>NC_083279.1:71584285-71914594 GCF_963506605.1 Zootoca vivipara | reverse complement strand
TGTATATTGTCTCCCTGCTTATTTAACTTATATGCAGAATTCATCATGCGAAAGGCTGGACTAGATGAATCCCAAGCCGGAATTAAGATTGCCGGAAGAAATATCAACAACCTCAGATATGCAGATGACACAACCTTGATGGCAGAAAGCGAGGAGGAATTAAAGAACCTTTTAATGAGGGTGAAAGAGGAGAGCGCAAATTATGGTCTGAAGCTCAACATCAAAAAAACCAAGATCATGGCCACTGGTCCCATCACCTCCTGGCAAATAGAAGGGGAAGAAATGGAGGCAGTGAGAGATTTTACCTTCTTGGGCTCCTTGATCACTGCAGATGGTGACAGCAGTCACGAAATTAAAAGACGCCTGCTTCTTGGGAGAAAAGCAATGACAAACCTAGACAGCATCATAAAAAGCAGAGACATCACCTTGCCGACAAAGGTCCGTATAGTTAAAGCTATGGTTTTCCCAGTAGTGATGTATGGAAGTGAGAGCTGGACCATAAAGAAGGCTGATCGCCGAAGAATTGATGCTTTTGAATTATGGTGCTGGAGGAGACTCTTGAGAGTCCCATGGACTGCTAGAAGATCAAACCTATGCATTCTTAAGGAAATCAGCCCTGAGTGCTCCCTGGAAGGACAGATCGTGAAGCTGAGGCTCCAATACTTTGGCCACCTCATGAGAAGAGAAGAATCCTTGGAAAAGACCCTGATGTTGGGAAAGATTGAGGGCACTAGGAGAAGGGGACGCCAGAGGACAAGATGGTTGGACAGTGTTCTCGAAGCTACCAACATGAGTTTGACCAAACTGCGGGAGGCAGTGGAAGACAGGAGTGCCTGGCGTGCTATGGTCCATGGGGTCACGAAGAGTCGGACACGACTAAACGACTAAACAACAACATAAGGCAACAAACAAAAATCTACAGGGTTGTGTTTTTTTTTAGTATGCCCCACATGCAGTTTGAGAAGGCGCAAACCTGTCTGTAGATCTGCCACAAAACCATTAAAAAGAATTAACACAAACAGAAATTCAGTGTCACACTCTCTTCTGATCATTACATCCATGCAACCATTTCTCCCTTCCAGACAGAATCACATCCCCACCCCACCCCACTGCTGTTCTGGGAGTTCTTCCAACCCCACAGAGCCAATTGGGGGAGGTATGGGAGGAGGAGAGGGGAGAAGAGTGTTGTGTTAGTGGGGGCCACTAAGCTATCTTCTACCAGTGTGCCAGATTAGCTGGGTCTGGCCCTCTGTGTTTAGGTGCTGAATTAAGGCACCATGTTAGGGCAATTTTAACACCAAATATAAAATGTGAAACTGGCCAATTCCTGCCTTCAGTGGAGATCATTGTAGTGTTAACTCTCCACTGTAATATGTGCTATAGAAGAATTTTGGGAAGGGCCATAGCTCAATGAGAGCATCTTTTTTTGATTGTCCCAAATTCAGACCCTGTGATTTCCAGGTAAGGCTGGGAAAGACTCCCTATCTTTAGATGTGATGCGACAACCAATAAATAATTTTCTATCAGAGTAGGTATAGAGACTGCTACTCCATTTATTACCTCATGCCTCCCACAGCACCCAGTTTCCAGACTTAGGCATTCTTCCTGTTGAAATTTAAGCAACAAAGTTAAAGAAAGAGCTGAAGCTGTCAGAAAAGCGACACATTATTCCACTTTAGCATCCTGCACTCTGACTCACAGCCACGGGGCCCACTATTTATGAGACACATGGAGCCAAACTATAATAATAATAATAATAATAATAATAATAATAATAATAATAATAATAATAATTAATTAATAATTTATTATTTATACCCCGCCCATCTGGCTGGGTTTCCCCCACCACTCTGGGTGGCTTCCAACAGAAAATAAAACACAGTAATCTATTAAACATTAAAAGCTTCCCTGAACAGGGCTGCCTTCAGATGTCTTCTAAAAGTCTGGTAGTTGTTTTCCTCTTTGACATCTGTTCCACAGGGCGGGTGCCACCACCGAGAAGGCCCTCTGCCTAGTTCCCTGCAACTTGGCTTCTCACAACGAGGGAACTGCCAGAAGGCCCTCGGTGCTAGACCTCAGCAGAATGATGCCCAGAATGATGCCCATTAGCTTTCTTTAATTTATAACAGGTTCAAGGAACCATTTTTTATTGGGACTGGAGCATATAGGAGGAGGAGATTTAACTCTTTCACCCCAACCAAAATCTCATTCAAAATGACCCCACACTATTAGCCCCAAAGCCAGCACGCATCCATGTTAATAGTAGTGTGGGGTTGATTCTTGTCAGGGTCATGGTGAGGAGGAAAAGTTCAAAGCTTCCCTCCCCATACCTTGCTTTCCTGATGAAAATTGTTTCTGCTATTAATGTGGGTTTTTTGTTTTTGGGTGTGGGGAAGAAATTTCTAATGATGCATCTAGTTTGGCCTACATAGACATAAACTTCAAATGGTACAGATAAACTTGGTTTGTTTGTTCAGAGTGCTTCATATCAGAGAGGTTAAGGTGAGAGCAAATATTAGCCATTTCTTGCAGATTTGTACCCCGCGATATCACAAAATAACACGTCAGCTTTCAGGTTATATATTAAAATGACACATATGTACTTGCCAGAAACAAATGATTTAGTAAAATATACAGCATGTGTACCTTTAACCTAACATTCTTTACAGGTGCAACTTCCAGAGGAATTGCTGTGTTGGTCTGCTGCAACAAATGAGAGAGTTTAGCATTTTAAAGACTATGTCACAATAAATTGAGTGGCCTGGTCTTTAAGATGCCACAATACTCTCTCTTACAGAGTTCATGAAAGCACAGTTAAGTAAGAAATACAAACTGTAATCTTCAATAAAAGTCAGGAGAATACTTTCTTTGCACCAATTTCTTTACATATTCACCCAAAGATGGAGTGGAAATGTCTTAAAATCTTTATGTCGCTGAAATATTAGTTTTATTTTGAGGGAAATAAACCTTTCATTAGTCTTTCCCAAATATATACAGTCATGACCTAAGGATGGCTTTGTGGATATAGATATAGATATAGATAGTGTGTGTGTGTGTGTGTGTGTGTGTGTGTGTGTGTGTGTGTTTATATATCAGTAGCTTCTATAAGAATAGCTAAAATAACCTTTCTTTAGCAAACAATATTCCCAGCTAAAGTAAACTTTGACTACACAGACAATAGGATCTTTTGTGCTGATGGAAACTCCAGCTTCAGCAGCCAGTAGGTCTTATTGGACTGGCTTGCATTGGCCTTTTAGGTCAAAGTCAGGGCATCCAAGTCAAGAGATCACAAGTCTTTAATATCAAAGAGAATATGAATAAATGACAAAAGTATATAAAACCACTTCCAACTTCACATAAGCCTTTGGCACCAGGGAAAATGACTGAAATAGCTTGCAAAGTGAATTGTTTCTCCCGTCGAATCATTTGACTCTTCGAGATTCAGATCAGAAAGTGAAGATCTTTAGCTCTTTGCTATGATTTAAGTAAAACTGTGATATGGTAGTTAAAGCTCTAGGGGCCGGGCCTGGAGATAGTGTTAAATGCAGCCCAAATGCTCCTGAAAATGAGTTGTATAGTAGCCTATGAGTTGGTCTGCAATGGCCTCAGGAAATCCCTCTGGCTATGCTGCTCTTTTTTATTAGCTACATGTCTCAGGCCCAAAGGGGAACCTTGTATCACCTTCCTGACCAGAATTGATCATACATTATGCCTGAGATATGATACTTTATCATCTCCTTATTTTCAAGCAATTATATCTCTGCCCTTCCTCCTGTAGGAAACATGGCATCATTCTTGCTTGAAAAATACATTGCATGGCACTTCTTATCTTCCTCCAGAATGGCTGTGAGTTTTCACTGCTATTTTTCCCCTAACCTCAGCTTGTTGCAACATGCAAACCAGGATAAACTGATTAAGTCTTATCCATGGTTTGTAAAAAATAGATTCTAGTAAACCAAAATTGAGATTCACCCCAGTTCAGGTATTTTGGACGAAACTACAAGCTGTGGTTAAATTGTAGTTTAAGTTTGCTCCTTGCAAATCCAAGGCAAATCCAAGGCTCACACAAGCTCATCATCATACCACTATACTATGGTTTAGCATTATGTGCAAATGCAGCCATTGTCTTAGTGAGCAAAGATAAGTTGGAAGGTTAGAAAAGGAAAGGGAATAATGGATGATTAATGTTTTCTTTCTCCGTTCTTCTACATAATGTCTGAAGCAGAATTTCTGTGCAAACCTTTCTGTCGTATGCTGAGGTGACCCTGATGCAAGGACAGTTTGCATGTCCTACTATTTGAAGAGA
This sequence comes from Zootoca vivipara, assembly GCF_963506605.1. Lineage (NCBI taxonomy): Eukaryota > Metazoa > Chordata > Lepidosauria > Squamata > Lacertidae > Zootoca > Zootoca vivipara. Next base: position 71,910,288 of record NC_083279.1, on the reverse strand, counting down.
CATACAAACTCTGCTTTAGGAATTACAAAGAAGCAGAAAACAGAAAGCAAATGTTACTACACTTTCTTTCAGCCCTGCATTCTGTAACGTCTGAAACAGATCTGAGGCTTTTATTAGTCTTCTATAACTAAAATGCCAAGTGTATTTGACAGGCAGGGTAGTCTTAGTGGGAGAAGACCATTGCCAGTCTTCTTATGAGGTCAGACTTCTCCCCCTGCAACACTCATATCAAATAAGGCCCCTCCGTCCCTATTCCTGCTCAGTTTGGCACAGAACAGGAATGTAGAAAAAGGGAGAGTCAATGGGATGAAAGAGAAATGTGAGCAAGTCAGAATATGTCCCATAGGACTTGGAGACATGCTTCAACTTTTGTGGGGTGAAGGGGCCATCACATTGAAACCAACGTATTGTTGCCCACCACCCAAATGTCTGAGTGGTACGAGATTCCAGAGGTTCTACTGTTTGTGTTTCCTTTGGAAATGAGGCACAGCATAGTCTGTGATGCCTTTATGATAAATGGTGTATTTACACACATACATATATAACATGAACCTATGATGGAGCATTAGCACCCCAAAAGTGTCCTGTTTCTCCCATAGCTGTAGCCTTGGATTCAAACAGAAATCAAACATTGCTCTCAAACATTGCTCTGACTTTCTCTCCAGTTTGCTTCTGGAGGGAGAGATCCCATCCAGAGCCCCCTTCCTTTCCTTTCCTATAATGGCTACCACCTCAACACAGGAAGCTAGCCTGTCTTATATTTTAACACTTGCTGGATCCAGGGGTAAGAAGAATCTTGTGTACAGCCTTCTTCCCTGCCCACAAACTCATAACACATACCCATTGCTTTTTACCTCAGTAGTGCCACTTTTCCAAGTGAATTCACTGAGAAAGCAGAGGTGGTTCAGAGAAATGAAGCATGTGAGAGATTCACACACTACCGGTATTTCCTATTTGACTGGTGCCCCACTGTATGTCTTCCCAACCAGAATGCTGGAGAGGAGAAGGTGAACAACTTTCTCCACTGTGGCCTGGCTTGACAAGACTTCATATCCCATCATTCTGAAGTGAATGAAAGAAAACATTGCCAAGTCAGACCCCTATGGAGGAAGCCAGCAGCTGGTCTCTTCTGTATAACTACTTCTGGCAACCATTGTGACCAACTGATGGAAGGCAGCAACTGACATGAAATGGCACTGCTGAATGCTTTGCATGCATCTTCATCTGGACTTAAGTTGATAATCACATGGTAGGTAAAGGTAAAGGGACCCCTGACCATTAGGTCCAGTTGCGGACTACTCTGGGGTTGTGGCGCTCATCTCGCATTATTGGCCGAGGGAGCTTCTGGGTCATGTGGCCAGCATGACAAAGCTGCTTCTGGCGAACCAGAGCAGCGCACAAAAACGCCGTTTACCTTCCCGCGTGGAGCGGTACCTATTTATCTCCTTGCACTTTGACATGCTTTCGAACTGCTAGGTTGGCAGGAGCAGGGACCGAGCAACGGGAGCTCACCTTGTCGCGGGGATTCGAACCTCCAACCTTCTGATCGGCAAGCCCTAGGCTCTTTGGTTTAACCCACAGCACCACCCGCGTCCCTTGCACCTCTTCCCATGTTATGCTCGGGAGCAGGAGTGTCGAGCTCATTCTTTGGGGAGGGTTAAATAATTTATTCACTAATCACATGATAATGTACCCCTAAATCCCAGTATTTACAGGAAAGCTGTTAGGCTGGATTCTCTCTCTCTCTCTCCACACACACAGCCTCCCAAATCAGCAGAAGGAGTAGAAAGGAGACCATTCCATCTGGGAAGCAGAAATTATTGCACTGACAGAATGATCATAATAGCATAGCATTCCACCCATTGCATTTATTATTTAGCATTCCATTAGGACAGTAGTCCCAAGCTTGCACAGCCTCTCCTGATTCGGATTTTATGGAGAAGTAGAGCTCCATGTCCTCAGCATACTGTGTGATTCCTGCATTGCAGGGGGTTGGACTGGATGGCTCTTGGGAAACCTTCCAACTCTCCAGTTATTTGCTTCTATGTGCTACGTGCATTAATACTCAAAGGCTTGTTTCATATATCCCTAGGAAAACAGTTCTCTGGCTACTCTACCTTGAATTTTGGGGGGGGTTCACAAAAGTTTTCAGAAGATTTACACAGATAAGAGAAGCACCTCGAAAGAAGAACTAAATGAAGAACCATAGTAGCATCTCTTAGTACTTGTATTTACATAAGATTGTGCTTCAGCAACTGTGATTTAATCTTTTTTGACATACATAAAGATTCCTCGAATTACCACCCTCTATTATAACATCCTGTTTTCAGTGGCTTATAACATTGTCAAATTTTAACTATTCATTGAATTTCTGCCTTAGGCTGATTTCTTTTTATTTGGAAAGTTTCAGCAAACATGGTTCAGAATTTTCAGAGTACAGGGAGATGGAAGATTTTGTTTGTATTCTTTTTTTTGCCAGTGAAATAAAAACCTTGCACCTGTTCCCATGTTATGCTCAGGAGCAAGAGTGTCAAGCTCATTCTTTGGGGAGGGTTAAATAATTCATTCACTAAGGGGCTGTTGATAAGGCGTATTAAACATTGTTTCTGAGCTGGTGATTTCATAACTAACAGCATGAATTAGCATTCGGCTGCTGAAAGGGCAGGAGATGGCTCTAGTATGCCTGTAATGTTACACTTTCTCACTAGCTCTTTTTGCCATTCTTACTCTTTGGGCGCAAGGGAGGGTGGTATGTGAAGGGCACAGAGCTTTTGTGTTTGACAATGTCAGTGGTGGCTGATGCCCCTCGGGGTATCGTTTGATCCCAATATTTAGACCAGGGCCGGGGAGGGGCTGAGTCTTTTTTGCTACATATTCCGATACTAATGTTGCCTCCCTCCATTCCCGATACACTGGAAAAATATACTCATTCATGAAAATTTTGTGTTTTTCCTCATTCATGCTATTGATTTCACCTTGGAGTCTCATATTTTTTTATTACATAACTTTGTTTATATATATGTTACTATATAGCAAGAAGGAAGAAATCCACAATTTGTAGGCAATTGTAGATTTCTTGGGCCAACTGATAGGAAAAACATGCTTCCCATATAAATTTAAAAACCCAATATATTTGGATTTATTGGGGGGTTTTCTGGGGGGGGGAATTGCAATTGTTAACTGATACTCCCCTAGAGGGCATGTAATCACAAATTTTGCAAACTAGATGAAGCAACGAAAGGTGACAGGCGATATCAAACAAAATGTGTTGACTCTGATCGAGACAGTAGCTTTAGGTCCATATTCAGTTGAATTTTGAACCTTCCCCCCCTCCACACACACTTTTTTGAATAGGAGAACTTTGTGCTGTATCAAAAACTGCTTTTGAAACTCCACTCAGTTTTAAAAGAGGTTTGCCAGGATACGCTGGGAGCTGCTAACTGGGAACCAGACTTGTCCTTTGGATTTCTTTTGGAAATAAAAAAGACATAATTAGGAATAGAGTCCAAAATGTTATGGACACCCGCCCCTGCAGCAGTTAAAGTGGAGGGGGCTCTGCTTCATGTTCTGTCGTATTTGGAAGCCAGACTGGCCTATATAAGAAACGTGATACTCTTGGCTGTAACTCTGGAGATATAGAACGCCTTTCCATGGACTGTGTACTGTATCTCGTTCTACCCCTTCTTACATTCTGGGAGCAGGGTATTTCTGTTTCATTGTGCTTCTAGTTGCTGTTTCTTACATTTTCGGTTTTCAGTTGCTATTCTCTGTTGCCTGTTGGTTTGTAATCTTATTAGAATTGTTTTTAGTTGTATTTTATGGTTGTTTTATTTTATTTCATCGCAAACTACTTTGAAATATTTGATTTTAAAAATGGCTGGGGCTGATGGGAGTTGGAGTCCAAAATCATCTGAAGGTATAATGCATTTCAGAATTGACTCTGTATTCATTTCATTTGGTAATGCAATGTGTATCTATCAGTAAGAATTTGTGTAGAAGCTAATGCTATAAAAATGAATATTAAATAGTTTTATTTGTATTTTACCTTCCTACCTCTTTTGTTCTTTTTTCCTTTTTTAAGGGTAATATGTGTGCTAGGGAGGAAAGGTAATTGACTTGGGTTGTTTAAATCATAACGCTAGCTCATGCGCTGATTTGATTTGTCACTTTATGCCCTCTGATTAGCTGTTGCCATATCAATAGTTACTTAGTTCAGTTTATAGATCTGTAAAACAGGGTTACATGCCTACTTAATAACAATCAGGTATCATCTGTATTATTTGCTTTAGGACTGTATACACAAATCGATAAATTGGTGTAATTAACCCATTCATTAATCAGTTATGTGCTGGCTGCTGATTGTAAGCCCAGTGCAGATTAAGCATGCTACAAGGAAAGGGGGTCTGAACCCTCTCACTATCCTATAAGAAAAATGCTTTGTTTTGCCAGCATTGTTCCCAATAAGCTCTGTAAACCACTTGATTGCTCCAGAGGTAAAAAGTGGTGTGCTTTCAATCTTGACTGAAGAACACAAGGAGAGAAGGAAGTAGGGCTGCCATACTTCTGGAATTTCATGGACATAGCCTGGATTCGGTAGTTGAAAACAATCTTGGCGGAAATCTTTGGAATGTCCAAAGATTTCTTTCTTTCTTTCTCTTTCTTTCTCTTTCTTTCTCTCTCTCTCTCTCTCTCTCTCTCTCTCTCTCTCTCTCTCTCTCTCTCTCTCTCTCTCTCTCTCTTCCTTTCTTTAGATTTTGCAAAGAAAGCTATAAAGAAAGGAAAGCTAAAGAAAGCTCAACAATTTTGGCAAAAAGCATGGTCTAATATAATAGGCAGAGTCTAAGTTTAGTTGTTTTATAATTTTAGGTGAATTAATTAGTAAATAAATTACATTTGTATCCTGTACATCTTAGATAGCCTCATAACTTTATGAGAGACAATAACTTGCCGAAAACAATCCCATAAGTTTCATCAATGTACAGGGCTTTGAAGTTTCCCACATCCAAACCCAGCCAAGGAAGCTCTTTTGAGCATTATTATATGAACTGGTATCTCTGCTTAACAGTAGATCAAAGATATGGTTACTAACCTCAATAAACAACAAAGCTTATTCTATTAATTTAAATAATCCTGTGTTAAAAGCTTGGTTATTGGACCTGTCATGTAGACAAGTATTTTCATGTTCTTAATTAGTTTTTTTTTAAGTACCCCTGTTTATCAGAAGTACTTTAGTTAAGTTGCTGGAAAGGGATTTCTGATTTCACTCCTACTTCTCCAATTCTTATTTTTATTATTGCAATTTTTATCAGCTGCTTAATTAATGAAATCCATTTTCAACTCAATAATCAGTTGAAGCTTAATATAAGTTGGTTGGAATCCAAGTACTATGTTTAAATGTGCTGTAGAATGGGCTCTATACACTAATTGTGTAATAACCATAATATATCTAAAATTGGGCCTATAATCCTACTGTTAAGTAAGCCTTCCTGAATTCATTGATACATCTTTCTGCAAAGCTTCCATCTAGATCAGTCTAGAAGTAATATGGGTTCACTTGACTCTCTAAAAGGCTGTGCTGTAGTCATTTACACTGTAGGGAAATAATTACATTTGACCATCAAATCATTATCTATATTGCAGCACAAATAGACTAACAAAAAAGGGCTGATAGGCTTGTAATAATTTATTTATTCTATAAAAAAAATTAAAGAAACCTGGAGAATTCCTCTCTAATAAAATTATCTTGTCAAAAGTTTAGGTTATCCCTTCAGAAAGTAAACAATGGAGCAGTAATGTGATATAATTTTAGCAGACCCATTTCAGTCAGAGTTCATGCTTCAAATGGCGTTAGTTGTCCTGGTCGATGATCTGCATCTAGAGTTAGACAGGGGAATATGACCTTGCTCATTCTCTTAGACCTCTCAGTGGCATTTGATATTATTGATAATCAACTACTTGTGAGCTGTTTGAGACTAGTGGGAATTGGGGACATCTCTTTGCCAAAGATTCTCCTACCTTCAGGATAGTGCTAAAGGGTAGTAGCATTGAGTGACTGCTGCTCTACCACATGAGATTTGACCTGTGGGGTTCCTTAAAATTCTGTCTTGTCACCAGTCCTTTTAAACATATAATGACAGTGCCCAGTTTTATTTTTATTTTTCATCAAATAGTGGTAGATTCCCTGAAAACATTCATGAAAATACATTTCTGGGGTGACTGGCATACATTTCCATTTCAGCCAGACAGAAGTGTTATGTTGGGCAACTCAAAACCAGTGGGAAATGTGCTTTTGCCGGCACACTCCCCTTGAAGAACAAAATTTTGCACCCTGGCAGTGTCCCTGGACCTTGTACTCGTTTTGGACTCTTGCATGGCAGTAGCAGTCAGGAGTGTGTTTTACCATTTCAGGCTGCTGAGCTGGCTGTGGTCAGATACGGTTTTGTCCTAAATAATCCATGCTTTAGTAATCTCCTGTTTGGATTGCTCATATCCACTCTGTGTGGAACTGCTTTTACAAATGGTTTTGAAGCTGCCACTAGGGCAGAATGCTGTGCCTCATCTCCTCATAGCGATGAATCTCACTGTGTATATTGCTCTGCTTCTAGCTCTGTGGTACTAACTTCCCAGTTCAAAAGGTCTATGTTGACCATTTAAGCAGTTCAACACCTTTTTTCTTGTTTACCATATAGAGCAGCAGCTCTTTCCATATGTGCCTCCCAATTATTTCAGATATCTGGGAGAAGCCCTGCTTTAAACGGAGAAGCTCAATCTAAAATACCCATAAACCTAAATGCCATTTCAGAACTGACGGACATGGAAGTCTTGGAATTGTACTGTCAACCTGATCAGACATGTTTTTAAGCTGTCAAAAGAACAACAGTATAGGGCTCAGGCAGGCCTTGTTGGGCAGGGTATTGCATAGTGTGTTTGCCAACACAGTGAAATCCCATTTTGTGGATTTCTATTATTAATTGGTGTGTGTGTGTGTGTGTTAAAATATGGTTTTGTTGCTGGTGGTTTTTAATTATTGTTTTGTTGCTTTGACAGTGGTGGTTGTCACAAATAAATAAATAAATAAATAAATAAATAAATAAATAAATAAATATTGTTCGGCTGACGTTGACACACTAGACCAGAAATTCATAGTTTGATGCTGCTCTCTTAACCCTGTTTGGAATATAGAGAACATGTTATGCATCTTCAGGGCAGTGCTATTTTTCTAGAAAAAAGAGGTGCCAGAACTCACCATGTTCTCTTCCTTGTTCTCTTATAATGGCAATGGCACCCACCAAAGAGGTGCCAGCAAGTTCCAGCTGAAAAAAAGCCCTGCTTCAGGGTAATCTGCTTTCCCAGTCTTGCTGCTGGAACTCAGAGATATAATAATAATGGCATGTATAGTAAACTGATTTTTATAGGACCTTTATGCCACCATTCTACCGTCACCAGCATGCTAAATGGACATCTTCCCAATTCAATATTGGGCTGTCAAAAGTGGTACACTTAGTAACAGCAACAGCAACGTTACTTGTTTCCCTATTTGAGGTACCAATTATGTCAGGTTTTCGGAAGTGTCATAAATATCTCACCTGCTTTGCTATACAGCACTTCAGTGTGATGTCTATCACTAGGATTAATCCATTTGTACCTCAGATTGCATCCAAGTTCTGAATGAATAAATTACTCTGCACCTGCTTTTTTTTAGTGAGAATTTACTCCTTTTCTTAAAGACTTTCTATAGTGGAATGAATTGCTTATTCATAATACCTAGCATTTCCTTTCTGTCTACAGAACTCGTGATCCTCTATCAATCATTGATACCTGCCTTGATTGGTACTGCTCTGCTTGTTGTTGTCTTGTCTTGTTTTGCTTTGCTTAAGCTCAGGGATAGTCAACAACCAGGTTAATATACCGTAAACTTTAGTCTCACTGTTGTTTACTATTACTTAAAATGTATGAAAGATCAGCGGTTTGCAAAACTCAATGCAGAATATAGTAGTTTTCTGGTCCTGTCCAGAAAACTTAAAATGTTAACGCTTATCCAGAAGTCTGCTTCTAACATTGCACAGAAGTGTCGTGGTGTGAAAACATATCCTGAATTCTTTGGAAATCCATTGCACTCACTGCCAAGCTGGATAGAATGTTAATTGCATAAAAGGAACTAATGTGCATTTTAACATGGCAAAGAGCTGCCCTGGGGAGGGGAGGGGACAATTGTAGTCCCTTCCATTGCCAAATTTCTATGCTTTTAAGATTGGGACTGTAGAAAGGGAAGTTTAGCCTTTTCCTCCATGCTGCAGAGCTGCTGCAAAATCACACACACACCAACTTAAATATATTTGCATTAGGAGGGACTATCCCAGTGACACCAACAGAGGGAGCTTGCTCCACTTGTGAGAGTCTTGCACCAGTGCCTGGCACCCAGGTGGACCGGCAGCATCCCCCAGAAGTACCTTGCCCTTCTCCAATCTGGTTGGCCATTGTGGTCAGCAAGTTGCAGGACTCGAGGGATCTTTGGTTTGACCCAGCAGGGTTTTTCTTACGAAGACCTGAAGTAAGCATTGTTTTCAGTCCCCCGAGTTTCAGTATCCTTGGTAATAACAATTTGCTTCCTTGTGAAAGTAAAAATGGTGGTCCTATTATCTTATCACCCCACACATACATAGGTCTGTCAGTATTAAACTCCATCTGTTCTGTAAGGCAAATTTCAGGAAAGTTCTTGTAGAGTTAAAAAAAATGTACTTGGCAGATAGCCCCTCTCTCCTACCAGACTTAAAATATTTGTGTTGTTCTGGAGTTTATATATGCATTTGTCAAGTCTAAACCTACCACTGGTAAAAGGAAAGGAAATAAAGGAGATGGGCATCTAGATCTACAGCTGTTTTAAGAAACAGCTTATTGTATAATGCCATTTGTATTTGTACTTTTTGTTTTGTGGCAAGTTTTAATAGTTACCCTTTGAGGATTTCCAGTCTAGCTTATCAGAATCCACCAACAGTCTTTTCTGTAATATTCGCGTTTCCCTTTTGGTTCAGCCGAGCCCACTGACAGATCATTCAAATTCAATTGTTTTATGTCTAAGCCGAACAGCTAATTAAAGTAGGGATGATTAACCTGACTGGCAGTGTCGCTCTCTCCCTCTCTCCCTTGCTTTCTCTCTCACTCCCTCCTGTTCCAATCAGTCTTTTTCTCACTCTCTCTCTCTGTCTTTTGCTCCACTGTTGTGTTTTTTTTCCTCCTCTCTCCTAAACGTGGTCTGCTTGCTGATGGCAGAATGGCACTCGGAGATTTGTGCATTGTGTCTGGTTTCCTACGGGCAGGCTGACCCAGTGCCTCTAGGGACTTATCAATAGACCACTCAGAAGAGACAGAGACAGGAGAAAGGAGGAGGGGTGGGGGGAGACAGAGAGGGAGAGAGGGAGAGAGAGAGAGAGGGAGAATCAATATCAAGAATAGAAGGAGCTCCGAAGCCATTTTTTTATTTTTTTTATTTTTTTATTTTTAAAAAAGTGTATCAGGACTTGGGAAGAGGGTGACAAAGAAGGTTTTTCAAAGAGGCAGTGGAGGAGGTTCTAATAAATTTGGAAGGATACAGTTCCCTGTCTTGGGGAAAAGGAGAACTCCTGGCTGATTAACATTCACACCAGGTATGAGATGTTCGCTACCCCTTATCACTGTGCCGCAACCGTGAGGGAAAGGCGCCTCTCTCTTTTTTTTTTTTGTCTTTTTTTTTTTGTCTTTTCCTTTCCGTTTCTTTCCTTCCTTTTTTTGGAAAAAAAGGGAGATGGAGCGAGCGAGCGTGTGTTTTGGTGTGTTGTTGCTTTGAAGCGGGGCGGGCGGGGAGAGGCGAGCTGTGGGCATTGGTGTGACGGGAGCAGGAAGAATGGAAGCAGGGCAGCAGCAGCAGCATTCAGGGAGAGGGAGAAGTGTCTGGAGTAGGTGGTTCTCCTCAGGCACCCCGAGGGGGTTACCCAAGTTCATTCCGAGCAGGTGGATTTTAGGCTGGGAGTTACTTAACGCTTGACCGCCAGTTTTGAAAAAAAGAAAAAAAATCCCGCTTCCTATGTCTATTAAAGGAAGTGCCAATGTCTCTCCCCCCCCCCCAATCGCGCTGCCTCTCTCCCTCTCTCTCCCCCCCCCCCCTCTTTTCCTAACCAGACAGCGGGAGGGTTTCTGGCTCTCAGCCAGCCCAAAAGCCTCTAAGTGTTTTGCACTTGTTTCAGGGAGTCGCTGCCCGGGGATTTCCCCCCACCCCTCTGCTTCTTCTTCTTTCCTCCATGCATTTTCACTAGAGAACAAAGAGTTCTTTACAAAGGGGGGGAAAGGGGGGGTGCAAGCTTAACGCCTCGGATATGTTCTCCCCCCCCTTGTTTTTTAGGGTTCCCCCCTTTTCTTTCGAAAAGAAAAAGAAACAGTGGCAGCCGCACGCACACAAAAGCCCCAAATTGAAAAGGGATGTGATTTCTCTTTCCCTCATAAAATACATTTTTTAACTTAAGAAAAGGGGGGAGCGTTTAATAAAATAGTTTGATTTTTTTCCCCGGTTGTCCTTTTTAAAATACAATGTAGCTGTTGCTTTGCTAACTTTTTCTTGATGGGGTTCTCTGGCATAAACTTAGGCTCTCCCCCCCCCCTTTTCTTCTTCTTCTTTCTTTGCCTTTCAAGACATTTCACCTGAGCAATAGAAGAGGCAATGAGAATGGGTAAGATGTTCTGCACAATAAATGATGGAATGGGGGGTCATTTACTTTTTGTCGCCAGTCCCCCCAAAGTTAGTAAGGGCTTGTGGAAGGAAAGTGTGTTTGCCTCTGAAAGGATGCAGCAGTTATACACACATCTGGGGCAGTTTTCTTTGGCCTTATGTTAATCGTAGCACACTTGGTTATCCATAGGTTAGGAGGGCTTTATAGTTTGTGTTTGTTTATCTTTCCTATAGATGGAACTATACCTATAGTACATACCTGTCACTTGTGCAGGTTTTCATGTTTGCTTGTTTTTATTCTATGGATTTGAACCTCTCTCTCTCTCTCTCTCTCTCTCTCTCTCTCTCTCTCTCTCTCTCTCTCTCTCTCTCTCTCTCTCCCTCTTCCATATAGATGTACACACACAGAGAGAGAGAAAGAGCACAATATATTTTGGCTAGTACCATAAGATGACAAAGTTGAGTAGCAATTCAATAACATGTTACATGGAATTATAGTAGCAAATGTCTACAGTTCTTCATGTTTTAAAATGCATCCAAATATATCTTGAACATTTACACACGCAAGAAAGGTTCCTTTACTCAAAGTCATCCCCAGTACAGTAATTAATTACTACTTTCGTTAAATTATTACTTTTAGTAGTTCACGAGAGCAAGTGGAAGGATGTATGTGGTGAGCATTACTATCATAGTATATGTAATTTTACATGTATGCAAAATGTGTGGGACTAGATTGAAAGTAATTACAGCAATTGTTTTGGGACACAAAGGATGATTATCATGATCAGTGCTATTTTTCTTTTTCATTCAATCCTCTCCCTAAAGAGGTGGTCTGTTACAGCCACATATGTACTGTATGTGTTTATGTAATACAGATTTTGGCAGTCCCACATACTTAGTAGATGTTATTTCAGAAGGAATGTGTTATGTTTACAGAGGAGGTACAAAGGCAAGTTTGTCCTACAGTTACTGCTATAATTTTGGAGCAACTTAATTGCAGCAATTGGAGTGAAACCAGATTCACGATGCAAACATAAAAGTGTTTTCTGATCCAGTCTTACCGTAGAGGACTCCATAGCTGAGCATGAAATATCTCAATAGAAAAAAAGAGAGTGTAGAAATCTTGGGCACATCCAGTATTTCCTGAAACACAGTAGAAATTGTCCAACTTTTGGCAGATTATATCCTCTTTTAAAAAGTTAGCGTTTTCTTCCTTTATTTCCCCAATTTTTTTCTGCATTTTTCGTTATTTTATTTGTTTACTGTGCTTTATTCTATCTGTAAAGATTAAAATATAATTAAGCAAGTAATGAACACCTCTAAGCTTTGTCATTTTCATAGAAAAAACCGACATGTCTGTACCTCTTTTACATCTTTCCTTAAGATATCCTTTTTGTTTTTGTTCTGTAACGTGGTATGTGTCCATTTTGTGTCTGTAATCCCAGAGGTGGCAACAGGAGGGAGGGGTATTCCGTGCCAAAATCTACATAAGTCCCTTCAGTCTCTGCTAAGAGGCATCTTCTACCAGAGCTATCTTTGCATCCAGAAGTACAGTGAAAGATGATAGTTCTTTTTTCTGAGATTCTTCATGGACCTGACCTAAGATACTGAGGCATTCACAGTACAGGAGAAAAGAGAAAGAGACGAGGGGGGAGGAAAGAAAATTAGGAAAGAAAAGCTCTTTGAGCTGAAACACACTGGCTCTTTCTTCCTGCAGGCAATCCGCTCCAGCTCCTGGCGACGTGTCCTGCACTATCTGATATCATATGACTCTTTAGTTGGACTCCCTTTAGCAGAATGGGCCTGTTAGAACTCTGTTTGTTTTCTTTTCATTTCATTTCCTTTTCTCCTGTTCCCCTCCTGTTTTTATGTCTCTGTGTGCATTCTTTTCTTACTCTGCTTTTTGTTCATATGCTTTACATAAAGACAGAGCATCAATTAATTCCATAGTCTGTTTTAAGTTAGCTGTCCAAATTTCATTTAACGTAGAGTGTGTTGTTTATCCTTTTCTTGCATGTGTGTTCGTATGTGCATATATGACCCCTTTCATATCGTTTCTTTTCTTCCTTATGTAAAATGGTAGGTAGGAATTGCTTTTCTTAATCTGGAATCAGAATGCTAGGATTTCTGTCAGCATATCCTTTGGATTTGTGAGTTAATTTACCCCTGTGTAAACTTGTTTATATGAACAAGTTATTCTCAAGAATAAGTTTTAAAATCTGTATACAGAAATATATGCACCCACATGAATTTCACTGGAAGTTCAGACAGATCCAGTTGAAATTTTTTACAGAGGAAACCAAGAGTAAGCTAAGTATTGATTCAGATTAAGCTGAAAATTGTATGTAGCATTTAGTAATAATGTGTGGTAATGGAGGAGGAAAGACAATAGACAAGGTGAATGTTCCTAGTGGCAGTTCTTACAAATTCTCTCATATTACTATCACGTGCTGTCTATGGGGAAGTAAAATATCTCTAACCTTTCTTCTTCCTCCTCCTCCATTTCCAGACTTTCCAGGAAATTTGTTTAATGGTTTTCCCACAGCAGGTTGTAATCAGGGATCAGAAGTCAGGTGCATCACTATAAGTTTTGATGATGGACCTGCCTAATTATCTCCTCTGACTTAAGGCATATGACCTGAGGGGACCCATAGCACTGATAAAATAGCAGCTTGGAATGCTGTCTTTGAAAGCACCTTCATCTTTAGCCTGCAGCCCTTTGCTTATTAGGATTAAGTCACACGGATATCAAGTGGACTTACCTTTGAATAAAAGTGCACAGAACTGACTGTAAGGCTGCATGGTATTTAACAACCAGAAGCCATCTCAGGTCTTGGCCTCTTTGACATGGTGTATCTACTGGGGTCACGAAGAGTCAGACACGACTAAACAACTAAACAGCAACATCTACTTGATCCATTTTAGTTCTGAAGTTACTTTGGTTTTTCATTAAATTCTCTAAACTTGACTTTTGTTGTTGTTGTTTAGTCGTTTAGTCGTGTCCGACTCTTCGTGACCCCATGGACCAGAGCACGCCAGGCACTCCTGTCTTCTTGACTTTTAATTTTCTATAATTATTCAAACTTAAAATATTCCATGCTGTATTTTGTGAGGCATTAGTTTGCCTTAATATTGGGTGCCAAGATACGGTGTTGTATGCATTGTATCATTTAAATATTTTTGTTCCAAGCTTTAGCTGTATCCCATCTGTTCTTAAAGTACAAAATTATGAGATCTGTCCACTTCAGATCTCACCTCAGCTACAAACTTATGCATCCCAGTTCCCAGCCTCAACCCTTGAACTATGATAGGTTAGTATTAGTATTATTCACTAATATTGCCAGGCTGTTGTTAGGAATGCTGAGGTAATACAAGTGAAGCACTTCCATGAACTACATAAATGCTAAGTATTTTATTATTTTAATTAGACACTGTCTAAAAATGAAGCATTCATTCACTGTAGTAGTGTTTTCATAGTCACAGTTCATGTCTCCTGTTATTTAGTAGCAACATACTATCTTACACAATTACAATCTCTTGTTCTTATTCTCAACAATTCTTTTTTTAAAAAAAAAAAGTTTCCCTTCCCGTTCCCCTCTCCCCCATCACCCACATATGAATATAACTGGAGAAATTCTCTAACCGCGGAAGACATTTTCAAGGCTTTTTGCACTCTAGTTTCATTTTAAATATTTTATATTGGCTTGTTCTAACTGAGGAACGTGCAGTTTCATCCTGCTCAGAAAAAAAATGGGTTGGAAATTAGTGCTATAACTATTTTTTATAGTGCACAACTAATACGTATACTGTGTTGTACTTACTGGTTCCCACATTCACTAAGTCTCTTAGTAGTTATTGCTATTAAGTGTGTGTATATTTATTTGTCAGACTTTTGTCCCAGGTGATCAGGGTTTCCTGGGTTCCTAGCAATTCAACAGAGGCACCTGTTTGGGAATGGTACATAACACATCGGATGCCAATTCCTCAAAAATGTAGGTTTGAACTTTGTAATCTGAAATATTTTTTTACGCCTTTATGCAGCCAAATATTAACCTAGTGAATATGCTAATCAGTACAGGGATGGAAGGAAGGGGGAAAGCTGAAAGCTTTTTAGCATCTCAGAAGAAAATCTGTTCTGTTTAACAGGTTTAGATCAGGTGACTTTTTCCAGCGAACCGTGTTCTCGAGTAACTGTCTCTTTTCTAATGTCGAAAATCAGAGTCGAGGTGGAACTTTCAAAATGTGTACAGTAAAACCTAGACATTGGGCCAAAGTGATTATTTGTCGTCTCATCTGATGAATGCATCGTGCAAGTTGCAGGAGGTTATAGCTGAAAGGATAGCAGCTGCTTGTTGGAAGAGTGCAAGAACAAGGAGTAACTTGCTTTCAGTAGGGCCAAATACATTTCCAGTATAATTTTAGCGGAGTTTAAAACTACATCTAGGTAATGTGTGCTCTCATTTTATCTTAAAAAACCAAGCAAAGCAGAGCCTGATGATTATTTAGATGGATGTTTGCCAAGGGGAAAACCAGCTTGTGTAACACGTGTGTCTTGGGTGCAACAGTGTTGCTTAAAGGCCACTAACAGGATAACTACTGAGAGGAGAAGCAGATTTTCCTTTAACATGATACGCTGCCCTGCTGCTTTCAGATGGCAGAGATTTGTAGTTTAATTTCTTGCTGAAATGAAGTATCTGTACATAAGAATAACTTTTCATTTAGCGTTTGTTCACTTGGCTATCCTATCTATTTGTATGCAAAATGAGCCATAGCAAGCCTTGTAGTTTTATTTTGTATTGACCACACATACTTTGGGTTGGCTTTCCTACCTTATGTGCAGTAGCATTTCTTCCTAAGGCCCTCCCCCATTTTGTAATTTAGATTTTTGTATATGATGATAAATACATTACAGTCTACAAGTGTGTCCTGAAAAAAATATCGTGACTGTTTCCTTTTCCATTTAGGATTAATATAATTAAAATCAGAATGCGAGATAATCATAGGTGTGATTCTGTATTAAACCATTATGAGTATTTTCTAGTTTTTAAGTTTGTTTTCAATTCGGGGATAAAAGATAGAATTTCGTGTAACTAACTTTTTCTTCAGCTGTTTTGGCTTGCCACATTGTATATACTTTTTTTTTAAAGATCAGATGTAGCCTTCCTTAAATAAATCCTTTCCCTGTAATACTTAACATTTTATATATTAGATCTCTTCAGAGCTGCTTGAGCTATAAGACCTCTAAAATCCAGATCCAAATCTTACAGTTTAAGCTCTTCTTTGGGTTGCATATCACACAGGTGGTTTTCTTGACCTTCTCCACCTCCCTCCCTCCGGGTAAGGATCTTAATTAAGATGTTGCAGTTAAGATATATTGCATAAGGGTTTG
The DNA here is from genome assembly GCF_963506605.1 of Zootoca vivipara. Taxonomy (NCBI): domain Eukaryota; kingdom Metazoa; phylum Chordata; class Lepidosauria; order Squamata; family Lacertidae; genus Zootoca; species Zootoca vivipara. The sequence continues at coordinate 71,894,200 of NC_083279.1, read as the reverse complement.
TGCTTGCTACTGTTCACAATGAAATCAGAATTGTGAACTGAATTCGGTCCTTCCATTAAGAATTCTCTTGGCATTCCTCAAAGACTTGTTTTATGCTCAGTCGGCCTTTTAAAGTTCTGACCATATTAAGAGTAGAAAAGGAGCTAGTCTGTTAATGCAGTCTTTTCATTACCCTAGATAATAAAATTTCTCTGTGACCTGTTAATCTCTACTATGTATCCCAGAAAGCCTGCAGATCTAGCGTGAGAAACAATTTCTGCTCCTTCCCTACAGAAAATAAGTTCTGTAATTATTTTTCTGGCCAGAGAATCAGGAAATAGCAAAGAAAATTATGTGTATTTAGAAAGTTGCCAAAGTCTTTCCCTGTGAGGAGATCAGTTGTTGGATTCTTTAAAAAGAAAGAAATTCTCTGATCTGCGAGTCCTCAGAATATCCTTAGTACAGTATTATAGTTTGTAGGAAAAAATCCCCAGTATTAAACCTCAAGCAAGTAGAATCGGACAGATCAGTTGCAGCTTATACAACAAATATACCTGTCTAAAAAAATAAAAATAAAATCCTTCCAGTAGCACCTTAGAGACCAACTAAGTTTGTCATTGGTATGAGCTTTCGTGTGCATGCACTTCTTCAGATATACTGAAGAAGTATCTGAAGAAGTGTGCATGCACACGAAAGCTCATACCAATGACAAACTTAGTTGGTCTCTAAGGTGCTACTGGAATGATTTTTTTTTATTATTTTGTTTCGACTATGGCAGACCAACATGGCTACCTACTTGTAACTGGAACCTGTCTAAGAAGTTAGTATCCACTTCACATACTCAGTTTTGTTTGGGTTAATAGTACAACACATGGATTTTTATTTTTTATTTTAATCATGACATTTATATCCTGCTCTTGAGTGAACTCTGAATTAAACAGAAGGCCAACATCTCATTAAAAAAAATGAAAATCAGTTTTGGAAGTCTGTAGTTCTGAGCAGAAAAGTAGCAGGAAGCAATGGCATGTTTAACCTTTTTTGCAGCTTGTTGTTTTCCTCTGCCAAATCCTCCCTCCCAGTCACTTTTTCCCTCTCCCACCAGTAAGGTCCAGCTTGCAGTTTCCCCACAGGCATCTGGTTGGCTTCTGTGAGAAGAGGGTGCTGGAGTAGATGGGGTATTGGCCTGATCCAGCAGGCTCTTCTTCTTATGTGTCAAATGCATATTTTGTTGTTGTTTAGTCGTTTAGTCGTGTCCGACTCTTCGTGACCCCATGGACCATAGCACGCCAGGCACTCCTGTCTTCCACTGCCTCCCTCAGTTTGGTCAAACTCATGTTCGTAGCTTCGAGAACACTGTCCAACCATCTCATCCTTTGTCGTCCCCTTCTCCTAGTGCCCTCCACCTTTCCCAACATCAAGGTCTCTGCAAAAACACTGGGTATTGTTACACATACCCTTTTGTTCCCTACATGGCATTTCCAGTGGGTTAAGCCCACAGTCTGATTCTGCATCAGATGTTCCCAGACAACTTACTGGGTAAAATATTTTTTTGCTTTATTTTCATTACTGATTTCAGAAGCTGATCCTATAAACATTTCATTAAATATATTTGAACAGTAAAATTTATCAGGAAGGGTAGATTTAAAATAGTCTGTGAAGAAGGATGGCAGAAATAGGCCATCATTGATCATTAAGTGGAGTCTACTTATCTTTGTCCCCCAACGCCAAACAAGAATTTCACATTGTTGAAAATTTTATATAGATATATATATATAAATATACTGCAGCATACATCCATAACATCTTGTTTTGAGCAAGCAAATTGATCCATCTCAAGCTCTTGGGGGGCCAACTCCTAATAAAATATTTGAGGGGGCTGCCCCCCAAAAGTTAATAGGCCTTGCCATTCAAATGGTGTGCCTGTTCCACGTCTTGCAACTGGATATGCGGGGCAGGGCTTACCTGCCCCCCCCAATAGTATATGCAAGTTGGAACCTCTGTTCAGGGTAGAATCTCTTAAATAAATGGAGGTACATCAACTTGGAATCACATACATTGTGTTGAACCTGATTTTTCTGAACCTGTAAGGTGGTGACTCTCAATCCTAGCTGCTCAGAAAGTATAGCTTGATTACATAAGGCTGCATGTTTGCACCACGGGTTATGCATTATATTTTTCAGGTGTACATCAAATGTGTTTTTAAGTATATGCTAGAAACATAGTGTATAAAACTGTAAATTATGTAATTTCAGTTAGTTGGGACACATAATTATATTTCATTTAAATGCAAATTAGAGTGTGTATTTTGATGCACCATTGCATTTTGTTCAGTACATTCTTTCTGAAGAGCCAATTGCATAAGCTACTTCCTGGAAGTAGCTGGAATTTGCTATATTTTATTATGGAACACATTAATGTTGGGAAATAGGAACTTGAATGTGCAGGAAGAAAAGAACATGGGCATACATTTATAGATTATAGAAAAAACATTTTGACATCCTCAAGACACTTCAGTAATTAATGGTAATATTCAGTTTTATAGCACCATCTCCAGTCATACAGTGTCAGGATGTTCGATAAAAATTGACTAACAGAGACTTACTATATCACTTCGCTATTAGTATTATTTTGTGCTTCTTAAGATCTATATGTAACCACTGGAAAATCAGTATGCTGATGACACCAAATTCTGCTTTTCTTCTCTGTCAAGTGCAGAAGCAGTTGTATGTTCCTTGAGGAAATGCCTAGATTGTCTGACAGCTAATGAATTGGAAATTAATACAGACTGGACAGTTGTATTAAGCTAATTTGGAGTCGATAGGACTATGGTTTGTCTTTCTTTGGTAGGGTTACACTGCCCCTAAAGGGCAAGGTTTGCTTTTTGGATACTTATTTAGCATACATTTTTTGTGAAATCCCTGATATAGTGAATACAAATGCTTTCTACCCGCTTTGGCTGATGAGCTAGCTGCAGTTGCTTCCATCACATAGGCCCAAATCATCCATCATTTTATAAACAACGAAACCTGCACTGCCTGCCTGTTTTTATCTCAGCCAAGTTAAAAGTACTGATGAGGTGTCTTTTTTAAAAAAAGATTTAAAAGTCCTGTATAAATCGGGGTAGAGGTGGCAAATCTTTTATGCTCCAGGTACTGTTTTATTATCAGATACTTGCAGGTTTATAAGCCACTTCGAGTGCTATGTGGATATACAGAAAGTGTCATATAAATAGTTGCATAAATTAATTAATTGTTGTTGTTTTTACAGACAAGCAAGTGTCTTCACGCAACTTTGCTGAAGGTCCATATTGACCAAGACTGCATAAGAACAGAAAGCAGACTTTGCAAAGCCTGTATCCAGAGCACTTGCTCTCATCACAAGGCCACACTGCTTCCTCAAATGTAAGTTGGTATTAGCACATTGTTTATGTTTTAAGAACATTGATTGAGCTAAATGTAGATTAGCTGATATTATATCCACATCTTGGTTTGCATGTATTCCTTATGATGTCTTTCTAAAGCACACTGGGTGCAGGTGATAATTTCCCATGTAGTGAAGGTGTCGTGATTTGACTTTGCTTAAGTATTGGGAATATCAGTCGGTCAAGATAGGGCAAAGACGAGATTCTGTTTAGGTCTTGTGGATTTTGTTTGTTTAGTTCATTTGAGGTTTTTATTGATTGTGTTTATTGTTAATTGGTTTTAGTATTCCAGTTGTGTTTCTAAGTTGCTTTGAATCATTTCTATGGGTAAAGTGATGGATAATAATAAATGTGAATTTCATCTTCAGACTTTGTGCTGAAGAATTATGCACTATGTGAAACCAACTCTTCGTAGTGCACTAAATATTCGCATACTACATAATTTCACATACTACATAATTTCATTATGGGATGACACTTCCATATTTGGGAAATAGTAGGTGGCCCATGAATAATATATAATACAATTCAACTACCGCATATGGACACATTGCATTGTGTTGCATGTCCTTGTCCTTGGGACCTATGTATTGGATATACAGTACAGAGCTAGTGAAATATGGGATATTTTTACATCAGCATGTCAAAACCCAGTTTTTATACTTCTCATGAAGAAACTCCAGTTTCAGAGCAAGCAAAGCTACAAGTAGGCTGGAAAAGTGGGCTGCAACAATATCATTGTCCCTTCACATACTTCAATCAATCTTCTGTAAGGGCAGGAAGAATTTGCGGTAGTAGCTAGAAGTGTCTAGACTTGCAGAAGATTTCTATGTATATAGCTTGTATGGTGTGTGTGTCAAATACACCCACACAATATAAGAGTGGCAAAGTCTAAGTACTAACCTGATTAGAAAAGCAGGAAAAATATATAGTACAAGCAGTGCCCCGATTTTTGTTAAATTATGTTTTTGTAATTGTATAAAAAAAATTTTTTAAAGAGCGTCGCTTGTCATTCCTCCTTCCGACACTGGAGTGTTCATCTCCCTTTTGGGTAAAAAAGTGAAAATGGTTTTGTTCTGTTGACAGTCACCTCTCCTCTTTACTTTTCTGTAGTGATGTAGAAAATGAAACTACTTTTCACTACTTTTAGCACGCAGTAGGTGCATTTCATTTACTCAGTGCTAAAGGTCACTGGCTACTGCAAGACAGATGCTCTACCACTGAGCTATGGCCCTTAACTTCATTGTTAACTGATTTGTATGGTTGTACAATGGACAGGTGGGTTTGCATATCAACATTTACCAGGGCAAGAGGATGACAGAATAGGACAAAAGAGTTTAAGGTTGGTCACAATCAGCTCAGCTTAGATCCAGCAATTGTGATTTGTTGATAGTTATAAAATTATATATCAGATATACTTGGGTGTGTACATCAGCAGTATATGAATAGGCGAGTCTTCAGTTCAGGCCCTGGTTTTTATGGGTAATGCAGGGCTATGCAGATTTCAAGCCTGGTTTTATTCAGACACCACATTTTCTGAGGTGGTTGTTATATCCTTGTAGCAGTAGTGCATGCAAGCCTCAAGATTACCGTATTCTACAAAATGAGGGTGCCTGTCAAAATGTAGACTATTACTATTATAAAGGATGCAATGTCCATTCAATGGCAATGACTATATTTTTTTAAAAATAAAGCTTTTCTGGGACATTATCATTTTTATTTTGTATTGTACTAAAGCTTTCCAAGCACTAGCCTTTGCGAATATATGTTTAAGTGTGTTCTTGGCAGATTGTTGGCACCCGTCTATCTCACGAGACAATGATGTGCGCCTATGGAGGTAACGTCAGAGGTGGATTTAAGGGACCGCCTCTGGGGTAGCATAGGGGGCACTGCAACTGTTATTTAGAATGGAGCATGAGAGGTGGGGGGGGAGACTGAATTTTGACATTGCACAGGGTGCCACTGAAATTTGAGATCCCAAGGTCCACTACTTGTGAAGTCACTGTGTTAGCAGCAACGAAGTGATCTCACTGGGGTGTAAACCTGGGCAGTGTGCATGGAGGTCCTGGGCTGTCCATGCGACAATACCCCCCTCTTGGGTTCATTGATGTGGTCCAAAGGAAAGCAGAGCAATATGTTTGGCACCAACCTGCTGGAAGCAAGTGTACAAGGTGCCATCCAACCATCTTAGGGACCCCATTCCAGATTTGTGTAGGGTTTACTCCTTAGCCTTTTCTTTTTCACTGCAAGACAGCAGAGGTTTAGAACCAGAGTTTCCCTGCTCCTTGATGGACCACCTTCCCAGGTTGGCGAGCCCCATTTGCCCCTCTCTTCCTTCTACTGCATGTGCAGTATAGTAACTGATCTCTTGACTGTTGGATCCACTGTTTGTCTCTTTTGCTCAATCCACCACAGCTTGTCTTCGCAAGCAGGGGAAGTCCCTAACTCACTGAGGGTTTGAGACCCATCGGCTCACCTGGTTTAGCCAGCCAGTCAAAGCCGTTCCTGGAATGTAGCGGCTGTCACATGGTGACAGCTTCTAGGAGCCACAGGTGAGAGCTGAGTGCAGGGTGGGGACTTAAGGTGGACAAACTGTCTCAGAGGGAGCATGACGTCTCCCCCCACCAGAGGTACTATCCCTCCCTTTTAACATGTAACACTTTAATAGTTAATGCATCAGATGTTCTAACCATGGCTCTGAATGTTAACCATGGAGTTGTATTATGTTTGCAGAATCATTATCAGGACTTGCTTTTAACCAAAGTTTGAAGTTAGAGCAGGAGTGTAGTCTGCTGCCAGTCTATTAATTATGGTTAAGAGATTGCTCTGACACAAACATATTGGTTCCAATCTGTACATTTACTTTGTTTTACTTCATCTTTATTGTTTCATCATTGGAAAACTTAGAACAGATTTCCCCTTTAATTAGATATTCATAGCAACTGCATTTTCAGGGTTGGCCCTCATTTTGAAATAAAATAGTGTTGCAGTGGAACATTTTTAAAAATGTCATCTCACAAACTTGCCTTAACTCCCTTTAGACCACTTTGCAGACTACTGCTATGCTCAGTGTGTTTGCTATTGCTCGGTTTTGATCACAGTTGGATTTACAATGAATTAAATATAGTGGATAAAAATACAAAAGAACTAGAAGAGAGGAAGAGCTCTAGGTGAGTTATCTGAAGTTTAACATGGCATATTAGCCTTATTTCCAATATTTATGAGTTGCCTATCTGGCAGAACAACGAAGGCGACTTACAGCTATAATACAAAAACAAAACAAAAACAGAAGGAGAACTGGTCTGGGTTATGTACATATATGAGGAAGCACACTACTTGATAAGTACCACGTGCTTTCATTGTTGGCAAGAGTTCATAACCCACCTGGCACTGAGTCACCCATTTAAATAAGGTTGATTCAAAATGAAAAATTAAGACAACAAGTAGCATGCTTTAACCTGTATCATTCAATTCAGGGTAGAAATGAAGAAATAATTCTTGCTCACTGAAATAAGTGATGGTTGGGATGGAGAACATTGAGCTAAGGAAAAAGTGGTAGAAGAAATAATGGTACATCTTAAAATATGTGGCTGTTCAGACTAAGTTTATGTATACAGGATACCATAAAATAGAAGTTCTGTGTTTATGAGGCTGTGGTGGTGGTATTTTTTTCTATTCAAATGATTCTGTTTGGCTCAATTGATAACAGTTTAATAACACTTTGACTATGTCAGAGTAATAGTAATGCCTTGAAAACATAAGTGTTGTAGATCTGTATCTGTAGGAGTGCACTTGCTACTACTGTTTCTGGGAGATGGCTGAATCATCCTGATGGCATTCAACAGGAACCAGCTGCTGAGAATATTAAAATGCAAGCATTTATTCCTCCAGAGAGACAGTAACATCTGCAAAGTTTTCCTGTCTTGATAATCCCACAGAGCATTCTGTAGTAGTCTTAACTTTACTGTGTCTTTCTTTATGAATTCTCTTTGGAATCTTTGTAGTCTTCAGGATCTGCAAAGGGGACTGTTAGACCTATGATATCTCTGTGCCTGAGATTAAAAATAAAACAGTTTTGGAAATACCGTAATGTATATGCAACTGCTCTAGAAGTATCTCATTGGTGTAGAATAGAAAATGTGTTCTTTCTTGTACCATGAGTCACTTTCATCACCAATATTTGAAGATGGTGGAAGGAAGAAGGAGCTACAAAAGATGCTTCTAGAGATTCCATTTCAAGTATATTTGAAATCCATAACAAATTTTTAGAATTTTAAAAAATTATATCAGATTCATGCTCCTCTTCATGATCTTAAACATGGGTGTAGTCCTTCCATGACCAACATCCAGCCCTTTTATTAATCCCTTTCTTCTCTTACAAAATGCATTCCACTCATCCAAGCTATTCATTGGGTTTCTGCAGGACTAGCTGCTATTCTATTTATGTTTGTGTTTTGCATAGTTTGCCTGGTTTTCTACACTGTGGCTGCAATTCAGCTAAGGTTGATTATGACTCAACCTATTTGAAAGAAATAGTTGCTTGCAATTAGGGCAGCTTTTATTGCTTTCAGTGGGACTTAAGTTCCAATCACCTTTAGCTAGATTGGTGCCACCATGCAGAAAGAAATCCGGCAAAAGTGTGTGCCTGTGCACAAAAGTAAACAGAATAGCAGAGAACCATGAGAATTACTTGAATTAGTAGAATGCATGCTATGAGAAATGAGAGAGATTAATGGGTGAAGGATTTGATATGGGTCATGATGGGGCTACACAGATTATCAAGGTTAGGAGGCACGCGAATCTGATGCAAAAAGCAACAGCAAAATTAATTCAGGAACTGCAAACGAAATATGTGGTTCTTATGCTAAAACATATGGGAATATACTTCTTTAACATGTTTCCTGAACTAGAATCTTCAGGAAAATTCATTTTAATGGTTCTCTCCCTAATTTTTGAAAAATGAAGAAAGGAGGAGAAGGCGATCATACATTTTTCCTTCTTCTTCCTGTGGAATTGGGATACAGTTGGGGTAGGAGGGGCATGCCATTGTCAGTTTTTAAATTACTCAGAACTCTGGAATAAGCAGGCTAAAAAGAAGCTCCAGATGAATAATGAAATATCTGGAGTCACTTCAGTTACATTGGCTAATTATAATATTTTTAATGCTTTATGACACCAGACCAATTGGCAGTGAAGGCAGCAAAAAAGGCATACTTTCCTGCCTCCATTGCATACTCATTGTGCCATCCAGGAGAACTTTTCCAGGTAGTGCAAGGCCTTTTACAGCATGGCCCAAAGGAGGAGGTGACAGAACTGATAGCATGCTTGCAAAGCCTTTTGTTTTGAAAATAATTCACATATCCTGGCACGATGTGGGACCTATTTCTTCTGTTGCTCATACAATGTGTTTGTTGCCCTAGTGCTGTGCTTGTCTCACAGATGAGGTATATGCAGTTTGTCTTGTGAGTTAAGATGTTCTACTCTACTGAGAAAGCCACCTTTCCACCTGCCATGATTCTAGACTAGCTCTATTGTACTATCCTAGGAACCATCAAGGCAGTCAAACCAGCTGCACCCTACCACAACTGGCTGCATTTCCTTATATAAGGCTCGTCAACAGCTATGTTAGCTCTACATTTCTCACCCTATCTCTGCTGGCCTTCGACTGCCGCTTTAGATTTGAACTCTTTGCTTATCTTTGGATTTATTTTGTCAGCTAGCTTTGGCAATGTGCTTCTGACTTGCCTGCTCTGAAGTACTTGACCCCTTTTGTGCCCAGCCTTTGCCCCACTAGTCTGCTCTGGTTTGATCTTCTCTCTGCACTGACTTGGAGCTTTTGAAGGAACACCAGTGCTGCAAGGGTTAATCAAATACCACTATGCTGAAGCTGTTGTATTACGGTAGAGACAACTCCCCTTGACCTAGAATAGGTACAGGCAATTGCAGGATTCCAATACATTTAAAACCAGGAATCGGTCAGCAGGAGGTTACATAGAGTTTTGCATTTCACTAATGTAATGCAATGAATTAAAGCTGCCAATTAAAATCCAAACTAAACCACCAAGTGTGTTTGGAGTTAATCCTTTTCTGCTTTTTCCCAATCACATCTCCAGCACAGTCTGTGGATTGTTTCTGATCTACATCACTGTACATTGAGAATCGCACCCAGTTTTCATTTGGGGTATTTGTTTTGCATAACCTGAAAAGCAAAGCTGTTGCCATGCAAACGGCACAATTTTGGGAGCTCCCATTTACATTAAACCCATTCTTGCTTCTACCTTGGGTTATTCAGAGACATAGTACTGTAGCTGTGCAACAGCTGTAGTACCTGATAGGATGTCAAGCAGTCAAGGTTTTGACAGCATCTTAAATACACAAAGACAGAGCTGCAATCCTCTCTTTGCAAAGTTTATTGATAGCCTCTCTCAGAATGTGACAGAGTAGGGAAAGTTGTTGTAGAACATTTTGGTTCTAACCAGCAGTCACTTCAATGTCATTCTTGATTTCTGTCTATCTTTATAAAGAACTGTCAGCAACTGTTCTATGCCTCAAAAATTGTTTTATTTGCAAGATTTAAAATTTGTAAATTAAATCTGTGGTCACCTAAGAAACTGGTTTATTCTGGTCTCTCACACACGGCAGGCAAGAACTTATCCAGAACTCCTATAAGTTCTCTTCTGGTTCCTGGTACTGAAAAGGAATGGATTTATTTTCAGAGAGAAATATGGATATGTTAGAAGATGGTAATTTGGAAAGGGCAGCAAAGCTGTGCCTGTAGATAAAAATGGAGTCTGTGGATAAGAATGTAGGCTGGGCTATGTTCAAGGAGTATCTACCTCCTACCTACCTGAAGTTGTGTTTTCTTACTTGCAGAGTGGAGAAACAGTGCATAGGATTTTATTTTCTGTCAAAATTCGCAACTACATGGTTCATTATACAATTGTACCTTGGAAGTCGAACAGAATCCATTCCGGAAGTTTGTTCAAACTTCCAAAATATTCAGAAACCAAAGCTCCTACAGCCATTGGAAGCCGTGGAAGCCCCATCGGACGTTTGACTTCCAAAAATAGTTTGCAGACCGGAACATTCACCTCCGGGTTTGCGACGTTCGGGAACCAAAACATCTGGTAACTAAGCTGTTCGACTTCCAAGGTACGACTGTATTTATCCTACTCATATTGTTCACCTGTATTGAGTGTCATTGCCCTCAGAATTTCTTCTGCAATACAAAATGTTTAAAAAGACGCTTCACGGAGGTGGCCAGCATTCATTAGACCATGCAGCCAAAACGGGCTTCTTTGTAGGGACATCCAAAGACTATTTTCTGTTAACTCTTCACTCTTGCTGAATACCTGATAGATTTCTGTAAACTATATGATCAAGCAGCCTTTTGTTCAGTGTAGTTATCCTCTCTATTTGGGTGAATTCTCTTGATTAGTGTACTGCAAAAAAAAAAAAAAGTGTAGTGGTGGTATCCATATCCAGGTCAAAAATCCTTTCTTGTTTCTTGGTGTTTGTTTAAATATTGCTGGGTAACTCCCCCCCCTTTTTTTTTACTGTGGCTGGTCTTGTGGGGTGAGGTAGGGTGCTTGAAACGGAACTACAGTTCCAAGGAGCAGTGCAATAATGAACACGCAATATCAGCATACATGTACCAACATTATAAACTGGAAGAAAGCTATTGGAAAACAGATTGGTTTTTCTTTCCAAGAAAGCTCATAATTGCCAGTCCAATTCTAAATCTGTGATGTGCTTCTCCTGCATCTATGGAGAAGACCACAGAGCAAGGCAGGTCAGTTGCCACTGCACAGGATAGCTTATAATTGGTAACAAGGGTTGGAAGTGAACTGAAGCTTTTAGAGCCTCTGGCTCCAGTCTACCCTTCTCAGGCTCTGCCCCCTTGGAGAAATAGAACTTCTTAAAGGGCCACCCCTCTGCCCTTGGGACTTTTCCTGTGCGCCATAGCCTTCTGGTGTGTGCATACTCTATATTGTTGGACTGCTGAGGTAGTGTGGGAAACACTGCATTTCTCAGTAATTGATGATAGTGTCTATTATGGTCCTGACTTGGGTTCCTGACCTCTTTCAGTATGATCATTCCCTGCAAAAACGTGACATAAACCTTTAGCATAGAGCTTTCAAAACTTCTCATGTTGGTGACACACTTTTTAGTCATCCATCATTTTGCAGCACAGTAATTCAGTTTTACTAGCAAACCGGATGTTAAACTGACCCCTTGCAAGAGATACGGACACATATTGTGTGACACACTGCAGCCGACACACTAATGTTTGGAAAATTTGGAAAGCCCTGCTTTAGCATGTTCTAGCCTTCCTCCTCCCCCTCCTCCTCCTTCACATTTAAGGTCAAGGTGATATACGGTACATAGTTCTTTCTCCTCATCATCATTTAATCCCCACAACAACCATATGTCCACTAACAGCCCAAATCCAGAGCATGGGAAAGATTCTCATGAAACAGGAGGAAGCAGGTAAAGCTGCTGATGCAAATAATGTGTGGGTGCCCTTCTGTTAGTCTGGAGAGTCAGCAAATTAGTACCCAGGATGTTCTAATGAGGTACCTGACTTCCCCCATATTCCCTCTAATTTTGGGCTGGAGGGTGATGGTTGCTACTTTCTTTGCTGTGTCGGATGCAAATATTTGGAGTGTTCACTTGTAATATTTAAACTGCTAGTCTAAAGGAACAGTAACAAATGTTTGAAAAGTGATTCTCCAGACTTCTTCCATATTCTGTTATTCTGTCAATATAAATCTTCAGTATCCAGAGATACACATTCAGATCTCCCGCCTCTCTCTCTCTCTCTCTCTCTCTCTCTCTCACACACACACACACACACACACAAACACACACCAGCCAGCAAAGAGAAATGCGGGTGCAGTTGCAACAAGCGTTATGAATGAAGTCATAGCTCAGGGCTATGATAATGAATTCCATCCTGGAGAAGGAAAGAGGAAGCTGCCAGAGCATCAAGTGAGTGGAAAATAAATGAAACAGTAGGTGTTTGGTCATAGGATATTTTACACCTTTATATTCTTGCAGTGCTGTTTTCATATCGGAAAGACAGGGAACCTTACCAGAAATTATGTTGCATATATCATTTCATTTGACGGCATTATATCTTTTTGGTTTTTGGTTTATAAATAAGCAGGAGTTTGCAACATTGGTGCAATATTGTAGGCATGCATATAGGGATTGTTTGTTACATTTGCATCCCACTCTTCCTCCAGCTCAGAGGGGTGCTTTAGCCTCATAACTTTTTCAGTCTCCCTTTTTGTGTCCTCTCCAAGATCTCCTATTTCCTAAAATTTCGCAAATCAGATATAAACAGGTCCCTTTGTAAATCAATAAAATACGTTTCACAAAGGAACATCCCTCATTTATTTTCCTTTTGTTGGGTCTATTCGTTTACTAATTTGCAAAAAAAAAATAGTGAATTGTTACAAATCAGATTCAGTCAGTAGTATGAATTAGCAAGATTGTGTTGCCCATCCAGATTTTGTGAAGAATATTATACTAATGGGAATAACATGATCTGAAGCACATTTATGATTTGTGCCAGAAGCAAGGGTCGCAACAGATAATCCAAAGGATTATTCTGTGATATGATGTTATTATTCTCGTCACTGTTTTCTCAAATAGGTCATGACCCTTTTTATAGATCCTCCACTGAGCCATAGTCTATTGCCAATATATGAATAAGTTCCCAAATAAAGTAAATGGGGTAACAGAATTGAGTGGCATGTGGTAGGCATGTTAGTAAAGTAAACTGCATGCCACACACCTGCTTTTTTGGCTGTGCCATGCCACAAGTTAGCATTTTGGATGAGCAATTTCCGTTCTGTTGTTTTCTTTCAACACATGGTGTTCAAAACAGTTAATAGAAAACTGTGTCCATTTGCTTATCCCAGAAGTGTGTAGTTTCTGATGATTCTGCCAGATTAACACGCACACATACATGCAGGAGGCATTTTAGTTGAAACTTAGAGCTATAACTTCTCATTTAAAATCAAAATGTAATGTCTGAAAGAAAATAACTATGATTCCATTTAACTTATAATCACATGGTACAAGTTCCCATCTTTTGGAAACAATAGGGTGTTGTTGTTGTTTTAAAAAAAGAAATGTAATTAGCTGATATAGAGATGTCTCTAATAAAAAAAATAGCATAATATCCACCTTTTAAAAATAAACCTTTACAATTGCTAAACACTTGAACAAACTTGTATTTTAATTTTTCAGCAGGCTGCACTTTTTCATTATTCTATTTCAATCAGGGTTTATTTATATTCTTGACCAGTGTTTTGCTGTCACTGTCTTTGACAATCCACAAACAGCTCATTGGGAGACCAACTCTGCATTACAAAGATATCTGCAAATGTGACATGAAGGCTGGTAACATTAACCCCACCATATGGGAATGCCTTGCAGTTTCTGTAGACAGTGAGCAGAGGCAAATGGAGCACAGAGGGAAGAAATAACCATGGTGCACCCTTAGCAGCAATACCTGACACCTTTATCAGGTTTCAAGACTGAACCCGTGACCATGGGATCCTCCTAGATCGACTTTGTGGGGTGGATATAGGAGGGGCTGTATTGCAGTGGTTCTGCTCCTACCTGCATAGCTGAGTACAGAGAGTAGCACTGGGGAATTGCTCTTTGACTCCATGGGACCTGCGTTATGCTGTTCCACAGGGCACTTTTCTCTCTCTAATGCTATTAAAGATCTATATGAAGCCACTGGGAGCAGTCATTAGTGTTTTGGATACCTTAAGGACTGCCTGAGTTCTTCTACCCAAGCCTGATCACTGAGATGATCTAGAGCAGTGTTTCCCAACCTTGTGCCTCCAGATGTTTTGGAACTACATCTCCCATCATCCCTAGCTAGCAAGACCAGTGGTCAGGAATGATGGGAATTGTAGTCCGAGAACAGCTGGAGGCACAAGGTTGGGAAACACTGATCTAGAGGAGCACTATTAGTCGTCCCCCATGTTACAGGGGATAAAACTGCATATGTACCAAATCTGTAATTGTGTGCACAATTATGAAGGAGTAAGCTTCACTGAATAACATGGGAGTTACTTCTGAGTAAACAAGTGCTTCCTCTGCATTAAATAGATTTTCCCTGCCATAAGTGTTGTAGAAACCTTGTGCCTAAATTATTGCACAGCACTGATTCTTGTAGGTATGTTTGTATGTATTTATCTGCTGCTTTTCTACTAAACAGGCCCAAAGCAGCATACACAATCACATTAAGTTCAGTTTATTTTAATCTTACTTTTGAGGAAGAGTAATTAATTAAATGGAAAAAACAGTCTTGGTTATTTTATTTATATCAGCCAGCCAAACATTACTGTTTTCCATACTGTTTTAAAAGTGCTCTGCAACATTGCTCTCTATCACATTGGTCCAGGGTGAGCAGAAAGATCAAGCATCAGGTCAATAGTACACTGAATTCTAATTATATTGTGAAAATTACATCATCCATTGGATTGGACTCACTGACTAGTATTGACAGACCTGTGAGCCCTCCCCATGGATCCAAGGAAGTTCTCAGATGCTTTGATTCCAACTAATTAATGCTCTATCATTCTATACTATATACTTTAAGATTGCATGAGTTGCTTTGTTTTCTAGGTAAGAAAAAACAATAGCATTTAAAGCAGGTTCCAGGTGCAGTTATACTTTGATAGTGTAGCATGCATTTGTGACCATTAAAGCAAATGATATTTGTGTCTTCAGTTTGTTGCTAGTACAATTATTCAATTATTTATCCAGATGAAATTAAAGACCCATACTGTTTCAAATCTAATCATACAGCTAGAAGTATACTGACTGAATGGGTCAGTTTTTGTTTAATTGTGCCCTTATTGAATGTATTGTTGATTTACTGTGTAGGTTTTGAGTTGGATACTTAGTCGTGCTTAGAGTCGAGTTAGGCATGATTAACAAGTCACATTGATTTCAGTAGGTCGACTCTAGGCATAATGAAGTCTAGATGTAGACCTTTGTTTTTATGTACAAGGCTATTTTTGTCATGTCATCACTACGGTGAGATTCTTCCTGCTACTATTTTTTTATATTATAACTAAACATTTGTACAACCTATTTCATATACAGGCAACCCCCGATTTGTGCAGGGGTTGCACCCAGATCATCTCACACAACAGCAGAGCCCACCTCCCAGGTCACTTCCAGCACAGCCCACCTCCCAGGTCACTTCCAGGTTGCCATGATGTTCGCATGGATGGTCATGGATCAATTGAACACGTGTAAATCAGTTGTTGCCTATATTTCTGTGATTTCCCAAGTTTCTAAGCAGGCAGATGAAAAGCCTGTCTAAACAAAATTGCAGAAGACCTATTGGAAAAGAATTCCACAATTTAGGGCCATAGAGAAGGCTCTCTAATGTGTCTCTAATAGTATTGCTTCATCCATGGCTGGCAGGCAAAGAAGAACCTCTCTGCCAGATTTAAGAGGGTGGCACAATGGTATGGAAAGAAATGGCCCTAAAGGCAGACAGGTCCCAGGCCAGGTTTCGCCTCTCTGTTTGCAAGATGTTGCCAAATACATCACTGGTGTAATTGTATTAACAATGAATTATTTTGGTCATTTGTTTTTGAATCTACACCCCCCCCCCTTTCTGTGAGTACTTACATTACAATTTCAAGCCCCCACTGTAATTTCTCTCTGAGATGACGCTGTGATGTGAAGTGTTCAGCTGAAGGATGTGTTTTGCTTTGTTGCAGCACCTGCTTTTCTTCATGAATATCCACTCCCCTTTTCAGATTGCCTATTGAAAGATACCGAATTAAGTATTGTTTTAAAGCATGCCATATATATATATATATATATATATATATATATATATATATATATATATATATATATATATTTGGGGGGTGATAGTGTCCAACAGTCTAAATTGGTAATGATAAACCATGCAAAATAATTATTTTCCTCCATTCTACCTTCCATTCTACCTTCCATTCTACCTTCCAGCCCTCCAGATGTTTTGGAATACAGTTCCCATCATCCCTGACCACTGGTCCTGTTAGCTAGGGATCATGGGAGTTGTAGGCCAAAACATCTGGAGGGCCACAGTTTGGGGATGCCTGGTTTAATCAGTAGTAGGTGACAAAAGCTAACACATCTACTAACTGAACAAGCAAAAGAAAAACAAGAAAAACAGTCCCAGTTTTGCTTCATGGGAAATCAAAAATCATCATACATATGTTAATCTGCAGTTAGGGCACTTAGTCCAAGTTTTGGCAAACAAGGACAGGAAGTATAGCTGGTTTTGACCTTTTCTACATTCATATCCCATGTTTCCTCCAACATCCTCACAGCAGTGTAGCTGGGTTTTTCAAGACAGCTTCCCATCCGTGTACCAGCTAAGCACAAATCTGCTCAGTTTCAGAGATGGAATTACTTTAGGTACCTTTGGACTATTTCCTGAGGCTTGTGAGCTAGAAACTATTCATATTATATATTATTATAATTATATAAGGTATATGTATGGCTTCATTCATACAAATATAACTCAGGAAGATTCACAATAAGATATTACAATAACACAGAATTGCTTAAGGCGATCTTATAGGTAAACTGATCCCAAGTCATTGAGGGCTTTACATACTAATAGTAACTTGAACCTGGAACCTGACCCAGTAGCACATTAGCAGCCAATGCAGATCTCCGAGCACAGGTTTTATATGCTGACAAGTTCTCATACCTTTCAGCAATTGTGCTGCAGCATTTTGCACCAACTGCAGCTTCTGGATCAAATATGAGGTAAGCACATTGGTTAGTAATCCAGTCTTGAAGTAACCAAAACATGAACTAGTGCGGCAAGGTTTCCCCAGTGTGGCAAGGTTTTTGTAGCCACTTAGGCAACCTGAGCCTCCAATGAGAGAGCTGAATCCAGAAGCCCCTCAAAATTGTGAACCTGCTTCTTCAGGGCGAGTGCAACCCCATTGAGGGTAGGCAGCTGACTAATTTCCCAGACACAGGAACTACTCACCCACAATGCCTTCATCTTGTCAAGATACAAGCTCAGTTTGTCCCCCCCCCCAATCCATTTCACTAAATGTATGTTGAAGATGTACAATATAAATTATGTAAATAAATAAACCAATTGTGAAGTGTGGCATGCTTCAAAGGCATCACTGAGATGCACTGTACTTTTAGTTTTAACGTATGTGCTGCAGCAACCATACTCGAAATCCTCAGAAGCTGTGTGATAATGCATATGTGGCAGGCACTGTTGGCACAAACACACACTCCAAGACTATGAACTAGAAGACGCCAATAAAGAAATCAGGGTTTTTGCAGTCACCTGGGGAATGAGCTCATTAAACACTGATGACAAATGAGTCAGACTGGGGCTGGCGGGGAGATGAGATCCACACATCACTACTGCTATTGTGGCAGGCATATAGATTTTTTCTGGACTCAGCAATGCTACATACTTGTGGGTGTGGGTGGGTGTGGGTGTGGGAGCTTGTTTTCATTCAGGATACACCATACAGTTTCTGCACAGCTATTGGTCATGATACCTTCAGCATCATTTTCCATTTCTTCACATTCTAGCTGAGAGACCAATTAGCACCATTTTCGATCTAACATAATTTAACAGGGCTTTTGTGTGCATCCTTGTTGGTCCGTCCAGGGATTGTTCATGAGAATGAACATGGATGAGGCCAAAACCATTTATTAAGATATGACTGAATTTATATCCCACTCTTGGTGAAAATCTAAGGTGATATAGTGCTGGATCTATGCTAACAGTCCTTATAATGATGGCTGGTAGTAGTGGAACAAAATAGTGTAAGTAAAGCAGACAGTTTTCGAGAAGATATCAGCCAAGCTCTCATGAGTTCATAATTACAAGTGATAAGAGAGAACCACAATACATACCTATCCTACAAAAGGATGATTGGTCTACATTGGGTTAGGACAAAGAAGGCAAACTGTAAAGTATGGTGACATAAATCCTTATTCTTGCAGTATGCCACAGAAGTGCTTGCTTTAGCATTTGTCTAATACTTAAGATAATGGTGTGGGTCACACCTAACTCGGGAGATGTACAATCCAAAGCTGCTTCTGTCATTCATACAAGCACATTGACACAATGGACCTCAAACAGTGCTGAAATATGTGGTTCACAATCCTTTACACTTGTGGTAGTCATCGTATAAAATAAGTTAACTGTATGTTAAGTTTATAAAAACCAAGGGCACTTCATGACATGCTGGACATGTTTCTCAGATGTCTTTCAAATTTACAAATGACTGGTTTGCTGCTCCAGCCTGGATTGAAGTTGTTTACAGCTTCGTGCTAAGTAGAAAGTTCAAATCAATTATTGTCCATTAGAGTTAGGTATAACTGATGGAATATTCCCAGAGGAGCACTGTAAATGTATCAGGACGTCTTCCTCCATTATAGAAATGGGAAGGTATGGCGAATTACTTACCTTCTCTTTTACACTTAATGTCCCTGAAGTGCTGCTGGGCAGAAAAAGCTTATGTCGTCTCACTGGGGTTTACGAGAGGTCAGTGTGGTAGTCTGGGCTATGGAAATCCAGAAAAGCTCTAAGTCTACATCTATTTCAGCCTTGTTCAGAGTTAGGGCAAAGTGCAGAAGATGGAAAATCACTGCTTAACAACTGGCAATGGATTCAAAATTTAAATAAAATATAACCAGCCCTAACCCAAGCACTCTATTTAAAAGAGGTTCTTATAACAATAACTTGTCTCAGAAATCTGAACATTTAAAAATGTATATACACAGTTATATTCTAATTTGACTACAAAAGTATAGCCACTCATAGTGAACATGGTAGCACATCAGATACACTTAGACTAACATTCTTTCATCAAATCCTATTTTTATTTGACTTGTACAAACATGTAGAGTAATAATTTCTTCCCCAAGTGATCATTGTTTTCATCACAGCATTTCTATGCATTTTAATTTTGTTTTAGCAAATAATGTATTTTACTTCCTAATTTTGGGTTGGTTTCATTATTATACACATTATTATGTACGTTGTTCCCCTTGGTGACTTTGCAATCTACAAGGGAAAGACTTTGTAAAATGGGCAAAAAACAGAGAGCTGTGGTTTCCTTTATGTAGAGCTTTCTTCCTCTTCATCCTTGATTTATACCCAGCATGGCCAACCCTTAAAATATTGTTAAACTACAACTGCTATCACTTCTGACCATTGCTCGTGCCAGCTGGGGCACAAGCAAACAAACATTCATAGATTTTTGCAAACAAAAGAGAAGCTCCTTATAACAGAAGAAAGAACGGTGCGCAGAGTTAAAGTGAGTGACGTGTAGGGAAGTTCATTGAGAATTAAAAAGGCTTGTGATCAGGACAGCTGGTGAAACCGCCCAGGGACTGCTTGTTGGCTTCACATTGGCATCTGGTTGAACACTGTGAGAACAGGATGATGAACTAGATGTGCCTTTGGTCTGATCCTGCAAGACTCCTTTTTTGTTCTTAAAGGGGGAGTCAGGTATGTTGGGTCAATTTATGAAATAGAGACATTTTTCCTCTTCACTGAATGACTGCATGTTCCTAGTTGTTCTGCTCCACAGTTGTAGGTTCAAATACTTGACGAGTTCTGGTATGGGTAGATGCTAGGGAAATATATGCCTCAACCCATGTTTTACTATCTCTTACAGCACAATCCCAAACATACCTATTCAAAAGTAAGTTCTGTTGAATTCAGTGGTGCTTATTTCCAGGAGACTGGCGTTAGGATTGCAGCCTTACTCTTTTTATTGAAATTCTAAGCTACCTTATACAGCCTCCCACCTTTAGGCCTAGCTGTAAGGCTTCTAATACATAGCTTTTTATCACATGAAGAGGGGATCAATCCCCACTCTGAACAGCTATAGTTAACTCAGCATATCAGAAGGTTTCTGAGGTAAAATGGAAGGAGGAAACATGGAGCAAAATTTGTGGAGCAAAATTAATGTGGTCCCTGCAGGCGAAAAATGGTACTTCCTCTATCAAATGGTGACATTTTAGTTGGATGTACAGCTCACCCATCTCCATCAGAAAACAGAAGTCAATATATAATATGCAGAGAGTTACAGACAGTCTGGACTACTAGGCTATCAAAATTAGTATTACCCCTTAGGTGGATATGCCAAAATAACCAAACAAGTTTGGAAATACTGTGGTTAGATTTCCTCAAGATTCACTATGGTCAAAGACCCCACCTTCAGAAGAGTGGATATGGACTGAGCTCCAGGTGCTGAAGTAGAGAAGCTGTAACAATAAGGCAGGTATCTTATTCAGTGGAGTGACTTTCCTTACTATGTAATATTGGACTTTAACACAATATGTTTAGAAAGTTGACAAAATGTCAAAAATTTGAAATAGTTATTAAATTGCACATTGGAAAACAATGAACCTAGAATTGGGGGGGGGGCGTTAATTACAACAAAGAAATTTGGGATGGGATACAAATCTTAATTGCTTATCAATTTAATAAACTGTGATTATGGCACAGGTCAGATGTTACTTGGCTGAATTATAGTAAATTTTATGGATACCCCAATTAAAGTATCTGCCATGTGGAGAGAAAAGCTATCTTAACAAAACATCCTAGACATGCAGCCAGATTTTATGCAGATTTGTTCAGAAGTAAATGCCACCAAGTTCAGTGGATTTGGGTCTCAATCCTATACATTCTTCCAGCAAATGCAATGCATTTTACATAGGATTGTGCAGTTAATGTGTTAATTAGATTTCATGACACATTCAAAGCCAACTTGAGTTCAGAATGTTCTCCCTCAGTGTTGATATTTGATAACAGACTTACAGGTTTATTTTGGTAGCTTTGTTAAATGGAAAGTTGCAGATATGACAGGATGTTAACATTTATCCTATGTTTACATCCTTTGCAGTTTACAAACATGATAGAAGGACTAAAAGGAAAAGGTTTATATTCTATGTACCGAAAATACAGATTTACTCAGTAGTATGCATCATATGCATCATATACTGTTTCTGTGTTTTTGTTTTTGATCAGCTCAGCCCTCTGTGTGCTTTCCTTTGGATTTTGGCCATTTTTTCTGTCGGAAGGAGATAAAGGAGAAGAATGTATTTTGACTGAACATTATATGTACTAGGTAGTCATTCACTTTGTTGGAAGATGGGGATAGACCCAGTCTAGTACTACTATCTGCTTAAACAAGTGCTATTACTAAGGGGAGGAAATAAAAGTGCATGCCTTTACCTACCAGGAGGGGACTTGGAGAAGGGCTTTTTTAAAGATCTCGGTGAAAATTGTTGAGTTGGAAGGGGCCTTGAGGATCATCTAGTCCAACCCCCTGCAATGCAATATACAGCTGTCCCATATGGGGATTGAACCTGCAACCTTGGCATTATCAGTGCCATGCTCTAAGCGACTGAGCTATCTCCCACCCTTCATCCAAAGATCTCAGGGCGGCTCACAAGAATCAGGGATGAATAGAGCTGTATCCCAACATCATTCGGAGGTCATCTTGTTAGCTACTCCTGCCTTTGGAAATGAATGTATACGTCATTCAGGCCTTTAGAGGTTAAAAACAGCACTTGGTATTATGTTACTGTTGGTTTTGGATTACTTCAAAAATCCTATTTTCATTTTCAATATATCTTTAACTCAAAATCAGCTTACCATCCAATTGAGTTCACGCAGATGATGCTCTTACCCCAGAGTACTCCGCTGGGTGATAAAGTCAGTTTGATGCATTTCTGGAATACAACTGTGAAATAGCTCTATCAGCATGTTTCAAGCAGCTGTGGTCCCTCCAACTGCAAGCAGCAAGTCTCATTGGAAACATGAGATAAGAAGGACAGTTTCACTGTCTTATGGAAGGTAGAAAAGCCCTGTTGCACTGTCAGAGGGAGGGAAAGCCTGTGTGGTTATGGGCCAAGACTGAAGCATTGCTATAAATGAACTATTGTGAGCATCAGGACAAATTGCTCTGGTTTGCCTCGGATAGATATACTGTACGTGCAGTTTATCAGGCAACACTGTCTCTGTATGCAAAATATCTTTCCCATGAGACCTTGCAAAAAGAAAAGAAAAAAAACCAACTCTTTCTAAGTGCAGTGATTGTGAGCTACTGAGCTATGTAAACTAAAACTTCCCATAAATTCACCAATAAACTAAAGACTGTGCCTCTATTGTCTGCCTTTTAGCAGATTGTTAGACACCACAATTCCTAAGAGGTCTGTGCAGTATAGGCCCTGCTTTATAGCTTCACAGAGATAGATAGTAGTGTTCACAATTAGCACTTCATGTATGCTAATCAGCCTGCTTAACACTGTCCAGTTCTAGAACAATGAATCAATGTTCACAAACAGAATGGTACGGAACAAGTGATGAGAGTGCCTTCAAGGATCTGAGCAGATAGCAGCCAGGAAGCATCAGGTCTGCTGAAGTCTCCTAACATCTAACAATAATATATTGATAGTGCCCTGCACCCCACCCCAGTCCTATCTGTTATTTGACAGTCTGAATCTGGATCCCTCTAATAAGATTTAGTCCATAAAATACACAACACATTGCAGGTGTAATGTTATTAAGAAAAAAATCTTTGGCTGAAGAACACATTATTGCATTTATGTCTTGCCTTTCCAGCAAGTGGCTCATGGCAACCTACTGGTTCTTCCCTTCCTGATTTTATCATCACAATAATCCTGTAAGGTAGGTTAGGCATAGATAGGGGGGAATTTGAACCTGTCTACCGTGTTTCTCATATTATAAGTCATGTCTTATAATCTTTTTTTCCTCAAGAAAATAAGCCTATGGCTTATTTTCGGGGGGTGTCTTATTATTTTTTTAAAAAATTACAGTATGGTACCTCCCCTGTCCGGCGCCCGGAACTGGCTGCTGCTGCGCTGCTGGGCGCGTTGTCGGCGCTTCAGCAGGGCACGCTGCTGGGTCCCGCCGGGTCGGGGCTTCACGCGGCACGCGCTGAGGCTCTTGCCGGATCCCGGCTCGGAGCAGCGCGCGCTGCGGCTCTTGCTGCGTCCCGCCGCTGGGTTGGAGCTTGGAGCAGCACCAGCGCCAAGCGCCAACCCAGCGGCGGGACCGTCGGGACCTGCAGCGCGCGCGCGACAGGAAGAGGAGGGACCAGCGAGTGGCAGCCGCGGCGGCCAATGAAGGCTCGGCCGGGTGTTTTTTGCCGTTGTAGCTGCGTCCCGCTGCGTCCCTCCTCTTCCTGTTGCGGCTCGGCGCCCGGAACTGGCTGCTGCTGCGCGCGTTGTCGGCGCTTCAGCAGGGCACGCTGCTGGGTCCCGCCGGGTCGGGGCTCCACGCGGCGCGCGCTGAGGCTCTTGCCGGGTCTCGTTGCCGGGTCGGGGCTCGGAGCAGCGCGCGCTGCGGCTCTTGCTGCGTCCCGCCGCCGGGTCGGGGCTTGGAGCAGCACGCACTGCGGCTCTTGCCAGTCCCGCCGCCGGGTCAGCGCTTGGCGTGGTGCATGCTGCTGGACATTTTGGAGGGGCAGCAGCAGCCGGTTCCGGACGCTGACAGGCATCTTCCTCTTCCATGGCGCCATCCAGACCTGCTCCCACCACTACGGCTTATTTTTGGGGTATGTCTTATATTTCTTCAACTCAGGAAAATCCTGCCATGGCTTATTTTGTAGGGATGACTTAAAATATGAGAAACACGGTACCTAGTCATAGTCAAACACTCCAATCACTATACCAAACTGGTGCTTGTGGAACAGCAGGAAGGTTAATCAGGTGGAAAGAAGTCTAGTTGTAAATCCCAGTAAGGAGTAGATAACACACTTCCCATACTCATTTTAGAAGAGATGTGCTTTTTGTGTTTTCAGATTTTTTGGGCGCCAGTTTTGTCTTGCTGGTGTGGCAGCTGAAAAGAGGAAATGAAGCGGTTGGGGGGGGGGGCGTCTCTGGGCTAACCATGATCAGCAGTCACACTGTAAATGTCTATCCAATCAAGGAGGGCACAACAACTGCAGAGGTCTCACTTTGCTCTGCAAATTGTGGCGTCTCGGTGCTTACAGGCAGCGTGCTTTCTGTCAATCAGTCTGTGACAGATAACACTTGGCTCCACGAGTACTTAATTCCCTCCATGCTCAGTGTGAACTGAACAGAGTAGAAAATCAGTGTCAAGTAAAGGTGAGAAAGCGGGACGGAGAATTTATCCTAATAAATGAAAAGCTAGATGTAAACATAAACACTCTGGCCAAATGCTTAGAAGCTGCAGTGATGTGGTGTGACATGGAAGAGCCTGTGATTGACTTAAAGACTGACATAAATAAAATGACATGATAAAAAATTACAGTGAGAGGATATTCTTGTAAGGAAAACAAATCTGACCCTGGAAAACTAGAATGGAATTAAATTTTGAAACAATATAAGAATGAACAAGAGAAATAATATGCCTATGCAGACTACTGATAAAGCATCCTGGTGAAGTAGAATTGGAGAAAGGAAAAAGACTTGATGGTGCAGTTTTGCAAGCAAAGGAAAGGCAGGCTTGGTGCCATGAAGTGTTACCTGTCCATAAACACATCCCAGATGGTTACACCTCTGATGTAGATCCAACCGTGTGCAACTGCAAAGATGTGACAGGAGGTGGGGTTAGTACAGAGGCAGACTTAGGACAGTGCGACTGGTTCACTTGTACTGGGCGCCAAGCCGAGAGGGTGCTGCAGGAGGCACTGCAATAATGATAACGGAAAGCGAGAGGCGAGGTGTGTGTGTGTCTGAATTTGGCATCCCACAAGCCAAAAGTCTGCCTCTGGTTTGTAGGTAAACTTCAGAAGATGAACAGTAACAGTGGGGAATGGCAGGGAATCTGTTGAAGGTTCTTGCTGCTTCTAGGAAACCTTTACACCAGAAGAAAATTACTTAGACTCTGTTAATCAAGTAGAGAGCTCAGGCAATGGTCTAGCCAAGCATTTTTCAGGAAGAACAATTTATTTAACAGCCTAGAATTATATTGGCATAGATTGGCACTACTACATGTGCCACATAATGCCTGTTCCGCATATGTTTTAACGTATGGTTTTGAATTTTTCTTGGTTTTATTGTTTTATCTTTTTGTAAACCGCTTTGAGGAGGGGTTTGCTTTTTTTACAATCAAGCGGTGTATACATTTTATTAAATAAATAAATGTGCCACGATGAGGTTTTTAATGAGAAACCGGCAAGGGCAGAAGGTAAGTAAGCATGGTGGTTTGCATCTGTTTAGAAATAATCCACAGAAGCTCCTTGTAAAGAAATCCCTATATGCATGCACATCTGCATAAGAAAGTGGAAGCCGTGAACGTGGTTACATATGTCACTTGCTACGGATTTATGTGCAAAAATAAATAAAAACTAAGCTTGAGCAGTTTTGGTTGCAGCCTATAACATGTAGACATGCTTCTATATTTACCTATACCTTCTTACCTACTCTTAAGAGCCTGATCCTATGAGCTGCTGCAGTAACAATAATTCATAGAATCAGGCAGTAGTTCCTCATAGAGACATATTCTTTCTTATTAGGATTATTTATTAGATTTCTTACCCACCCTTCACCATAAGGTCCCAGGATGGCTTATAACCTTGCTAATATGCAATATTATGACCGTTTAAAATGATTTACAATTTGCTACTACCAGTGCTTGTACACAAGCAACCATTGGGGCACTGTGTCAAAACTCTTCCTCACCCCCTTCCTGGCACAACTGTGCTGGCGTAAATTCCTCTGATGATGGCAGGCACAGCTAGGAGTCCTCATCCAAAGCATGTCTGGGTGTGTGCATTTTATATACTGAGAAGTTCTCCAGTTTTTCATTTCAAAGCATGCACCTACCACATTGCAGTGTTCGCAGGATAGTTCTGCAAGTTCCAGTGCAAAGGCAGTAAGTCTTCATGTAATGATGTGGGTTTGGAAAGAGTGCTACTGCAAGGTGGGTAACCTTGTTGGGCGGGACAAGGGACAACTAAAACTAGTTCTCCTTTTTTTAAAAAAGGTTGGCTCTTATCACAAGAAATTCCGTGTGTAGCCCACAAAGAGCAGATTTGTATGGGAGTTGTAGCTGACTAGTCTCAAGGCAACATCTAAAAAAGTCCATTGTCAGCTTTCCTTCAGTAGAAAGGCCAGCTAAATTATCCAGACAAACTCTGAAGACTGCAGGCTTGAAACTGGGCCTTCAGATTAATCTGCTTTGGCTCCTTTGCAAATTCCCTCTTTGAAAAGCAGAGCATTAGTACTTGGGTCACAGCATGGCATGAACAGCGATAGGTGGGTTGGGACTTGTCCCTTGAAATCAATGATGTTATATGGAGACTATTCAGTAGCTGCAAGGCGAAAGTACATTTTATACACCTTTCCCAAATCAGATTGGCCTTAGGTTTGGTAAAAGAATAGCAGTTTCACAACAATGAATTGCTGGGGAAATGTGCTACCTTTTGAAAATGTGATATCTTTAGAAGTATTTCCTTAAGAGAAGGCATTTAGGTCTGGCACGCAAAATGAAGAATCATTGTGCTATAAACTAGAAAGGCTGTAAGTGGTTTGCCTTGGTTTTAAAATGACAAAACAGCAGAGCTTTACGACCTTCCCTTACTTAACATGGTTACATCAGTACAAACTTTTTTCTTAAGTTAATCCATAGGATCAGGCATTCAGTGTGGTTTCTTTGCATTGGTCGTCACTGTTTTATGTTGTGACTAAAATGTCAGTGTTTTTCTTATGAAAGAGTGAGTCAGGAGTTGAAGCAAAGTTTTCATACTGAGGGTCTTCAGAGTTTGCCTTGCTTTTTTGGCTGAATTCGGTTAAGATAAAACTTCCTTGACTCTGCTTTAAGACTAATAGTATAGCAGAAACGGTAATTTCCTACATGCAGTGGCGGAGGAAGCTGCTCGGGTACCTGGGGCGGCGTGTCCGGGGTGGCGAGCTGCTCATAGGGGTGGGGCGCACCGGGGGGCCTCCAGAGTCTGCCTGCCTCCTCCCATTCAGCCACCCTACAGCTGGAGGGGAGGCAGTGGGCGGACCATTCAGGCAGCGCAGAGCCGGCATGCACACAAGCCACCGCGTCTCTCCCAGGAGAGACATGTGGCTCGGGCGCGCTGCAGGCCCCACGGTGAGTGCCACCCAGCATTTTGTCTCCCCCTTCTCAGTGGTGACACCTGGGGTGGTCCACACCCACTGCACCCCCCCTTCCTCCACCCCTGCCTACGTGACCTTCCAGATAAAACGTTTGCAGTTATGAAACTACACTCCTCATTATGCCAAAATATTTTGGATATTCTGTCATTCCTCATTCTGCCAAGATATATAGGTCTAGCACTAAACAAGATACACTTCTATACAGATTTGTAATAAATTTATGTATCATACTGAATACATATATCTCACTCATAATCAGCTAAATGGTCATGATCCCATTTATCTACCTGTGTGTTTTCCCCTCTCCCAACCTATTCCCTTCCCTTCAGAGACCCTGCAAAGTTTCTCTCTCTGTATAGAAGTGTACCCAGAGTGATACCCAACTGCATGACTATAATAATTTACATCTTCCATTTTTACCCAAGTGATTTGTGATGGTTCTGGTCCTACTTGGATGGATGTTTCCAGAAGGTGATGCTTTGGGAGTATTCTTCTTCTTCTTCTTCTTCTTTTGTGGAGCCTTCAATGTGGGGTTCCTCAGGGTTCCGTTTTACTCCCTATGCTGTTTAACAGTTACATGAAACTGCTGAGTGAAGTTATCCAGCGTTTTCAGTAATATGCTGATGACACACAGCTCTACTTCTTTAGTGTCCCATGGATGTGCTGGACCATTGTCTTGCCTCGATAATGGACTGAATGAGAGCCAACAAACTGAAGTTCAATACAGATAAGATGGAGGCACTGTTAGTAGGCACTTCCCTAGACTGGATGGATGGGAGGTTGCCTGCTCTTGATGGGGTTATACTCATTCTGAAGGAGTGGGCACGCAGTTTTGCGGTACTTCTAGATCCTTTGCTGTCATTTGAGACTCAAGTGGCCTCAGTGGTGTGTGGTGCCTTTCATCAACTTCGGCTGGTGGCCCATCTGTGGCCCTATAGCCTAACTTCTGTTGTCTATGCTCTGGTAACCTCTGGTAACCTCTAGGGTAGATTACTGCAGCATGTTATACAATGGACTGCATCTGAAGATGGTTGGGAAACTTCAACTGGTGAAGAATTCAGTGGCCAGGATGCTTACTGGGGCAAGACAGCTTGATCATATAACACCAATCCTGGCTTGACTGCACTGGCTGCCAATTAGTTTCCAGGCCCAATTCAAAGTGCTGGTTTTGACCCAAAATTTTCTACATGGTTCAGAACTGCAATACCTCAAGGACCCCCTCTGCCCATATGAACCCTCCCAGACTCTGTAATCAACACCTGCTCTCCTTCCTCGTTTGCCTCCTCCACGAGAGGTCCGAAGAGTGGCATCATGAGAATGAGCCTTTGTATTAGTAGTATTATGTATTTTGTGTTCTCATTTTGTATTTTAATGTTGTGAATCTCCCTGTGATCTTTGGATGAAGGGCGGTACTGTATATAGATTAAATAAATAAATAAAGTTTTATGTGAATACAAGCAGGAAGTGCCCCAAACTGACTAGGATTTTTTTAAAGAAACCAAACAATATTGTGTTTGTATAATTGTACTGTATGAGTTTGGGACTGCATACCAAAAATTAGGTGAATTCAAACCAAAGTCACATTTTGGTTCAGCATCTTGAATCAAAATGGTGCCTAGCATCCAAATGTCAACAAAAACTGTCCCCACCACAGGAACCCTTGTGCCAGGCTTGGCGATATCTCAAAAGGCAGCAGGAGCTATGCCAAAAAGCAGGCAAAGTCACACCAAAGTGATGTTTCAGTTCACGGTCTTGATTCAATGTCCAAATATTGACAGACACCCCTCCCCCCACCACCTTGAAAACCCTTGTGCTGAGTTTGGCAACAATAGCTCAAGTAGAATCCCAACCTAATGATAAAAAAACAGACAGACAAATCACTTTTTTAAAAAATATGGTAGATGTAAGTGGACCTTTGCTATAGCAGGCTCCTTAGTTCAGAACTCTCCCTGCAATTATTAATCATTGTTGATAACAATAAAATGAAGATTTTTTTTTAAAGGCCAAAATTAAGTATTTTGCGTGGAATTCTATATGGGATTCTCACTGTTGTAGCACTGTTGATGAAAGAAGCTACATTAGCAAAAGAAATTCTTTATGTTCAAATACTAAAGCACAGGAACTTTGTCCCTTACTAGATCCATAGTCCCACACTATTAATTTGCCCTTTAAAAATACAAATGTCTGCTGAAACATAAGACAGTTGAAAGCCTTTCTATATTTACCAGAAGTTATGTAAATTTCAACGTAGATCAAAATTTGACTACAAATTTGGTTATATATAATTTCCTTAGAAATAATTGGCTTGCTGGACTAGATAATGCACGCTTAACAATGGTTCATCCACTGAAACAAAATCGTATGTTTATCTGCTTCTAGTCCTGCACAGAAGATCTGGAACTTGACAGAAAGGGAAGCAGCAGTGCAAGGGATGATCTGTGTGTGAATTGACCGACTCCAAAGTACTATTCTGGGAGGTGAGAAGGAGGTGAAATTGTTCTCTAGTCGGGCAGAAAATACCTTTGGACCATGAAAAGCACTCTAGGTGGGAGAAAGTGCATGAAAAGTGTGTCAAAATGAGAGTTATGAACAGAGTCAATACAAAACCATGGGTAAAATCTGTTCCATTTAATGGAACATTAATTTGACATTCTGGACTGGATATTTCATAGGGATTTTATTGAGAAGTGCAACTCAGGAGTGGGCCAGACCAATTTAGACATTTTAGTGATATTTTTAAAGAAACTCCAATAAACTCCCACTCCGCTACCATTCTTTCTGCATTAAAATGCTAGTTTCAGATTCAGACTTTGCATGCATGTGATACAAGTTGTCATTTATTTATGAAATTTCTAGCTTGTTCTTCATTAAAATAATTCCAGAGTTGGGTACAATATAATAAAATAATAAAACCAAAAGTATATAAAAAACCAATATGGTACAGCAGTAGTAACAAGCAGCGAAGGCAAGCTTGTCTATCTCCACCAATGAACAGTTAGCCAAAGACCTTGGCAAATAAATATACTTTTAACTGACACTGGAAACCATCATAGTCAGCACCCGTCAAACCTGGGAGGGCATTCTGTTATTGGAGTGTCATTATTGACCATGCTCTCTCATGCTGTATAGTTAAGGGGGCATCTCTGCCTGGTTATAACATATTGGCAGATCTTGAGACGTGTAGGACTTTATATGCCCAAACATGCACTTTTGCTCAGTAGCAAATAGTGCTGTTCCGTCAGAATGGGTATAATATGTTATTGGCAAGTTGTCCAAGTTAACAGCCTACCCACCATGTTCTGCACTGACTGTAGATTCCAAACCAAGCCGAAAGACAGCACCACGAAGAGTACATTGCAGCAATCCAGTCATGAAATTACCAGTGCATGGATCATTTTGGCCAAGAACAGCCATAGGTGATGTAGCGGCCAGAGTTGGTTAAGGTTATTTTGCCTCTGTCAACAATAATAGATCTAGAAGTACCTCCAAACTATGTGCCTGTTCCTAATAGGGGTGTGCAGCCCCATCTAGAACAGTTTTCCACTTGGTGGGGGTTCTGTTCTGGTCACTGCTAAAGCCAAAATCGTGTATTGTCAATGGCGGACAGGATTGCCAAATTCATTTTTCCTGGATCCTGGATCCTGGATCCTGCCCCTTTGTGATTTCTTTTTTCTTTTTTGCCACACCCATTAAGCTTAATGTGCACAAGTTAAATGCACATAGATTGCAGGGTTACTGTGGTTGTTGTGGACCTCTGGATCCAATGTCGGTTTCTTGAGGAGCGGGCAAACAACTACCTCCCTAAGGACACCAGGCTCCCACCTCTCCCACAAGGGCACATTAACCACACATTGGACTCGCCTTGCCAATTCTATCTGGCTTGCTCAGTAATTCATGTGAGTGATAATTAGGGAGCTGCAGCTTCCAGCGCTGCCTCAAGGGCAGCCTCACATGGAGTGCATTGCTGTAAAAACTATCAGTGACTACTAGCCCCAATGGCTATATTCTACTCCACTTGTGGAATCAGCATGTTTCTGAATACGGGGAATCACAGGTGGGGAGAGTGCTAAGGTTTTCTGCTTATGGGCTTCTGTTCTGGTTGGCCACCTGTGGGAACAGTGTTGGAATAGATGGGCTCTTCTTGTGCGCTTCTGAGTGCTGTTAGGTATTCCTCTTTAGGGTGAATTTTGTGCAGAACACAAGATTTCGGCTGTCTAGTTAAGTGATTTATTTTACAGTCATACCTCTGGTTACGTTCACTGCGGGTTGCGTACACCACGGGATACGAACGCGCCAAACCCGGAAGTACCGGAACGGCACAGAAGCGCCGAATGATGTCACATACATGTTCAGAAGTGCCAAATTGCGCACCGAGCATGCACAGATTCGGCGCTTCAGGTTGCGCACTGCTCAGGTTGCGAATGGGGCTCCAGAACAGATCCCGTTCGCATCCAGAGGTACCACTGTATTTAAATTTTGTTTCTTAGTTTGTGTTGCTTCTAGTACTAGGACTCACCAAAGGGCGCAGGACTCCTATATGCCTAGATTTGTGTTGATTATTATTGTTATTCGCCTGTTTCCACATTTCTTTTCTCAAGCTTACAAGTTGATTTTGTGTGCACATGAAGCTTGCTTCTTGGGAAAATTCAACTGGAAACTGCAGGAAAGAGCAACCTCTGGCATTTTTTACTATTGGACTTCCTCCTGCTGGACCAAGGGGATTATTATCTGTTCTGAATTGGCATCTAATATGTTGAGGAAGACAAGCAACAGATAAGACGAAGGGGCCCAGCTGTTTTCATCTAGCCATGGAGAGAGATGTACAGTATTGCCCCAGGCCAAGCAGGAAAAACATTTTTTAACTAATTGGTTACATTTGGCTTTTATTTTTAGATATAGTGTTGTGGTAACAATAATACCAGCATTTGGTATTTTTCAAAGTATGTTGCAAATTCTGTTAAACTGTCTTTGTTTAAATCCCTTTCTGTTCTCATTGAAAGGATTGCCTTTCTGGCAAGAGTAGCAGCACTTTAGAACACTCATATCATTTTGTAGTGTTAAATGAAAATATATATGGATAAAAATGAAAAATAGAAATCAGGTTGACTGATCATTTTACTTCTTTATGCTCATTGCTTTATAGTAGAATATCAATCTGTCTTAAAGTTTCATACCCAGAAGAGAAAGATTCCTGCTATTGATTACTAACAGGACAAGCATTTTCCTTTGACAGGATACCTGTGTTTCTGTCCAGTTCTCCAATAGTCTCAAACCTTTGCCATTTCTGCTTTTTTAAACTGCACTTTGAAAAATATTCAACTGAAATTAGAGTGGCCGCTCTAAAGATTTCTCATATCTGAAAGAGAATATTATATAACAATTAGCCAGGATTTGTCATTTATGAAGGCACTTATGCTTCCATAAATAATCACATTAATTAAAAATGCAATGCTTCTTCCTGTTTTCCAAGGGATGTCAGGAATTCTAGTGGTATTTCATACAAGGTTGTTGAAGAAGTTTGCATACTTTGTGTTTCTTGTAGCTTGAAATGGGGAGAATGTACAGTCATGCCTAGTCTATAAGATTGATTTGTAACCAACAAAGGAAATGTCTACTTATGAGACACAAATCAATGGAACCAGGCTGTGAAAGTGCAGAGATGTGAGAAAATTATTTAATCATTAGTCTTTCTTGGAAAAGAAGGGGGACCAAATTTTTACCTCATTTGCATGGATACTTTTCTACTAAAAATCAATTGGGCATATGCCTACATATCTGAGAAGAGAATTTAGCTCTGATTCTAGGACTGGCACCCCCAAACTGCAGCCCTCCACATGTTTTGGCCTACAACTCCCATGATCCCTAGCTAACAGGACCAGTGGTCGGGGAAGATGGGAATTGTAGTCCAAAACATCTGGAGGGCCGAAGTTTGGGGGTGCCTGTTCTAGGAGATTGCAAAATAATGTATATTAGAAAAGGGCTGCACTGACTTCAGTTTTGTGCAGTCTGCTTTTACTTTTTCTGGACTCACCAAGGGTTATTCACATGTTCCAAGTGTACAAAGCAAGAGAGCGTTGCCAAGTTTTCTTAAAATTTAAGACATAGGTAATCTGTGTTATGTTGTCCTGATTATGTACTCTTGCTTAACAAAATGAGGAATGCTTTGCCATCTCAGAGCAAGGCACAGGTCACATGGAACCATGACACTAGGTGGTCAGATGGAAATTGATCATTGGTCCGCCATTTCAACTGAATGAAAAGTTCAGCATTTTCTGGGGGAAAGTTCAGTAAACTATGTGTGAGGCGTTGTTTGATCTCAGATATGAGCCCGTGTTACTTCATAATTGTTGGTGCCATAGTGTATCTGTTCTCTAAACATAGAATTCTTTCATTTTATGAAGAAAATAATTTAATATACATTCCTAGCCAATGTAGGTTTTA
The DNA here is from genome assembly GCF_963506605.1 of Zootoca vivipara. Lineage (NCBI taxonomy): Eukaryota > Metazoa > Chordata > Lepidosauria > Squamata > Lacertidae > Zootoca > Zootoca vivipara. The sequence goes on along the minus strand of NC_083279.1, from coordinate 71,860,203 downwards.
TATTTGCTTGGTTCAAATTTAAATCAGTTTAATCCTCAAGTGTGTAAAAGTCCTTACATTTCTTTCTAATCTGATCTGGAAATATTATTTAATGCCTAAAGGCTTATTTTCACATGTGACTATATCAATTCTATTCATTTCATATGTTTCTTTTTGTGTTTGCTTTGCTTTTCTGTGCATTCCTGTAGCTAGGTATGTCAACACAGGTGCATTTGTTCAAAAATTCCTCAATTTGTTCCACTACCTTTCCTTTAAGAAAATTATTGCTATTGCAATGGTTCATCAGAAAAAGAAAAATATACAATTCCTTTAAAATACTTCCAAAATATCAGTATAATCCCCACATTTAATTTTTGTTATGTATTTCTCACATTGCTTGTTTTTAACTAATCTAGTGAATTAGTTAGGAGGAAGATGGACATATGTGGCTTAATTATTTAATATTTACGTGGACAGGTTTGGTTCGGTTGTGGCAAGTTTAGTCTTCTTCTATACCAGTTCATGGATCAGTTTAGGTGCATGCTAATAGGTTAACAAGGCTGGCACATACCAGGCCTCCTTATTTCACCTAGATTTTTAAACAAATAATAGCAGTTTCTTGAAGCAATTGTGCTCACATCCAGCTCAGTTAAAATTACTGCTGTATATATATTATATACCAGTCATACTGTTTTCATTATCTTTTCTTCTCTTCTCTTCTCTTCTCTTCTCTCTGTCTCTTTCCCTCTCTCATGGTTGGTGAATGTTAGAACTGAGACAGAGCTATCCAAAGCACTTGCTCACAAGTGTCAAACACAGAGCGTATTTACCCCTGGGTAAGCTTTGTGTCATGAACTTTTAAGTTAATAGTCTTTGTGTCAAGAATTGCTGTTATATAATACATGTTGTCGTCTGGAGTGAGGCACAGTTGTGCATATTTATCTGGTTTACTTCGCAGTGCGTCATTTCAAATGGCGGAAAACATAGTACAGGAAATTGTGTACTTATTTTCGTGACTTATGCAACTCCCAAGTAGAATATGTTCTTGACACCAGATGGTAAAGCAGAGTAAGTTGCAAGTTTCGTTTTCCAGATGCAGTGATGTTTCTTGTCTACTTGAAGTCAGTTCAGTCGGCTTTGCAAACTTTCGTCCAAAGTTTTGTTTTGACTTATTGTTGTGCAGCTTTCAAGACTATTTGCAGAACTCGCAACTGAAGCAAGAAATGGAGGATCCTAGGTTGGGGCTGAATTAAAGATTATACTACATATGTTGTAGTGCAGAGCCGGGGTACCTCCTGCCATGCTACTATCTAATGTAATTAATTAGAATGCTGCCATGGAGAAAGCTGTGGGCCTCATTAAAATTTCCCCACATCTAAGAACACATGTTTAGAACAGGATGGCATTTCCTTTTTCATATGATAGGAAAGCTATATTTTAGGGGTTGTTTTTTTAATAAAAAAAAGTAATTGGAACAGAATCATTGTATGCAGAAAAGAGGAAAGGATGTCTGTGTCCCTGTCTCCATGCTATCTCTTTCTGGTTCTGCGATTTTAGGTATTGGGACTTTGCAGCCCTTTAAATTAGCCCAAAATGTTACTATGAGGCTCAGACGCTGCATTTCATTCTGGTTGCAGACAAGCTGTTGAATTTAAAAAAATTCAGTACAGTACAAAAAAGTTCAACAACTTTGTCCGGATTTTTAGTTTGGCGAACATGGCAACTCTACCATAGTAAATAAACAAGAGCTATGTGCACCCATAATATTATTCAATAGAAGATTTCCAGCTCTGTGAAAAAGAATGTACATATCAGTATATAAGAGAAACAATTTGAACCAAAAAAAAATGCTGTGTTACAGGTGTGAGCTACTTTCAACTCAACTTTGTTTGAAAAGCAGCATACATATATTAAATCAACTCAAAAAAGAACTGTCATGTTTTCAAGAGTTCTGCATTAATTTAGAGCAGGCTTCCTCAAACTCGGCCCTCCAGATGTTTTGAGACTACAGTTCCCATCATCCCTGACCACTGGTCCTGCTAGCTAGGGATCATTGGTGTTGTAGGCCAAAAACACCTGGAGGGCCAAGTTTGAGGAAGCCTGATTTAGAGACTGGTTGTGCAGTACTGTGTATGTTTCCTCAAAGGTAAATCTTACTTGTGGGTAAGCCCCGCTGTATTCACAGGCTTGACACAGTGCACAGGAATGGAAAACAGTTTGACAGTGTGAAGGTAGCATTAGTTAAGTAATTGGAGACCTTTGTGTAGCAAGTGACTAACAAGTAGTCTTCTTATTCATCTTCTTTTAAAAAATTCCCCATAGCTCAAAATATGATATTATATAGTCTTATCCTTTGCTTCCGCGGAGTGTAAGCCAGAGCTATAAAAATGTTACCATTACTTTCTTCGGTGAGGCATTGAAAGTCATATGAGACAGCATATACAGTATGTATGTCTGGGAGGAAGGCAGATTTTGTACCTGAGAATGTCTTGCTATTATTAGATGTTCAGTTACCAGGGGGTATGTAAGACAACTGAAGCTCTGTTTTTAACAGAGACATTATTCATGCTACTTGTAACAGTAACCACCTCCAAATGAAACACAGACAAAAGTCTGGAGAAATCAATGTCAGCGGAGTACAGCCATTCTCCTGATACCTTCTGCCTCTCATGTAGAGCTCTCGGGTTATTGAGACTGGAGATTACTTCTAATTCTGGATCTCTTGAAGTCTTCAAAACTCAATAAAATGATGCATCTCTCAGTGGCTTTCTGTTGGAGAGATTCTGTCTGCAGGAGCTGCAGCTGTAGATTGAAGTCAGTTCTTTTAACATTAGTCCTTTGTTACAAAAAGTGAGGCTGAAGCAGAATTATCAATGCTGGGTGATACCCAACTAATACATACGTAGCGTAGACACATGCTTTTCAGTGGGTCTGCTCTACTCTGAGTATGACAGATCTCCACTGTCAGAGGCAGTATGTTTCTGAATACCAGTTGTTGGAAACCATAGGAGGGGATAGGGCTCTTGTGTACAAGTCCTCCTTGTGAGATTCCCAAAGACATCTGGTTGGCCACTGTAAGAACAGGATGCTGGGCCCTATGGGCCACTGACCTGATCCAGCAGGCTTTTCTTATATTACCAATTGTGTATTTTCACAGATAGTGCTGTAGGCAGAATAACAAGTAACTCTTCTATAGTTAGTCTATTTTATATACCTTTGCTAACAGCCGTTTATATCTGGAGTAGCTTTGAACCTCCTTCACAATAAAGTTGTTTATAACGTCTACAGCAGTGAATTTTTCTAGTCAGTACCCCTGAATATTTCCCTGTAATTAACCTGGTTGAAATGTGAGGTTTAGATTACAATGACCTGTTAGATCTACACAGCAAGTGAATTTGCACCTAACCCGGTATAAAGATCTACACTGGGATCTGCTGCCTGTGGTGGTCACTTCACCTTGCCTCATGGTATGGTAATGAAAAGTTGTATGATGTGAAGCAACAGGTTCTTCTTCACTCCTAACAGTGGATCCTGAGAATAAAGAGAAGCTTTGCTAGGCATACAAGAATGTCATTTTGCATAAAATTTGCATATACTAATTATATATATGTTGATGTAATATAAGTTGGATTGTGAACAACAATCCAATTCACAATAATGCGAATAACAACTGATAATTTCTCCAGGAAGAGGAAATTGTGCAGATTTCCTGGTAAATATATATAGTCCCCAACAGGCTTTGAGGAATGTGCATATCTCAACTTTATTTTGTATAATCATTGGGCTGTATGCACATCTTCTGGTTAATAGGTCAGTAGGTCTTGAGAACTGTGCATATGTCACAATTGTTTTGTACATTCTCTGGGTGAAACACTTGGAGTACTTCATAATAATCCGCTCATAATTTTCATCCATCTCTTATGCAATGAAGATAATATCTATGTAACCTTAGAGAATACGCAGAAAGCAGCATTATATAAAGGAATTTTGTATTGACCGCTTGACATATTTCCTCTGCAAGTTATGTTGAGGAATAGTAATAAATAACCAGGAACACCCAGCAGGGAGGTTGTGCTTTCAGTTCATATAGTTCAGTGGTAGCAAATAGTTTGTAAACTATTTGCTGAATACTGGAGCTAAGGGCCAAATTACATGGTGTGTGGGTATGGGTGCGAGCACGCACATGCATGCACGTGCACGCTTAAGCTGGCAACTTTCATTGGAAAAGTAGCCATGTGAAGCACTAAACTGGAATGTGCTCCTGATCCAGATCAGGGCCCCCGTATGGTTCCCACCAAAACTGCTTCCCTGGCTGCTACTTTGCCCCAAAGTGCAGGTGCTACAATCAGCACCTTTAGGAGCAAATAGCAGACATGGGGATCTAGATTTAAAGCATGTTCTAGATGGGGGGCCCATAGTTGTTTTCCCTTTACAATTAAAATAGCACACATTTTTAAAAGCGTGGATAACATAATGTGTAGTTTGGCCCTAAGATGCTGTTGGAATTGAGATAGCAGCAAAGTATCAGTAAATTGAACTAGTTTTCAAAAAATAGACCCGTCATTTTCTTCTAATGTTGTTTTTTGTTGTTGTTTTCTGCTTCTTGAAAAATAATGTCCTCTTCTCATACTTCAGTTGACATATCTGTGATTTTGAACAGATTTGGAAAAATCACCAATATTTTGACAGGGTTCCTTGGCAATGAAATGTTCCTAAAACTCATTTGTCATAACTAGCCAAAGCAATGGATTGGATGGATACATTATTGTGACACAGCCAATTTCTCCTCATTTTTGCAATCTTTGGTGATTTTAGGTGGTGGCAACTCTCCTTCTAGTAGCAGCAGCTCTTTGTGGAATTTGTGCTATCTCTGCATGAAGAAGTTTCCTTCTCTGCCTTTGGGACACTTTAACAAAGTGCCCTCTCCGTATTAAAGCAGCTGCACATGGACCACAGCTCTGGATCAGCCAACAGGGACTGCAATCTATTGTCTGCCTCCTCAGCCAGAGGTGACTTAGAACTTCTCAGCTTATCTGAAGTGCGAATAAACTTCTTCTTTTTTTAAGAAGAAGTAAAGAACCATTAACTAGTCACTAGGTTCCCACCTCTGTCCGTCTCTTCTATCCTGGAGTCTCTGGTGGCAGAGGGGGTTCTGGGGGGTAGGGAGGTGGGAAAAGGTATAATTTTAAAAAGGACTGCCGCTTCTGTCTTCCTTCACCCGGGGGCCTTCTGGTGCCAGGGGGAGGCCTGGGGGTGGAGGGGATGGGAAGGGTAGGAATGCGAGGAATCTATAAGAATGGTTAAGTTGTATACAAATGTTCTAGAATATGATATATGAAATTGCCAAAGAGGATTTAGAAGTGAAAATCGGATAGGGGGGACTTGGGGAAGTCCACATAACAATGATTGAAATAGAAATAAGATAAAATTTGTAATTTTGTTTTTTTCCTCCCCCCCCCGTTTTGTGTTGTTTTAATATTGTTTGTGTCTTTGTTATCAATTTTATAAAAGGAATAAAAATATTTCAACAAAAAAAGAGCTATTAGCTAGTCATTACTTGGGTCATATTTTCCTGCAAGGACGACAAACAGGAAGATTGAGTCTTAAACTAGAACCCTTCTCTGATCAACCAAACCCTCTGAATGATGAGTTATCTCAACATCTCAAGTAAAGAGCATATCATGCTCTTATGAATTCTTTTCTTCCAAGCCTATTGCTTAGTCCAACTGGCCTTGTTTACTAACAGTTGGACACATGCCACTTCAGTGCCTATTGCTATCTAGGCATCTCAAGTCATGTGCTGTTTCATCTTTGGACCTGGCCTCTGATCCTGCCTGACCTGTTCATCCTTGGTGTCGTGGCCCTAATTCTTCTCCTGTTTGATATGCATTTGGATTAGGTCTGCCTTCCTTCCTGCAAGGACTGATTCCTCTGGCTTTTCACCTCTTCACCTACATTAATAAATGAATGCTCACCCAGCTATTGGAAATGCTTTAGTAACATTAATAACAGATTGCATCATAGGGGATTAAAGGAACTTGGAGAAGTGATCTCAGAGATTATCTGTCATAGTTTTCTTTTCTTTTTTTCTTTTTTTGGAAAATGAGTGAAGTGCCACAAGATGCAAGGCAGACAAATGTCCCCAACTTTTAAAAGGGAATGGGGAAGAGGATCCAGGCAACTACCCACTGGTCAGATTGACACCCATACTTGGAAAGGTTCCAGGACAGATAATTAAGCAGCAAATCGGGGGGGGGGTTGGGGGGCAGGACGGGATTGGGCAAAACACTGTGATCACAAAGAGCCAGCATAGGTTTCTCAAGAACAACTCGTGGCAGACCAACCTTATCCCTTTCAATTTTTATACAATTACTAGCTGACCCGGCCACACATTGCTGTGGATTTTTTGGGGGGAGGGATTATAGATGTCATTTGTGTTTTGAATGGTAATGATTGCATAACTTGTTTTTGGTTAGTGTTTTGATATAATATGCTTTTCCGGATGTTTCAACTTTGTGCTTGTATTTATGGTTTTTATTTTTTTGGTCTTCTTATGATTGTGCATTTTCGTTTGTTTGTTTTGGTAGTTTCCTTTATGTTTTTAATTTTAAGAAGTGTGATTTCCCCACCCTGTTCTGATTCATGACGTTTCCTGTCCCTTCCTCCCCCCCACCCTCGGTTTGTCCCTGTGATTCCCCCTCTCCTGCATGCAGTTGTTACATATAGATAGATAGATAGATAGATAGATAGATAGATAGATAGATAGATAGATAGATAGATAGATATGGCTTAATGGGTTTTTTATGGTGGTTTTTTAAAGAGGTTTGTTTATTAAGGTGGTATTTTGTTTAGTTTTGTAGGGTTTTTTGTTTGTGGGTCAGAAGTGGGTAGGGTTTAAGGTGTGTGTGTGGTATGTGTGTGTGTTGTGGTATATTTGTAGTGTGGGTAGTTGGTGTGGTGTGTGGTTTTAGAGATTTTGGTATGTGTTGTTGTGTATTTTGTATGTTTTTTGTGGATTTTTTTTAGTTGTTTTGTCCCTCTCCCCCCACCACCGTCCTCTCCCTCCCAGGCCTAGTGGGGGCCTGGGGGTCTGGCAGAGGCCTAGGGGCCTACATAAAACAAAGGCCATGCTGCGGCCTGTGATCCGGGCGCTCGCCCTCTCCCCCCGGGCCTAGTAGGAGCCTAGCAGCCTGGCAGGGGCCTAGGGGTCTGGTAATGGCCGCCTTGGTGGTTTCAGTTGCTTGGTTGATGGTGTCATTATTTGGCACCGCCCTTCAGAGCTTTTGCTGGTGACATCTAATTTGGGCGCCACTTTTTTGCGTTTATTCACTATTTTAGGTGTGAAAGTTGTGTTTTTTTGAATTTTTTTGTGCCAGATCCCTCACTGATGGGCATGGAACGTTGTGGCCAAATTTGTTACATTACAGTTCAGCGGTTACGGAGAAAGGCTGCTTCATCCGCGTGCGCAATGCCTACATTTTTATATACAGTATATAGTTTAGCCTTCTAGAATGACATAGATGCAGTATATCTGGATTTTAGCAAGACATTTGGCATGTTTTCCCCATGATATTCTTATCAGCAAACTGATAAAATGGGGACTTTATGATAGTACTGTTAGTTAGATTTGTGGATGGTTGATTAACCATACCATAATTATCAAACTGGAGAGAAGTGATGTGGAGTGTCATTAGATTCTGCCTTGGGTGCTCTTTAACATCTTTATTAATGGATAGAATGCCACGTCCTTAGAGGGCATAAAAAGTCCCAAGATTTGTCAGGGATTGATTTAACTTTATTAGTTAAACAAATGAAAAAGTGCTCCGAGTATGTCCTGTATGTGAGGCTGTGGAATTCATAACTCTTTCACTTTGTAATTTGCTCATTGTCGATCTTCTTTTTCTTCAATGTATACTACCTGTGAGGCATGTTGATGGAAACCAGGAAATGATTAATGCTCAGGGAGGTGTTTGGTTATTTTATATTTGGTTCAGTTGTATTTTATTTTCATTTATATTTGTCTACATAAAAATCAATAAAAATGAAATAAAGGGAATGAAGGGGGTGCTCATAAAATTTGCGCATCACACCAAATTATGTGGGGGCTTAGAATACAGAAACTGAAACTCAAGATGGTCTTAACAGAATGGAGAACCTGGCCAGTACTAGAAATGATTCTCAACAGAGATAATGTAAAGTGTTGCATTTAGGTAGGAAGAATCAAATGCACAGACACAGGATGGGTGACACCTTGCTTGGTAACAGTACCCGCGACAAGGATCATGAATCAGCAGTGTGGTGCAGTAGCTAAAAAGTATAATGCAATTCTAGATTGCATCAACAGAAGTATAGGGTTATATGCAACTTAGCACTAAGGTCAACAGAGATTTCTCCTTGTGCAACGGAATGTTCTCCCCCTCTCCCATGCACCCTCTAAATCTGATTTGAAGTCTCCAGAGCAGATTTGGGGAAGAGATGGATTGGGATTTTGTTGTGCTAGTGCTAATCCTTGCGCTAGCACAACTATTTTGCAGCTAATAATAATAATAATTTTTACCCCACCCATCTGGCTGGGTTTCCCCAGCCACTCTGGGCGGCTTCCAACAGAAGTATTAAAATACAATAATCAATTAAACATTAAAAGCTTCCCTAAACAGGGCTGCCTTCAGATGTCCTCTAAAAGTCTGGTAGTTGTTTTTCTTTTTGACATCTGGTGGGAGGGCGTTCCACAGGGCAGGAGCCACTACCGAGAAGGCCCACTGCCTGGTTCCCTGTAACTTGCTTCTCGCAGCGAGGGAACCACCAGAAGGCCCTCGGCACTGGACCTCAGTCTCCGGGCAGAATGATGGGGGTGGAGACACTCCTTCAGGTATACTGAACCGAGGCCATTTAGGGCTTTAAAGGCCAGCACCAACACTTTGAATTGTGCTCGGAAACGTACTGGGAGCCAATGTAGGTCTTTCAAGACCAGTGTTATGTGGCCTCGGCGGCCGCTCCCAAGCACCAGTATAGCTGCCGCATTCTGGATTAGTTGTGGTTTCCGGGTCACCTTCAAAGGTAGCCCCACATAGAGTGCATTGCAGTAGTCCAAGCGAGAGATAACTAGACCATGCACCCCTCTAGCAGGTAGGGTCTCAGATGGAGCTGATAAACAGCTGCCCAGGACACAGAATTGACCTGCACCTCCAAGGACAGTTACCCCATTCTGGACCAGGGAGTCCTCCACACCCACCCACCTCCTGTCCCGCCAAAACAGTACTTCTGCCTTGTCAGGATTCAACCTCAATCTGTTAGCCGCCATCCATCCTCCAACCGCCTCCAGTCACTCACACAGGACCTTCTCCGCCTTCACTGGTTCTGATTTGAAAGAGTGGTAGAGCTGGGTATCATCCGCATACTGATGAACACCCAGCCCAAACCCCCTGATGATCTCTTCCAGCGGCTGCATGTAGATGTTAAAAAGCATGGGGGAGAGGACAGAACCCTGAGGCACCCCACAAGTGGGGTGAGAGCCAAGGGGTCTGAACACTTCCCCCACCACCACTTTCTGAACACAGCCCAGGAGGAATGAGCGGAACCATTGTATAACAGTGCCCCCAGCTCCCAGCCTCTAGACAGTCCAGAAGGATGTTATGGTCGATAGTGTCAAAAGCCTCTGAGAGATCTAGCAGAACTAGGAAACAGCTCTCACCTTTGTCACTAGCCTGCTGGAGATCATCAACCAGTGTGACCGAGGCAGTTTCATTCCCATGATGAGGCCTGAACCCCGACTAGAAGGGATCCAAATGGTCCGCTTCTTCCAGGCGTGCCTGGAGTTGTTCAGCAACCACTCGCTTAGCCATCTTGCCCAATAATGGAAGATTTGAGACTGGGCGATAGTTGGCCATATTGGCCGCATCTAAAGATGGTTTTTTAAGAAGCGGTTTAATAACTGCCTCTTTCAGCAGGTCTGGGAAGGCTCCCTCACAGAGAGAAGCATTCACCACCCCGTGAAGCCCATCGCCCAGCCCTTCCCAGCTAGTTTTTATTAGCCAGGATGGGCAAGGATCAAGGAGACAGGTGATTGGTTTCACTCATCCAAGCAGCTTGTCTACATCCTCCGAGGTATCAGATTGAAATTGATCCCATGCAACTGGACTAGACAGGACTCTAGCACTCTCCCACCCCCGCCCTGCTCCCACAGTGGAGTCTACCTCTTCCCGAATCTGAGCAACTTTATCTGCAAAAAAACTCCTGCAAAATCATTGCAGGAGATCATGTGGCCCATACTGAGCCCCGATGGAGCAGGTGGTTCCACTAAATTGTGAACCACCTGGAAGAGTCTCCTGCTGCTGTTTTCTGCAGATGCAATAGAGGCGGTGAAGAAAGTCTTCGCCACTGCCACATGGTAGGCTTGACATTGAGCTCTAACCCATGTCCGGTCAGCTTCAGAATGAGTTATCCGCCACCAGCGCTATAGCTGTCTCAGCGATTGTTTCATTGCCCTCAGATCCGTGGAAAAGTAAGTAAGGATAGTCACTCAAAAGAGTTATTGTGGCTTATTGAGGTCAATCTGTGACATGTGCATTGTAAAGGAAACATTGTTGCTCCTTTCCATCTAAATGCCTTGAACTCTGGGAATTCTTAGGCAGCTAACAAGTTATGGATCTTTACCTTTTATATTCCCAATTTCAGTAACAGTATCCTTTACATGGCTAGCCCCTATCAGGGCTACAGTCATCGGAGCTCTCAGAACACAGTTTACTGGGCTACTGATTCTTCCAAGTGAGCTTTTAAATTCAGATCCATAGGTAGGCTATGCCTAATGCTAACCCTCCAGTGCTGATGGGGGCTAGCCATGTAAAGGATACTGTTACTGAAACTGGGAATATAAAAGGTAAAGATCCATAACTTTCTGAGCTAGCTAGTAAAGGTAAAGGGACCCCTGACCATTAGGTAGTACAGTCCTTCAAAATCAATTTTTTTTAGGGAATAGAAAAACAATAATTTTCCAGAAGCTTCTGAATAAATACTCTGTCCCTTGTCCTTGTTTGACCTCTAGGAACTGAAAATTCATTTCATCGTGACAGAGTAGAAAGCTTACGTTTCTCAGTGCCAAATTTGAGCTGCAGTTGGTTGAGCAAGAACTACAACTTGAGCAAAGTGAAATTTTATAGGGTGTCAGATGAAAATGCAACAGAGAACTAGTTACAGATAAGTAAGAGAGACTGTGTGACAAACAATGGGAACACGATGTAGACTTTTACTGTATAAACATTCACTGCATTTCCAGATTTCAATAGAAGATTGCCCTTGGGAAAAGAAGGAAAATGTTTTTCTTTTACTTTTTTTGCAGAGGCCTCCAGGAATCTGCCCTATCCTTTAGCAAACTGCAGCAGCCTCCAGTCCAATTTGAATGGTCCACCTGGAAATTATTGCTCATTGAGAAATAAATGTTTGGTCTTTAGTAGTATTCCATAGTCTTTATGGTAGACAAAATGCTTGGTTCCACTTCTGGCAAACTTCAGTAGTTTCCTCACTCCTCTGCTACCTGTTTAATTTAATGATTTCCAAATTAGAAATTCTGCATTCATTGTTGCAGGTTCGTTGTGTTTGTCCACCACCACAAAAATGTCTTCTCAGTGCAAGGAACATAATTGGGTCATTAGATTATTCTAGGTGCAATTTCCATCCATATACGATTGGCTATGGCACCAAGCACAGTTTGCAAAACACCATAGTCCAGATATAGGGGACTAGTAAACCAATGATAAGAAAACATCAGCTAATATTTTAGAGCACTGGGTAGGTAATAACAGAAGCATACAGTAGCTTTTTATGGGATTACATTTTCTTATTTTTCTCAAAATTGGTTTCCACTTGTTTTCAGAGAGCTAATCCAAGCAGAGGTTTAGAATCAGAGTTCTCCTTCTCCTAGATGGGCTACCTTCCCAGGTTGATGAACTCAATCTGCCCCCCCCTTGGGGGCATTAGGGGAGGATTAGTACTTCTGTTGGGGGGGCCATCATGTTCCTTCTGGGGTAGCTTATACACCTTTGGTCTTCACCCTGCACTAAACTCTCACCTGTGGCTCCTAGAAGCTGTCAGCATGCAACAGTGGCTACACCTCTGGAACGCCTTTGACTGGCTGGCTATACCAGGTGAGGGTAGCCAATGCATCTCAAACCATCGGTAAGTTAGGGACGTTCCCTGCATATAAAAACAGGCTCTGGTGGATTGAGCAGACAAGACCAATAATGAGTCCAGTGGTCAAGAAGACAGTTTCTGCATGTGCTGTAGAGGGAAGTGACGGGCAGCTAGATCTCCCAGCTTGGCCATGCTTGCTAAGGCTGATGCAAGCTGTACTTCAACAACATCTGAAGGATTACATGTTTCCACATCTGCTATAGAAGCTCTCTTGTCAATTAAATCAGTTTGCAAATACACCTCTTAATATATTTGCCTTTGTGGGTGCAGCATTTAGCAGAAGAGTTCTGCAGAAGATACTTACTGAATCTGTAGCATAATTCCTTCTGCCCTTTGGATTTATTCCTTTTGTGCATTTCCCCAGCCTGGGACTGCTTCCCCGCTCCTTCCCCTCCATGGCAGCAGGAGGAGGAGAAGCCAGCCACTGAAACTCCTCCCACTTTGAACAGGGGGGGCACCCTCTCCCCAAAAATATGGGGGGAAGGGCTTGGCCCCTAGGAGATGGCACCCCTGATGGCATATGACGTCTTTATTGTTTTCTTTAGATTCTGTGTTAGGAGTTCCATTTTTTTAGGATATAACAGTCTTTTCCAGGATTGGTTTGGGAATGAAGAGATGGTTCTTGATTGCATGTTTATAAGAGGAGGTGCTATCCTAATAATAAAGACTGCCACACCCAGCCATAATCACTGAGAACATGAAATTTCAAATTTCCTTTTCTCTTGACTCCACCTGCCAATCAGACAAGGTGAGGGATAACTTCAACTCATTTGTTTAAACAGTTTGAAAAGATATTTTCTTTCAGTAGATATCTCACAGAGATGTTCTTTCAGTAAAGAAATATCAGAGGTGGGGAAGGAAACACTGGTGATATGCTGATTTGTTAGAATTTATATCTGCAGGAAAGAGAACTCTGAAAGAAACAAAATTTAGATACTTTCCACCGTGTATGTACGGTTTGAGGTGCAGGGTAGATGTACCTTCTGCTTATGTGCATTGTAAGTAATAGGATATGACAGACCATATCAGAGAAGAGGTGCTGATTAATGAGCAGCTCAGGAAAGGAGGTCAACAAGTGATGAAGGGTCACAATCCAATTTATGAAAGGGGGAAAGAGGAGAATCAAAGCATTAGTATGAGGAGTTAAGTAGAAAGGCCATTAATCAGCATTGCCTTTATAAAATACCAAAACGTTTTTGCTGACTTTATTCCCTTTGCAAGCCAACACTGCAAATGAAAATATGAGCATATAAAACTTCATCTTCAAGGACCTCAGTGCTATTTAAAAGAGAACATCTATTATGAAAAGTAGAGAAATTATTATAGTCATACCTCGGGTTACAGCCGCTTCAGGTTGCGTCTTTTTGGGTTGCACTCCGCGCCGAACCCGGAAGTACCGGAACGGGATACTTCCGGGTTTCGGTGCTCACGCATGTGCAGAAGCACCAAATCACAACCTGTGTTTGCGCAGACACGGCTTGAAAACTCTGCGGGTTGCGAACATGCCTCCTGCACGGATCACATTCGCAACCCGAGCATCCACTGTATTGTATTTTTAGCAGTTATCCTTGCTGGAACCACACATGAATGATTGTATACCTCGTTGATAAGAGATTCAGAATTTATACAAGAATATCTGCACATGTTTTCACTTCTGTTTAAAAGGCAAGGGTTCTTTGGTGTCAGGCTCTTCTTAACTCATTCATGGTATGGAAGGTAACTAGAACAGGTTCAAGCCCTGGCATCTCCAATTAAAAGAATAATATACGGTAGCAGGCATTGCTAAAGACCTCTGCAGAAACCCTGCAGAGCTACTGCAAGTCAGAGTAGACAATACTGCACTAGATAGACAAAGCATAAGTCAGCTTCCTATGTTTCTGAGTTTGGGAGCTTTATTTCTTTTAGTAGCATGCTTTGCCTTTCTTTTTTTCTTTTTTAAATAATTTTTATTAAAGATTTCTTAGTTTTACAAAAAATGTGTGCATTGTCTCTTTTTTCAAGTTGTGTTTTCTACAAATCAGTTATATTTGTTATGAGACATTAGTGTTGCATGCTGTATTAGGTTGGGAAGAAAAGAAGGGGGAAGGGGGTGGTGCATAGGGTAAAGTGGGGTGACAATGCTTCTATTTTTCTGCTTAGTGTATGTGTGGGGTTTTGTGTCAGTTTCACTTGTGTGGGTTCTCTTTCTGTTCACTGGTTATATTTCCTTGGTGGTGAGAGAGGTTGGGGGTGACCTAGGGTGTGGTAGGTTGTCTTTGGTTGGCTGTAGTGAGATTTGTTTATGTGTGCATGAGAGGGTGGTTTTTGGGTCAGGTTAGCCATATTTATTCATATGCTGCCAGCAGATTCTTGTTGTTGTCTTGTTGGGCTATGAAAAGGGAACCATACCGGGGTGAAGGTGTCTTCTTCTATTTGTCCCCATCTCAGTTTCCGTTTATTGATTAGTTTTTCTAGTAAGGCTGTTTCCCTTACTATTTGATACCAGTACCATTGGTCCATGTTTACTCCTGACAGGTCTCTCCAGTGTCTGGCTATGATGTTACTGGCTGCTGAGAGTAGATGGGTTATGAGCTCTTTTTAATGTGAGTGGGCATTATTATTTTGGAAGATGTTCAGTAGGGCCAGTTCTGGGGTAACTTCTAATACTTGTTTAGTTATTTTGCTTATTTCTTGTATGACTGATGCCCAGAAGAGTTGGGTTTTGGGACATTCCCACCACATGTGGAGGTATGTGCCTGTGGAGGTGCATCCTCGCCAGCATTTTGGTGAGGCTCCTGACATACCAGTGCTAGTTCCCATGGTGTTATGTACCATCTGTAAGTGAATTTCAGGATGAGTTCTTTTCTTTTAGCTGATACGGATTTAAAGGGAGGTTTGGACCACATTCTAGTCCATTGGGTGGGGTTAATTTCGTAGCCTATGTCATCCTCCCATTGTTTTTTGATTATGTCAAGGGGGTCTGTGGGATTTTGGAGCAGTATTTTGTATATTGTGGATACCATCTCTTTGCTGTGTCCCTTTGTTGTTAGGAGGAGGTTTCTAAAGGTTGTCAAGGGCCTAGTTGCTGCTGGTTTTACTACTGGATTCTTTACGAAGGCATGTAATTGATGGTGTGTTAGCCAGGGCATTTGGGTGTCCCCTAGTTTGTCTTGTATTTCTTGTGTTGATGTGGGTTTGTTGTTTTTGTAGAAGCCTGCTAGACGATATAAGCCTTTGGGCTTGCCAGGTTTTTATCTGGAAGTTTTGTGCTGGAAGTTGGGGACAGTTTGCTGGCTTCTTCCTTCCATGCTTTAAGCATGGTCTGTGAGAACCTGTTTAGTGTTGTGGGGATTTTCCTTAGTTTGTTTGGGTATGCTATGGTGGGGGTATTTTCGATTATGTCTCTCTCCAGGTGTACCCATTGTTTTGTTTCGTCTTCTAGAATGTATGAGATTGGTTGGCGATGCAGTGAGGAGGCAAGGTGTAGGTATTTAGCGTTTATTCTTGTTCTTTTTGTGTGAGAAGATAAAGGAGTGTAATTTTTTTCTCCCATTTGCAGAGTTGGGTTGCGGGAATCCAGATGGGGAGGGTTTAGAATAGGTAGGTTAATTTTGGGAGGGTGATCATTTTGATCATGGCTATTTTGTCTGAGAGGGTGAAGTTGGTATTGTTCCAAGTTCTCAAGTCTTTGTTGATTGTCACCACAAGGGGTTGTAATTGTGGAGATATAGTTTGTTGAAGTTTCTGGTTATTTGTACCCCTAGGTATGGTGGCGCTGTGGTTAAACCACTGAGCCTAGGGCTTGCTGACCAGAAGGTCGGCGGTTCGAATCCCTGTGACGATGTGAGTTCCCGTTGCTTGGTCCCAGCTCCTGCCAACCTAGCAGTTCGAAAGCACGTCAAAATGCAAGTAGATAAATAGGAACCGCTACAGCGGGAAGGTAAACGGCGTTTCCATGTGCTGCTCTGGTTTGCCAGAAGTGGCTTTGTCATGCTGGCCACATGACCTGGAAGCTATACGCCGGCTCCCTCGGCCAATAATGCGAGATGAGCGCGCAACCCCAGAGTCGGTCACGACTGGACCTAATGGTCAGGGGTCCCTTTACCTTAGGTATCTGTACTTGGTGCGGCAGTTTTATCTTAGTGATGTTGGCAAATTCTTTTTGGATGGGGGGAGGGTGAAACACATAGCCTCAGATTTTGCAGAGTTTATTTGCAGGCCCGATACCATTGCAAATGTGTTGAGCTTTTGGTTAGGGTGGTTGCTGTGTTTATGGGGTCTGGTGTTGTGACCATCAGGTCATCTGCAAAGAGCCCTAATTTATAGGTTCTGCCTTTTATTTTCACTCCCGTGATGTCTGTGGCTGCTCAGATTTGGACTGCTAGAGGTTCCAGAGCCAGAATGAATAGGAAGGGAGACAGTGGGTATCCTTGTTTTGTACCTCTTTGGATTGCTATGGAATTAAGAGTCCATACTGTCAGTCCTGCATTTTGCTGAGGCATGGGAGTAGATTTGTTTGAGGGTTTGTAAGAAGATGGGGCCAAATTTCACGTTAGTACTACTACCGGTAATAGGTATATCCATTCAAGGCAATCAAAAGCTTTGAGGATGTCTAGGGACATAATTGTCAGTGGGAGTTTAGTTGCCTTGCTGTGTTCGATCAGATTCAGTAGTTTCCTAATGGGGTCAGTGACATTGTAACGAGAGACAATACCTTTCTAAAGGGACTTTGTAAATAAGGCAAAAGATTGGCATTCACGGTTTCTGTTATGCTTCGCCTGCACTGTACATCCAAATCTAATTAAGATTCCCACCAACCTCCGTAAGCTAATATTCAATGCACAGGGAAGAGCATTAGAACTTGGATATATTTGGATTCTACTCAATCCAATTAGAAACCTGAGAATTACTTTGCTGGATCTCAGTGCAAAGTTCATCTTGGCCAGCAGTCCATCTCCAACAGTGACCAGCCAATTGTTCCTTAGAAATTTCCAAACAAGGCATCTTAAGAATGCCCATCCTTTTTTGTTTGCTCACATTATGGTATTCAGAAGTATATCACCACCATGATAAATAGCTATGGATACCATGGGTATGTCCAGTTGTTGTAAGGTTATCTAACCAACGCTGGTCTCCACTTGTAATATATTCCT
Organism: Zootoca vivipara; assembly: GCF_963506605.1. Taxonomy (NCBI): domain Eukaryota; kingdom Metazoa; phylum Chordata; class Lepidosauria; order Squamata; family Lacertidae; genus Zootoca; species Zootoca vivipara. The sequence goes on along the minus strand of NC_083279.1, from coordinate 71,842,906 downwards.
TAAGTTAATTGTGCATTGGCTGAAGAATGAATACTTCGTTTTCTATCCCAGTAGTGTTATGACTCACTTGTATCTAGAATAATTTAGTATGATTTACAAACTGTTTACCCTGATTCCAGATCATTTACAAATAACTCACTTATACTTCATTATGTTTCTTTCCAGTACAGACACAGCTTTTCTCCATTCTCTGCTCCAATGAATGTCTGCGCTAGGTCTAAAACTTGGAGTGATTTACCTGAAGAGTGATACCATCAAGAAACCACTGTAAGTTAACTGTGCACCCTGCGTAAAAACGTTGAGCGAAAAATGAATTTTGCAAAGAATTACAGGCTACCGTATACTCCCCCCCCCCAATTATTTGAGGAAATTGATCAGGTATTAAAAAAAAAGTTGCAGCAGTGTTTCATTTTTGGTTTCCAGTTTTTACTCCTCCTATGGAGGGAATTTTTCGGATTTCTGTCTGCTGTAGGCAAATTGAGTAAGTTTCTTAAGACTGTTCATAGATACATTCAGTGATCAATCATTAAAAGCAGTCATGAACATGTGCTGATTAAAAAGAAAAGAGTAGGTTAACACACTTCAGGAGGAATTCAAAGTTCAAGCTATTATGATTGTTCCATCAGCAAAAACATTCCTGCTTGCCAGATGGAATGATCTCCCCCTCCACCTGCCTCCAGAGTCAATATGGGAGGCAGGAGTGGGGAAAGCCCCATGGCACTAGTCCTGTGGTTTCCAGCAACTGGTATTCAGAAGCACACCACCTTCAGACATAGTCAGCCCTGTTTAGGGAAGTTTTTAATGTTTGAATGTTTTTGTGTTCCATTGGAAGCCTCCCAGAGTGCCTAGGGAACCCCAGCCAGATGGGCGGGGTATAATAAATTATTATTATTATTATTATTATTATTATTATTATTATTATTATTACTTTGGAAGCAGAGTATAGCCGTCATGGCTAGTGGCCATTGATAGCTGCCTCCTCTATGTCCAGTCCTCTTTTAAAGCTATCCAAGGTGCTTGCCATCACTGCCTCCTGTTGGAGCAAGTGCCATAATTTAATTATGTGCTACATGAAGAAGTACTTTTTTAATTTTAAAAAAATGTGTTCTGAAACTTCTAACATTCAACTTCATTGGATGTCCACGAGTTCTAGTGTTTTGGACCTCTGTACTCTTGATTTACACTTCATTTCATATGATACTGAAAAGATCTCCTTGCCTTTTCCTCAAATACACTGCTACTTAAACTTTCTTTTATTAAGAATGTTTCCAGTTTCCTTAGTTCCTTGTGGACCACAACATTTTTTTCAGAAATGCCACATGGGAGAATGCTTGGGAGGCTTCTGAATTAAAACACCAGTGTAATTGTATGGAATGAAGGGAAGGGGGTTTATATCTGTTCTGAATAATAGCGTCTCCACTTGATTGCTAAAAGCCTCAGAGACGTGGAACGTGTACAAGCATAGCAATGCCTACCTACTACCTGGCAACAATTCCCCTTCCCCTTCACCTCCATGCCACATCAGGGTGGAGAAAGCATGGAGTTCTAATTCATCATTTGTCCCTGTTTGACCCAGAAATGGCCTCTGGTATTTTCCTCTATTGTTTTTGCTGTGGTCAAAGTGCATACCAGCAATGGTTTGCATACTATGAATCGCTGCCTTAATGTACTGACTGAAAGTCCTTTTTGCCTGGCTTCTCTTAATTTTTCTGCCGTTGTCAAAGGAGCTTGATTCCTACAGTAGTTATAAGATAGTAGTCTGAACAACTCTTTGGTCCCTGTTCAGGCTTGATCTTTATACTTGTTTGGTCAGGTTGCCATGGAGAAGTGTCTGGTCTTTGCTGAGTTTGTTGTGTCTCTGAGTTAAGTATTACCTATCTGGAGGGAACTCACAGTCAGAGTTGTCTTTTCTCTCATCTATGAAGGGTTACATTTTGAAATAATTGGGAATATATGTCAAAATGGAGCTGCAATACTTGGCTTGACTTACCCATTAATTTCTGCTCAGCGGAAGTTCAGAGTCAGACTTTATCTAATCTTCAAAAGTAAATTCAGAATTTACACTATATAGTGTCAAGCTGTTAAGAATGTCCAGGAGTAAACATTCTGATCCATGTTCAGAATCAAGTCTTTGTTTTAGAAGCACATTTTAAAAACACATTCATGTTGTATCAGACAGATGGGATATTTTAGCAGCTGATCAAATAAAATTTGCATGTCTGTTGGAAACCAGAGTCGGATGCTTTAATTTTTGTTAGCACTATATGGTTATATATTTAGAGAAAAGTAACCCAACATCACCCACTAAGGAGGGAAGTCATCAGGGTTGTCTGAATGCTGAACTAAACACAAACACACACATACACATTTTCTGCCAATATATTATATATCAAATGAAGCAGATTTGCAATATTTGCTGATTTAGCACAATTCATTCCAATTCTGCTAGTCATAGGAAGCGGCAAGGAACTGTTTTGGGTACTAAAGGTTGGCCTCTTGACCTTGTAGATCCTGCTCCCCTCTGGCTTTCGGGATATTACCAAACATTATCAACATGTTGCAGCCATAAGTACTAGAACAGTGTTTCTCAACTGGTGAGGCACCCTCTCCCCCTGTGGGGGGACGACATATAAATATTTCAAGAGGGGTGTAAGTGTTTACCAAAATATGTACAATATATGTAAAATATTATAATAATAATTAAGTCACAATATTTCAATAACATTGTTAGGGAAGTCAGGTTTGAAGGGGGTATGGGATTTTTATGTTGGCTGAAAGGAGGCATGAGTTTTTAAAAGTTGAGAAACTCTGGACTATAAAATTATCTTTTTGTTGAGAAAGATTTACAGGATGCTGAATTCTATTTCAAGTACTAAGTTTTGTGCCTTTCCTTGATTGGAATCACAAAGTGCAACCCTGTCATAATGCTTGAAAATGAGTATAGGGTGATAGTTAAAAACAAAAATCTGCAATAAAAACAGAGATAATAGAACATTTAAAAGCATGGAGTTGACAATGCCCCAAAATTTGCTCCTTTCTCTCTCTGCAACATATGCCAACTAAACCACAACTCACTGCAATCCTTGATTACTTGTAAGAGAATATAGTACATATATAGAAGAAGAATTAAAAAAACAGAAGGCATCATTTTTAATTGAAAACTATTGACATTTTATGGGATTTTGTAAGAAGAGCAACAGCAACTGAGGAAAAGCTCAACAGATTGTTTTAACTAGGAATATTTCAAAGTGCTAAATATATACTGTTTGGTTAAATGATGATTAGCAAATTTAAGAACAATTTTTACAAATATTTGAAGTGTGTACTGTACCTATAAATGGGTAGAAGGCTACTGAAAGTGGTGTACAAAGAATAATAAGTTGTTGTTGTTGTTGTTGTTGTAGAAAACTGTCCTGTACTGGTATCTGGAATACTCAGATATTCCTAGTTAAATATATACAAAACAAAAGCAATGCCCTGGTCCTTGGAGATATGTAGGTTATGGTCTCCTCTATGTCTGTCCACTACAAATGTAGAGCGGCTAAATTCTGTCACATTTACATATTGAACTGAGATTTTAAAAACCCACCCAAAGATTCACATTTAAATATGTATTTCTGAGCCTATGATATCTCAAAATAACAATTTTTAAATTTCTATATATATTTTTAACCCAATAACACCAAAAAATAATTTTATTATTTTTTGGGTTGCCTTAGCCTTTCTAGGCAGCTTCCAACGAAGTAATAATAATAATAATAAAAACCCTCAAACATTAAAAACCTCCCTGTACTGGGCTGCCTTCAGGTGTCTTCTAAAAGTCAGATGTTTCTCTCCTTGACATCTGATGGGAGGGTGTTCCTCAGGGCAGGCGAAACTGCCAAAATAGCGAAGAACTGCATCACAACCTTTAGAGAAGAGCAAAATCCAAATGATAGCTACATTCCAAGCAACACATTGGTCCTGGAGGTGCAGATCAATTCAGCTCAGTTCAATTCGCATTGAAAATTGCAAATTCCTCAAATTCCCATAACCAAACATATCATAGGACTCAGGAGCAAGTATACAATCAGAAACTCAGGGGCAGCCCAGACTTTTGAATGGGGTCGAATCCAGCCAAGATACATGACAAGGCAGGGTGTCGGGTAGGCGTTCAGGCTTTGGGGAAATAATATCATGCACCCCTCCAATGAAAACTGAGCCAATGCACGTAGATTTCCATCAGATTAACATGTAGGACCTTGTTTACTGACAAATTCCAGAGCATAGGTAGTTGGAAGTAGAGAACAGAAGTTGCATTAGTCTGTTGCAGCAAAGCAGGCTAAAGTCTTGTGGCACTTAACTTGGCATAGCCTTCATTCAATGTGATTAAGTGGTGGTGCGGTTTGCATGCCTGTGACGGGGTGAGCTCCTGTTGCTGGGTCCCAGCTCCTGCAGTTCGAAAGCATGCCCAAAAGTGCAAGTAGATAAATAGGTACCGCTCCGGTGGGAAGGTAAACAGCGTTTCCATGCACTGCTCTGGTTTCAGTGCCAGAAGCGGCTTAGTCATGCTGGCCACATGACCCGGAAAAACTGTCTGCAGACAAACACTGGCTCCCTCGGCCTGTAAAGCGAGATGAGCGCCACAACCGCAGAATTGTTTCTGATTTAACTGTCAGGAGTCCTTTACCGTTAGGACAGGATTCAACTAAGTTATTGTGTGTGTGGAATGAAGTCTAGTTCCACAAAGAGATTCCCCCGCTCCCCTTAATCTGACGTGGAGTGCTGGTGGGACCCCCAGATCTGCATGCGGGAGGGCACACAGGAGGAGGAGAGGGGCGAAAGTCCCAATGCATAAGCAGACCTTATTCCTCATGTGCATACTTCATGTAGTGCTACCTTGAATGCCACCCTTAGTCTTCAAGGTAACACAAGGTTTTTGTGTTTTGTTTTGTTTTGTTGTACTTGCATCCCACCTTCTAGCTAGAAATATATTTTCGACTCAAAGTAATAGGATTTGAGCGAGTGAGTGACTTGTATAGTAATTTATTCTTTTTTAAAAAAAATGATTTACAATGTTCACAATGCAATACAATATGATAAAAACATATTAAAACAATGCACAATAGTAGTGCAGTAATCTTTTTTAACACACACACCAAAGCCTTGGTGACTTCAGTTTGCAGGTAATCTTGGCATGGAAAACCTCAGTGTTTGCCTGGTATTCCTCTTGGCTGTGTGGATGCTAGGTTTTCTTTTGATGTAGTCAAGCAACATGCTTATTTACTCCATCTGTTTACCCAGTCCCTTCTCTTTTCTTTACCATGGCTTTTAAAGGAAAGGAGAAGAAGGGAATATTTATTTGCTCTGCCAATTTGCTTTACTTGAGCTTTCATTTTCCAGATGAGCAGAAGCTTCATTGGGCTGTATAATTTTAACACTTAGGGCAAAGATTCATTTTTTTTCAAAAAAAAAAAAAATTAAGGGAGCTTAGCAGACTAACCTCTGGCAGGGTGACCAGGAGGAAGATTCTAAAGGAAATTATCTCTGTTTGTGATGTAGCCTTGAGCTAGCTGGTCCTCTGCTGCCCTCTGAAGGCTTACTGCTATAATTGGCAGCCACCAAGGTTTCACAAGAACTTTCACATGCTGTGCTCTCTCAAACATACCAGGCTTATATAATTTCCTTATATAACCAGAGACAATGTTCTTGATTAATAGAAAAGTGGCTTTGCTCCCTATTGTGTGATAAGGTGCTTTCCTGAATATTTCTTCATTTCTGAATCCTTTACAGTACAAAATTGTTTTTCTCACACTTTTGTGGGTGAAAACTTTTTCTGAGGGGAAAAGGGAAGCAGAAAATAGTATTGTTTTGTAAGATAAATGGTTTTGTTTTAAATGAATCTGTGCTTTTTTTGATTATATTTTTTCCCTCCTTGCACTCCAGATTTTGTATGAAGGTTTTCATTCCAGATTCCCTCATATTTGAATTTTATATAACTTCACCAATAAATATCTCATGATATATGTGTGTTAGCTGTTTACTTCTTCATACAGTGCTTAGTTAAACTATGGAACTCACTCCCACGGGAGGCAGTGATGGCTTTAAAAAAGGAGTAGACAAATTCACAGAGGACAAGGCTATCAACAGCTACTAGCCACAATGGCTATGCTTTTCCGTCACTGTCAGAGGCAAAATGCTTTGAATACCAGTTGTTGGGAATCACAGGTGACAGAATGCTGTTGTGCAGTTTGCAGGATTCCTACCGGCATCTGGTCAGCCACTGTGAGAACAGGATGCTGGACTCGATGGGCCATTGGCCTTATCCAGCAAGCTTGTTCTATGTTCTTATATGCAGACAAATCAAATATCTACTAGTTATATAGGTCTATCTGCCTTTCACCATCTCTCCACAGATATCCTTATTGATGTGTATAAAGCACAATTACCAGCTTGTGTTTCTCGCCCCTTAACATTCCTGGTCAAATTATTTTGTGTTAATTGTTGGAGAAAAACATTTCAACCTGTAAATAAAAAGAACAAATTGAGCTGGACCCATGTTTTTAAATATTCTGTTATCCAGCATTTATTCTTGCTTGTTATTTTCTCTGCCCTTGGAAAATTGTGGGGGTTTTCCTCATTTCTTTAAAACTGAACATTATTGTTGAGTTCGTTTTCTTGTTTTTATCATTCCAACTCAAGTCTGTATCTTTTCTGCTTTTAATCTCTTCTACAACCTGATCCTGTGCAGGAAGCACAAGGTGCTAGTTTTCACAGAAACGTTTGTCTTTGAAACCTACCCTTCCATCATATGGCATTGTATTTCTGATTTTTACTTCAGTGTTCCCATCCTCAAAAGATGCAGACATAAAAGAATTTGCTTTTATATCTGCTAAAGCAGTATCAACATTTATCCAGAGCATTTTATCTTCAAACCAGCTTTACAGAGAGGGATAGGGATAAACTTAAAGGTAAAGGTAAAGGGACCCCTGAACGTTAGGTCCAGTCACGGACGACTCTGAAGTTGCGGGGCGCTCATCTCGCTTTACTGGCTGAGGGAGCCGGCATACATGACTAAGCCGCTTCTGGCGAACCAGAGCAGCACACGGAAACGGCGTTTACCTTCCCGCTGGAGCGGTACCTATTTATCTACTTACACTTTGACATGCTTTCAAACTGCTAGGTTGGCAGGAGCAGGGACTGAGCAACGGGAGCTCACCCCGTCGCGGGGATTCGAACCGCCAACCTGATCGGCAAGCCCTAGGCCCTGTGGTTTACACCACAGTGCCACCCGCGTCCCTCAAGGGATAAACTTACAGCAGGGTATTTTTAAAGAAAGATGGTGTGGTGGTTTTCCTGATATTTTGGCACATGTGAACCCCAGGGCTAAAAGGTAAGATAGGGCACAATTCTGAACAGAACAGATTTTAAAACAAAAAGTGATAACATGGCATGTGTAACAAGTTCAAAATGGCACAGGAAAAGGGGGGGAGGCTTTTGTCACACATTTATTTGAATACTCATCTGGGTCCCATAGGTGACAAGGAATTCCACCGAGAGTTTGTGGAATTACTGAGTGTGTGCGTTGGTGGAAAAGGGATGGACTGCTGTCTCTTCTCTGCCTGCTTGCTGGTTTCCATGCTCAACACTGAGAAAGGCAAACCTGACTGAGTAAGGATAGATTGTTCCATCCCTTTTCCACCAACCCATTTGTGGCGTTTCACCTCTAGGGGCTTAGAAAGAGTTAAGTTGCCAGGGAGGTAAACGGCCAACGGGAGCTCTCCAGGCAGAAGCAGGGATATATAAGGGGAAGCAGGCAGACAGGAGGGAGAGAAAAAAGGAGATAAAGAGAGATAAGAGGAGTTGAAGGGAGTTGGTGTTGAGTTAGGAGTTGGTTGGTTATTTGCAGAGAGAGCTGGTTTAATATATTGAGGAGGAGAATAGGTGGTGATTTTAGTCAGACAGGATACAGAGTTGAGGGATTATTTACAAATATTTATTTAGTTGACTTTAGCAGTAATAGGCTGGTAATTTATAATTAGAGGTAATAGGCCGGTATAGGAAACATCTGAAATTTGGAACAACCTAAGATTTGGACTGCAACCATTAAGCTTATGAACACACAATAAAGCAACTTCGTTTTATTTTACCTTATCCTGGTCTGTGGTGTTTTGAGGAGGTATTTATTTTGTCGCTGACACATCACCAATAGACCGTCAAACGTCCGGGGGTGATGTGCAGGTCAGAGTGACCGCGACACCATTGTATATCTGAGCAGCTGTTGAGGGGGAAAAGGTCCATGGGAAACTAAGCATACTGGCAGATAATGGATGAAGGGATCAATTCCTTCTCCACCAGGCTACTTAGCAGTGAGGAACATTTGGCCCTCCTGGTGTTGTTAGATTCCAGCTTTCATCAACCCAAGCCAGTATGGCTAGTGTAGACTGCCCCTTAGCTTTTAAGTACTCGATCTTGCTCTGGTCTTAAAGGAGAAGACTCATAAAAGTTTTTAGAAGGCTTCTCCTGCTTCCCTTTTCACTTCCTGATCTCTGCAACCAAGTGCTTTAAATCAGTCTTGTCTTGTCGCTTCCATTAGAAGCACGGGGACTCTCTTAAAGTGTCCCTAGCTAGATGACCCAGTTCTGTTGGGGGTGGGGCAGCAGGTGTGGATATGAAAAATCAATAACTATTCAACAGTAAAAACAGCTGGTGCTTTATTTCTTAAGGAAGCACACAAACTGGTAAGATGCCCGTGCCCAAGAAATTAAACACTGAGTATTCACCTGCTAAGTTCCACAGATTTATTCAGAAAGATTTTTTTTTGCAGGCCAACACAAAGGGGTTTTTGGTTTGCATCCTCAGTCTTGAAAAGTTACTATTAATTATAATTTTTTAATACCCTAAGAGTACCCTATATTGATAATAAACCTCTGTCCCGTTTAGCTTATAAGTTCAAAGAATCTATATTCCCTATATGCTACTGACTTAAAATAAGTAGTAGTAATAACCCATCTGGTTGGGTTTCCCCAGACACTCTGGGCGGCTTCCAACAGAAGTATTAAAATGCAATAATCTATTAAACATTAAAAGCTTCCCTAAACAGGGCTGCCTTCAGATGTCCTCTAAAAGTCTGGTAGTTGTTTTTTTTCTTTGACATCTGGTGGGAGGGTGTTCCACAGGGCGGGAGCCACTACCGAGAAGGCCCTCTGCCTGGTTCTCTGTAACTTGGCTTCTCGCAGCGAGGGAACTGCCAGAAAGCTCTCGGCACTGGACCTCAGTGTCTGGGCAGAACGATGGGGGTGAAAATGCTCCTTCAGGTATACTGGACCGAGGCCGTTTAGGGCTTTAAAGGTCAGCACCAACGCTTTGAATTTTGCTCGGAAACGTACTGGTAGCCACAGCTCCCAGTGACCACAGCTGCTTATTCCTTTTCAAACCAGTAGGCAACAACTTATTTCAGTCCCTAATGTTCTCTTTTAAGCAAGCCACATTCACCATTGCATCTGTGAAAATATGTTATTAAAATTCACTCCATTCAGCTTGGTCCAATGACCTAGTGGTGGTAATCAAAAACGTGTCAGAGCAATAAATAAATAAACTGATGGTCACCTTTCCCATGCTCACAGATTCACTCTCAAAAGTGTGCTGCGTAACAATCTCAACTAAGGGAGCTGTGGTTTCTTGAAACAAGCCAGGATAAAACCATAGTTTCATATCCAGGCAGCTCAGAAACCACAGTTTAAAGAAGCTGAAGTGAGTTCAGACATAAGAGGAAGCTGTGGTATGTTTAGAAATGGGAGCTTAAAATTCCAGTCTCCTCTTTGTGGTCACAAAAGGAGAGAGGAGAGGTTAGTGTGCAAGCTTGAGGTTCATGTAGGCTTGTTTGCATAGCAGGGAAGCCATGTTTTCCCATTAGGTCTGAACCAACCCATAGTGTCCAGCTGGCTTTGTTTCCTGCTGCAGAACAAAGATAATATGAACTGTTCTTCAGAGGTGCAATCAGTTAATAATAGTAGTAGCTTTGGAGTAATTAGATTGATTATAGTAATAGAATATGTATAATATTTTTCCCTCCAAGCTGTTATTGGAGGGTGGATAGTAGTTGTAAGAACCACTCTGTTGCACCAATTGTTAATGATGTACAATTCTAGCAGTGGTATTTACTCTGATGTTAAAATAATAATAATGAGAGAATGGTACAGTATCACATTTTCACTAATGTAAAGGTGGAGTTTGTAGAAACAAAAAAAATTCCATTTTTCCTTAAAGAATTATAAGTGCAACCAACAACCCACTGAATTAATTGGCAACTATTGACAATAAATTTCATATTTATTAGTAAAAATGTTCTTTATCTTGTCTATTTTTATCTTGTCTATTTTTAAAATATAGTAATATATGTTGGAAGGAGTGTTGTTTTAATTGATTGCATTGGAAATACATCAATGCAGACCACTAAAATACAAGGTTATATTGTGCTGTACTGGAATAGCCTTCTTCATCCCAGTTCTCAAGTGTAGCATCATACTATGTGGATTGCCATGGAAACTACTTGGGCTCTCTATGTCTACTTCCTTACATAAGCATGGCAAATTGTGTGCAATAAGAAGAAATTTTAGCACCTGGACAGAGGATTGGCTTCAGACCCCTACTGTACCACTGTGTAATATGAACTAGCATTTTTTGTTCCACCAATGTTCAATGGCTTTGCAATTTGCAGTATCATATGCAAAAGTGGGACGCGGCTGGCGCTGTGGGTTAAACCACAGAGCCTAGGGCTTGCCCATCAGAAGGGCGGCGGTTCGAATCCCTGTGACGGGGTGAGCTCCTGTTGCTCGGTCCCAGCTCCTGCCAACCTAGCAGTTCGAAAGCACGTCAAAGTGCAAGTAGATAAATAGGTACATCTCCAGCGGGAAGGTAAACGGTGTTTCCATGTGCTGCTCTGGTTCGCCAGAAGCGGCTTTGTCATGCTGGCCACATGACCTGGAAGCTGTACGCCGGCTCCCTCGGCCAATAATGCAAGATGAGCGCCGCAACCCCAGAGTCGGTCACGACTGGACCTAATGGTCAGGGGTCCCTTTACCTTTACCTTTACCTTTATGCAAAAGTAGATAGAGCTTCTGTACTTTTCACAATTGTGTGAAGTGGAACCTTTGGCAGGCACCACTTATGTAGAAGTGAGAAAAACTGCACCTGTAATATTCTTCATTTTATGCAACTATTAAAGATGCAATAATCTTTCATCCTTTGCACCACTGTGCCTTTGTACTTACTCTGTTTTCTCCTGGATTAGCTGCTGTTGACTATTTCACCTTTTATGGCCCATTTGATTCCCAGTGTGGCCAGTTCCTGAGTGGAAGGAAGTGGGGTTTTTTTCTTAACAGCTTCAAGAAAGGCGGGGACTAGCAAGTTCTCTGAGCAGGTTTCAGAGTGTTCCATGAGCAGACTTGAGAGTGACACATAAAGCAGAGATGCCATTTTACTGATCTTGGTATCAAGCACCTTCTGCTTCAGCATAATTTATTTTTTAAAATATAAAGAATTATGCTACACTTTAGAAATCACTTGCAGGGAAATAATTTTATCCAAAATTCAAAGAGAATGGAAGGTAATCTGAATTTGAAGTCCAACCAAGAAACTCAGTGATGGCCTTGACTGCATCTTTAGCGATGTTTTTGCCATTTGAGAAAGGATAGGGTGCATGTGTGACAGTGCAATGAGCTCTAACTGTGGTGGGGAACCTGTTGCCCTCCCAATGTTATTTGACTCCAACTCTCTTCATCCCCAGGGTCATATGTTCCTCAACACTGCTCTGCACTAGTAAAAACAACTGAACTACATGTTTGTTGCCTATATTTGCTCCTATACATCTTCATCTAGGTGTGATCAGTTTAATGAAGATTTCTGGTGTACATAAGCATGGCAAATTGTGTGCAATAAGAAGCATTTTTAGCACCTGGACAGAGGATTGGCTTCAAACCCCTACTTCATGTACCACTGTGTAATATGAACTAGCATTTTTTGTTCCACCAATGTGCAATGGCTTTGTACCACTGTGTAATATGAACTAGCATTTTTTGTTCCACCAATGTGCAATGGCTTTGCAATTTGCAATATCATATGCAAAAGCAGATAGAGCTTCTGTACTTTTCACAATTGTGTGAAGTGGAACCTTTGGCAGGCACCACTTACGTAGGAGTGAGAAAAACTGCACCTGCTAATATTCTTCCTTTTATGCAACTATTAAAGGTGCAAGAATCATCCTTTGCACCACTGTGCCTTTATACTCTGAGTCCATACTTACTCTATTTTCTCCTGGATTAGCTGCTGTTGTCTATTTCACCTTTTATGGCCCATTTGATTCCCAGTGTGACCAGTTCCTAAGTGGAAGCAAATGGGTTTTTTTCTTAACAGCTTCAAGAAAGGCAGGGACTAGCAAGTTCTCTGAGCAGGTTTCATGCTCACTATTTTGAGACATTTTGGTTGGTAATAATAACTATTATGGCTATTGCCATGCTGTGATTTAAAATAATAATAATAATAATAATAATAATAATAATAATAATAATAGGATTTTATTTCTTTAGGCCACTGGCTTTCAGTAGTATCTGAATAACCTAAACCAGTGGAGCAGGCTTGTCCTTCTGTGAACTCCTCAAAAATACTATTACATGTTTTTGAATGGCATGTTTTTAATATGATACATTGATCATTGTATCTGAGTAAATACGAGAACTGGCATCTTTCCAAATAAGAAGTATTCAGAAGAGGATTCCTCCCTTTAAGTTAGCCACCAAAATGAGTTTTCTTTTAACAATTCTAAAAATGCCGTTTCCTGCATATGCAACAAGTTCCTTCAAAGGTCTCTTTGTTTGTTTTCAGGAAGAAACCCAAGACAGCTGAAAAACAGAAAGAGCCTGAGGAGAATGAGATTACGCAGACGGGTGCATACAGCGCCAAGTCAGGCCTTCCCTGCCTGAACTTTGAAACTGTCCCATCTTTGAGCCCAGCTCTCATCCATTCATCACATTCAGCAAGAAACCTGCACGCACACACAGGGTCACCTGATTGTGAGTACAATACTGCAGTTGTGGGGTATCGGTATATATACTGAAACATGTTCTCCCAGGTTTCCTAGCATCAACCCATACTGTCCAAACAAAGACCTCTTCACTCAGATTATGGGATTTTTCAGGACATATGAATTATTCATACAGACAGACTCTGATCTGTAGGAACTAACTTTTAATGAATTTATTTTCATTCATATCCAGACCATATTATTCATTTGTTTAGCTATATGGAAGACTCAGGAGCAAATGCTGAATATTATTGTTATTATTACACTTAATTTATTAATCGCCTTCTAAACCACTGTCTCTAAGGTGATTTACACATAAAATAATAATAGAAATCTAAAAACACAAGTGCAACAAATAAATTAAAAAACAAGATGAAAACTCATTGTAAAATGGTATATAATAAAAACATATGAAACACTGTTTAGCAAAGATAGGCGGAAGCCCTTTTTAAAATTATTTGAGTCCAGTTACTTCTCACTGGCTGCTCCATAGTTGTGGAACTTTCCTAACTTTACAAACATGTGGAAAACTCAAGAACTTTCTGATTTTGCAGATCATGAAGGAGACGGTCCCTAAGCACTGTTGACTTTCATACATTAAGGGCTTTGTAGATCCAAATCACATACTGGGCCTTAGAAGAGTTTAAAGATCCAGTGCAGATAGCAGACCTCAGTAGCCCGCCAGTAGCCTAGCGCAGTCAGGAATTGCCTCACAACACTTTGCACAGTCCCTACTTTATGGAATCATTTTGGCGGGAAAGAACAAAGACATTTTATAATGGCCCTACATATCTACATTATCTATCTGTGGTAGTAGTGATGGTACATCCCATTTTTTCCTAATCAATTCAAAACAGCTAGCAGCATTCTTATAATCAGTGCTGTTGCTACAGTATAGCTTACTGAATACATTAACAGTTTATTTCAGAAACAGATTATTTCATAAAGTTGCAGTCCAGTGCACTTCTGCTTGGGAGTTAAGCCCACTGAGCAAAGTGAGACTTACTTCTAAACCTCATCTGAGCTAAAGATGTCACTCTAATCCTTTGTCCAAAACTGGATTTCCTATTCATATACCAAATCAAGATTTACCCCACTCTTTCGAACAATGGAAAGCCGTCATTTTGCCAACCAGAAAAAATATCATTTTCTTATGCACTATGTAGGATACCTATACAGTGGTACCTCGGTTTTCAAATGTAATCCATTCCGGAAGACCGAGTTCTGAAATGTTCAAAAACTGAAAACTCAATAGCCAACAGCTAGGCCTCAGGATCTTGCACTCAGTGGAAGCTGCGTGGCATGTTCTGCTTCCAAGGCGTGTTCAGAACCCAAAGCATTTACTTACGGGTTTACGGCGTTCGAAAACCAAAATGTTCATCAATGAACACATTCGAAAACCAAGGTACCACTGTACTACATTAGACCAGACATCAGTCTAAACTCCATCCTAGCCCCCAAAATCACCCTTCTCCTTTAAGCAAGGCCAAATACACATCCATCCAAGACATCTGAAAGCAGGGAAGTTTTTAATGTTTGAAGTTTTATGTTGTTTTTATTGTTCTGTTGAAAGCCGCCCAGAGTGGCTGGGGAAATCCAGCCAGATGAGCAGGGTAGAAATTATTATTATTATTATTATTATTACCCCAAAATTCACCCCGTTCATTTTTCACAAGCCAATTAGGCCCCCATCCAAACCTCAAACATTATGCTCATCAGGCACCCATTGGAATCCCAAACTCCAGCTCTTTCCCCATGGTCAAATGATCGTCTGAGTAATAAAAATATATATTTTTCTTTTGGTGAGACCAGATGCTCTTCTGAAACACATCCCCTGATGCATCTTAGCCTTATAGAATGCCATTAAAATCAAGGTTTGCCATTAAGTATCATTTTTTTTTCAAGAGTTCTTGCTTACAAGACACAGGTCATTGTCATGCTCATTTGAGAGCAATAATTGCACTTTCCTCCTCCGCTGTAACCTGTGTATGCTAGATAATATTGATAGATACACGTGGAAGACTATGTAGGTGGAAAGGACTACAGGTTTCAAATGGAAGAATCCTCTGTACTGTATGCATCCCTCCCAAATGTGGTCATTCTAGGGCAGGGTAGCCAACTATTCAGTTTCCTCTCCTAATGAGAGTTGCAGTCTAACAGCATCTGCAGGACACCACTCTGGCTCCCCCTCCAGTTTGATTCCAGTCAAAGCATCTCTGGCTGGTTATCACTGCTATGATGTGCAAATGAAATGCTCAAGGAACTTTGCAGTTAGGTGCAGTGCAGGATTCTGCGTCAAATATAGTTCTAAAACATATTCAAGAACATTCCACCACAGGTTCTCAGACAAGCCACAACTTCTGTACTGTAGGATAATGATAGCGCACACATCATTGACATGGATTGAACCTACAAAAAGGAAAAAATAAGACAATTGCAATTTCAGTGGCATTCTTAAGTTCAAAAATAGTGTCACTGGACTTTTCAAAACTGATGGTGCCCATCTGAAACTGCCCTGTGACAGAATGGTTATTTTGTCGTTGAAGTTATCTTACATTTGAACTAAACAGAATATAGTTCAGCATTCCCCAAACTACAGTAAATATGCTGGACCTGTTGCAGTCTTTAGGTCTGTTGTATGTTTAATTCAAAGACGTCAACACAAACTCTTTATTTTTTTTAATGATTCTCTTTTCATTTTACATTTTAAAAAGTTGCAAAAAGTCTAACATTTCTGGTCAGCTGTTTAATATACTGAAGCTTTACAAGAATTCCAGCAAAAGGGCCCTTTAGATGAATTGGGCATATGTAAAATCTCAGTTTCACTAATGATTTGGGGATGTCATAGTTTCCTTCTTCTTATGTGGTTTTAAAATGAAAATTTACAAGCGGGGAAAAAAGGAAGAAGCCAGCTTCCAAAGCCAACCAGACTTTGTGGAGGCCAATAAAAAAAAATCAGGTCATTGCAATAAAAGTAAGGTTATCCATTTCTTTTTTAAGTTAAAAAACAACAACCTGTCTAAACACAAAGGTTTGAAGTTAGCCATGTTATTGGTATTATTGTTAACTGAAATCACTTTAGCTACCATTTACCCTTTCTTTCTTTCTTCTTTCATACATTCTAACATTTTTAGGAAGCAGTGCCCACACACAAATCTGTTCACATTTTATGACCAACGCAAAATTGGCTTACAGTCGTCTCTAAGAGGAAAAATAAAAAATGAGCAAGTGTGAAATTAAGGCACGCTATATGTTTTATTTTCCAGCAAACAATCTGTTTAACCTTTTCACAGAAATGAGAAAGTTAATTAGTTAGTGAGACTTGAGGTATCATCCCAATATTTGTTTACAAAACAAGTGAGGAAGCATGAAAGTGGCTTGGCATAACGTCTGGGGATGGAATGAGCCATAGCAGTGTGCTTTTTTTTATTGCCTCACATCAGATGACCACAGTTCTTTATTAGGCACAATAGTGTTTGAGTCCAGTGTGTGTTGCTGCTTTTGCTGCTCTAAATTCTACGAATCAACTGTAAATTCAATCTTTATTTGCTTTAACAACTTATAGGCTGCCTTTCAACATAAAAGCTTTCCCAAGGTGACTTACAATCAGCATATTTAGCAGTGTTTCTTAAACCAGAATCCAAACATTTTAGACTAAAAGAGCAACACAGAACCATTCCTAAACCAGAATAAATTTTTAACTATTCAAAACAGGGAGCTGTGATGTTTTTTTTTTCTTGGAGGCAAGAATTCAATCCTTTTGGACCTTGGGCTGATGACAGAGACCAGCATGTACATTCCTTTGAAAAAAGGATATGGACTTGTATGTCCTTTTATATATCAGCTGCCGTGAGACAAACCACCTACTATAGACCACCCCTCAGTTAATCGTGGAGTTTGCTTTGGAAGTGGAAATGGGCTCTCAGACTTCCACATGCTCCAGGTGTTAATGTGGTCAAGTCCTGTGAAACTATAGGCACACACTGCTGAGATTCTTAGCTACTTCTCAAATACCATCTCAGCCACAAACTCTTTAGCCAAGGTGTTGTCCATTAGTCTTAGCCTCCCATCTATAATAATAATCCAAAATAATTAGGCACATGGTTCCCCAACAGATACAGCTTGTTTCATCCAAGTAACTTCTTATGTAATGTTGAGAATGCTGAACCCTGGAAAAGGTTTTTACTGGGCTCTCACCCCAAAAATGCCCCCCAGCAACTGCTCATAAGACTGACAGTTTTGGAAATGACACAACTTTTATAAAATGCCTAGCCAGCCAAACTTATAATGTGCACTTTTTTGTAACAGGCTCTTGGACTGTAAGGGGCTAATGATACTGCCATATCATACAGGGATATTGTAAGGTTAAAAAAAAAAGTACGGTAGTTGAAGTTATTTCACAGATTAAGGGCACCACGTGATTGAAAGCCTCACCTGCATATTTCTTTTGATGAATGGCATCATATCAACAATACCTTTCTTTGAAACCAACAATGCACCTATTTTTGTAAATTTTCAGGAACTCGCCAAAGAGAAAGTATTTAGTATGGCACAATTTTTATTATGGATTTCAAGATCCATGTGATTTTCAGTAGTGGAATAAAGAATTCATATCAGCTTGCTACTTTTATCCAAGAATGCTGTATTTTTACAGTGCATTTTATGAAACCTAAAATACAATTATCTTTTTTTTCTCTGGGATTCTGTTCTGTATATAGTCTCCAGCAGGGACCTAATTATTGTTGCTGATTGAGATATGTTTTCAGTAGATGTCGTACTTCTTTTAAGGAGTCACTTATAAAGGCAAGAAAAAAAAAAAAAAAAAGAAGTCGAGGTTCCGGTTTCCGCCTGCAGGAATGGCGGACCTGTTTTCCATCTCTCTGACCTTCGTAAGGAATTTGGCGGTTGCTAGGGGAGTAAATGGCAACCCCCTACCCTCTCCGGGGGTTACGGAGAGGGGCCGCTGGCCCGCGATGCCCCCAGACCCACTCCGACTGTTTTTGGAGTGGGGGGAGCTTGGGCTGAGCACTTACGACGGCCAGGACTCCCGGACGCTAATCTGCATGGCGGGGATTTCCATGGTTAAAGAAGATAATTAGGCTTAAATCTATGGACATACTTCAGAAGGAGGGGAAGAAGCGCTGTTTACTGCTGAGAATTTTATGCTGCTGAGCGAGAGGAGTCAAAGAATGTACGGCATCTGGAAGAAGGATTGATGGGGACGGAGCGATAAGGGAAGCAAGTTTTTATTTTTTCTTCATATTGTTGCCTCGTATCTTCCCGGACGCGATGTCCTGGCTTGTTTGGAGTGAAAGAGAAGCAAAAGACTGTGTGAGTTGAACTCTATAGCTGTTGTTATTGAGCATATTTCTTAAAGATGTGAAGTTGCCGATGAGAAAAGCCCCCCCCTAGTCAGACGGAAGGAGTTCTGGACGCGTTCGGAGGATTTATGAGCTGTGACGCACTTTAAATTGGAGCAGCGACCTGAAGCTAAGTTCAGCTATAGGGCAAGGAGATCCATTAATTTACCAAGAGTTCATGGTTGGATGTTTGGGTCTCCTGCCTGAAAAAGCTGTAAATTCTATAAAGATAAATAAATCGTAAATCTTCATGGTTATGAGAGAAAATGAAAGTGATTTGAGCCTTTTAAGATGGCGCTGCTACTCCGTCGCAACAGGGAGCTCCACTAAGAAGATTTATGGGGAGGCTGGACTGATTAACTCACACAGGAGAAAGAACATCTGTGAAACTTCGTTTGACATTTATCTCAACAGCTGGAACAATCGGATGAAAGTGGAAAACATCTAGGTGACTGTAAGGGGAAGATTTGGAATATTATGAGCTTGGAGGACGATTTGAACTTTAGAAATAAGACGGCAGTGGACAGTTGCGAGGAATTCCCAATTTCTTGAAGCATGGGAACCCAAAAATAAATTATTTAGATGATTTGGCATAACATTCGGTTTGATTGATATATATATGTGTATAATTTGAAATATTGAAATGTGATATAATTGGTTTTAATTGGAAAATTAATAAAAATATTTTTAAAAAGAAAAAAAGAAAAAAAGAAGAAGTCTAGGCTCAATATTCATGTTTTGAATTATCTAGACCAGGTGGGAATATGCAGTATACCTTGTACCCGTTTACAGTATATAGTGCAATGTTTCTACTTCATAGCCCACAAGAGGATTATAATATAAATTTAAAAGTACTTTCTTAGTGGATATTATGACATTTTTAAGCACTGAAAATATGACTGGAACAGTGTGGTGTTAACATTTTGGAAAACCTTTTTATAATAGAAATGCTAATATATGCATAAAAGTGGAAACCGAAAACCAAATGTTCTGCTGTATACTTGGGTCCTAATATCTATTTACAGTTCCAGATAGTCTGCAGCATTAGTTGAGACTCACAAGGGTTGGGGACAGGGCTGGCTCTAGGTAGACCCCCGGTGGCGCGATGCGCCAGGGCGCCGAGCCGGTAGGAAACCATGCTGCCGGAAACCATGCTGTGCCCTGAGAGGGCGGGGGCGCCGGAGCGATCTCCGCCGCTCAGCACCAGGGCGCGCGACCTGCTCGAGACTGCCCTGGTTGGGGAGGCGACATTTCCCCATCTTCCTAAAACCTTTCCCCTTTGTGTTATATAGTGTGTTGTTGTTGTTTAGTCGTGTCCGACTCTTCGTGACCCCATGGACCAGAGCACGCCAGGCACTCCTGTCTTCCACTGCCTCCCACAGTTTGGTCAAACTCATGTTGACTTTTTTCAGAAGTGTTACTTTGGATAAAGATCTCTGGCCAAATAACAAACAACTGTACAGCAATATATGTTGCATCTATTGCTGAACAATTTTTGTTGTTAGATTACAAGGGAAATGATACATTACATTCAACAGCCATTTAATGACATCACTCTGATAGTGTTACCTGTTTTAGCTCATTACATTTCAAGTCATTGTGATAGAAAAAGTTTACAGACTTTCCCCCCATTAGTCCATAAATTAGTTTTGTGCTGTCTGAAGTACAGGTGAAACTCAGAAAATTAGAATATTGTCGAAACGTGCATTTATTTCAGTAATGCAACTTATTATTTTTTCTTTTTCTTTTAATTTTTACAAATGCTTTCTTTTGGAAATTCCACAGTAATAAAACAAATAGTTACAATAATACAAAAATAAATAAAAATAAACATCGCTATTACATTTTATTAATTCCATTCCATTTATAATTGACCCGCCTAACGACAGATAATTACAATTACAACAAATAAAGGCTTGACATATCTTGCTTTGCATGTCATGCATCTATCTCATATATTGGTTTCACCTTTTAAGTTGCATTACTGAAATAAATGCACCCGTATTTCCTTTTGTCCTGAATCTCCTACCATTCAGTTTCATTGGGTGACCTGTTTCCTGTATTATGTCATACAGTTTGGTCATGGCCACTAGCTTAGATAGCTTTGAAAAACGATTAAACAAATTAATGGAGGAAAAGAAAGAGTATTGTCTATCCACTTTCTCCACGCCATGCATAATTTTAAAAATCTTGTTCATATCCCCCCCCCAAGTTGTCTTTTTTTCCCAAAATGAAAAAGCCGCAAGCATTCTAACCTTTCTTTATAGAAGGGTTGTTCCAGTACTCTTGAGTTTTTACTACTCCAGATAATTTAGTATCATCTGAAAATTTGGCCACCTCAGTGCTCACCATAACTTCAGATCATTTGTGTAGAAGTTAAAAACAACAACCAGTCCCAATACAAATCCTTGGGGGATTTTACTTTTTACTTTCTTCCATTGTGAAGACTACCCTTTTATTCCTACTCTCTGCTTCTTGTTCTTTAACTTTAATGACAATGTCTGTTAAGTTTACTCCAGAGTCTGTGATGAATGACTTTGTGAAAAGCTTTTTGAAAGTTTAAGTATGCGGTGTGTACCAGATCACTCTATGAGCATGCTCAAAAAACTCTTTTTAACGTTTGTGGACTTACCTTTGCAGAACACATGCTGGCTCTTCTTTAGCACCATTTTTTTTTCTTTAATAATGCTTTTAACCGCTTTGCCTATCTGCTATTTGTATGAGCAAGTTGCTCCACATAAGATTCATCGTGGTACGGTCAGCAGTATAGTATCTGCTTGGCATGCTTGGCAGATGCCAAGCTCAATTCCCATCATCTCCACACAGGGCTGGGAATGGGAAACCCCAAAGAACTGCTGTCAGTAAATGCACACATTACTGTTACACGTCACCCCAGTCTCTGAGAAGTGAGAGAATCCAGGGTTTCCAGGCACTTACCCAGGTTCAGTTACCTTGGAACAGGGGCAGAGGAAGGGGGTGTGGTAGCTGTGGGCCACCCCGGGTGTCACCATTGAGGGGTGTGACAAAATGCTGGGCAGCACTCACCACGGGGCTTCCCTCTCCTGGGAGAGACGCGGTGGCTTGGGCACGTGCAAGCTCCACATTGCCCAAACTGTTGACCTGCTGCCTCTCCCCCAGCTGTAGGGTGGCTGAGTGGGAGGAGGCAGGCAGACTGGAGGCCCTGCCCTCACCCTGCCCCTATGGGTGGCTTGCTCCACTCCTGGGCGCTCTGCCCGAGGTGCCCGAGCAGCTTCCTTCCCCACTGCCTTGGAATGAAGGCCAGCAGAGACACTGGTATCTTTAAGATATATGGTTTTATTTACACACCTGGGCATAAGATAGATGGACTCACAGCATTGACACTTTAACAGATCTTGCTTCTTCATTCATCACTAGTTTTGATCTACCAAAGAACAAGCATGTCTCTGTGTCTCCAGCTTTCCAGCCTGCTTCTAACTCAGCTCACACTGTTGTTGTTTAGTCGTTTAGTCGTGTCCGACTCTTCGTGACCCCATGGACCATAGCACGCCAGGCACTCCTGTCTTGCACTGCCTCCTGCAGTTTGGTCAAACTCATGTTCGTAGCTTCGAGAACACTGTCCAACCATCTCGTCCTCTGTCGTCCCCTTCTCCTAGTGCCCTCAATCTTTCCCAACATCAGGGTCTTTTCCAAGGATTCTTCTCTTCTCATGGGGTGGCCAAAGTATTGGAGCCTCAGCTTCATGATCTGTCCTTCCAGTGAGCACTCAGGGCTGATTTCCTTAAGAATGG
This sequence comes from Zootoca vivipara, assembly GCF_963506605.1. Classification (NCBI taxonomy): domain Eukaryota; kingdom Metazoa; phylum Chordata; class Lepidosauria; order Squamata; family Lacertidae; genus Zootoca; species Zootoca vivipara. The sequence continues at coordinate 71,820,716 of NC_083279.1, read as the reverse complement.
ATAGGTTTGATCTTCTTGCAGTCCATGGGACTCTCAAGAGTCTCCTCCAGCACCATAATTCAAAAGCATCAATTCTTCGGCGATCAGCCTTCTTTATGGTCCAGCTCTCACTTCCATACATCACTACTGGGAAAACCATAGCTTTAACTATACGGACCTTTGTAGGCAAGGTGATGTCTCTGCTTTTTAAGATGTTGTCTAGGTTTGTCATTGCTTTTCTCCCAAAAAGCAGGCGTCTTTTAATTTCGTGACTGCTGTCACCATCTGCAGTGATCAAGGAGCCCAAGAAAGTAAAATCTCTCACTGCCTCCACTGACTACACACTGACTACACTCCTATTGTTCTCTCCCTCTGGAAGCTAGGTGGGGGAGGGGGAGGCACACCCATTTCCTTCCTTTTCCTCACCATCACTTAGTTGTACCTCTTGCAACCTAGTCCATTCTTTTGGGATGCTGATGAGGACACTTAAGTGGCCAGCTAAGGCCATGGTCTCACCAAGAAATTTGTCTGACTTGTTCGGCAAACTCCTCTTGTTAGATTGTCACCTCACAGGATCCAGACTCGAAGAACTGGAAGGGACTCAGGAGATTATCTAGACTGACCACTACCAAATCTACAACATTACTGGCTAAGATGAACCAATGATTTGACTTGGTATAAGGGTATAAGCTGGGTATAAGCTTCCCATGTTCCTATGCACAATCATGGTGACACTTTATCAAGCAGCAACAATTACTTCTTCTTCTTTCGCGATCACTCGTAGCTGAGTAAGATTGTCTTCCATGAATGTGGTCTTAACAATGTGTCCATGAGGCCAATTCTGGATCCACACATCGTTCCACAGTGGGGACATGGGTTTCCAGGTGGGAGTTGATCACGGTGAGGACTTGCCAAAGATGCCTTCCTCTTAGCTTGTTTCTCCCTTTCGTCCTGAGTTGGTGCTTCTTCAAAGTCCCTGATGCCTTTGGTGAAGGCTGTTCTCTAATTGGAGCACTTGCAGGCCAGTGTTTCCCAGTCCATACTACATTATTTTATATTTGCTTTGAGAGTGTCTTTAAACCTCTTTTGTAGTCCACTGGCATTACACTTTCCATTCTTAAATTGGGAACAGAGTACAGTAGTTGCTTTGGAAGATGATAATCAGGCATGACCATTCCAATGAAGTTGATGTTGAACTACATAATCTCAGTGACTGCATGTTTATGGCTGGATCATATGAATAGTGCCTCTGCCTCTGCAAGAGCACCTAAATGGTTGCATTATTTTCTGATGTTTTTCTTGCCATGATCCGATTTCCCCCATGTTACTTACAGAGGCCAAACTGGCCTCCACTAGAAGTTGGGCATTTAGTGTCACTGATCCCATGCTGTGGAACACTCTTCCAGCAGACATTTGGCAAGCATCCTAGCTTTTGACTTTTAGGCTGACAGACTTATGCAGTTGCTTAAAATGTTATTGATTAGTCTGTCATTTTAAGTGTTGTTCTGTACTGTTTTAAATACCAGTAGTGTTTTGCATTTTATTGGATACATATTGTTGTGTACTGTCCCTATATTTTATGAGATGGTGGAATCTAAGTACTTTTATTAATGAATGAATACATAATAGAATAATTGAGTGGAAAACTGGGGGAAAAATGGAATAAGTAATAAATAAATTTAGGTAAACTACATCACTGACAAGCTCAGTAGTAGCTCTGCACACTTCTGAGGTGCTTGTGTGGGGACTTATAACTGGCATATCTCTCTCTCTCTCTCTCTCTCTCTCTCTCTGTGTGTGTGTGTGTGTGTGTGTGTGTGTGTGTGTGTGTGGTGTTGTCATGAATTCATACTTTTAGGAAATTCTCTCTCATCCCTTCTGACTCAGACTCTGTGTGTTGCTTATAAAAGGACAGGTGCCTATTTTATGCTGTCAGGAGAGGGCAATAAACAATATATAAAACAAGGTATACATTGGATTGAAGTTTGGAATTGAAGACAAAAATAAATATCTGTTCAATTTTTAGATTGTTTCCTGAATCGATTTAAGAACATGAAAGGGGAAACGTAACATGGTCAATTGCACGTAAACAGAGATTTTCTTATCCTGCTAAATGCAGATAGTGAAAATAGGGCTTTCTATGCATGCATATTGGTACACATGTTAAACTTCCATGCAGTTGGGAACCCTGTACAATCAGATTAAATACGAAGAATCTGTGTACTTTTCACTGTACACACATACAAATGCAGTTCTTGCTTTAATACAGAGGCAGAGGCAGCTAACCTGATCCTATAATTTGCATGTGTATAGCTGTGAAGCCAAGCATATCAAGGGGCTATAGTGTTGGGGCTTTGTTTGTTTGTTTGTTTGTTTGTTTACTGCAGTGGGGTTTATTGGAGAGAAATTCAGCAAAAATAGATTTTTACTTGTATGAAGTTCTGACTGCTGAATTTTTGCCTGTTGGCTGGCTGTTAAAAGTAGTCAGAAAACAGTTGCAGTTTGTACCTTCTTCCCAGATCGAGCCTTTCAGAGCTCAAACTAGATAGTAACATTCATCAGCTTTCTTTTCTTGAGAAATGATGCCATCATGTGGCCATTTTTATGTACACATTAAAAAAAATCAGTTGTTTTGAATTTTCCTTTAGCTAACTTTATTGCTTATAATCCATCAACAGATTAACGTAAAATAAACAGTATCTTAATTCATCTAATGTGTTACTTAAAAGAATATTAGATTAAGGAATTGATTTTAACACAAATAAATAATTTCTTTGGAATTGTTAATGGATAATTGGCAATAGTGCAATAAGATCTGAAATCATTTTACAAGGAGGAGTTCTGATTAAGTTTCTTTTCAAAACTGACACTGTTAATCTTCTTTCATTTACATCATGCTTACATCTGAGCTCTAGCATTTTTTAATAATCAGATTTTACTTTTCCTGCATATTTTAAAGCTACCTAACAAGAATATTTTGGAATATGAAATTTTCTGAATTCTCTTTAGTTATTAGGGTTTAGTCTAATAATTAGTCAGAATTTTGCTAGAATTATACTTTTGGTTTGCAACTGTATGCATGCTTTTAATATAAGCATAGCCCATTATGGAAATAAGTTAAGTTTAAGTCAGGAACTCAAGTCCAATTATCGGTAACTGAAATCTAGTATTCTATCTGAATCTACAGCCTTAGTCACCCTTGTAAATCATAATTACTAGGCTCTGTGCAGCTCCAAGTAACATTTCATGCACACTCAAACACTACAATTAACTGTTCCACCATTCAGAATTCAGTACCTTCCTCTTCTTTTAAAGTGGTTGTGTTAGCATAAAGGATCTGACATAATCTGATGTTTCATTTCAAACAGAATGGTACATGCATATTCCTATTAGTAAGTTTTAAAGGGATAACAAAAACATTTTCCAGACCCTTGCCCACAGAATAAAATCCCCTTGTCAACCCCTGTCAGCATTCTGAGAGTATGACACATGTGCACAATCTGTGTTATATCACCCCTCCCTCCAGGCTATATGACCATTCATTGCTTGCTTGGGTAAGAATAGCCTTTGCATTTTCACACCCTTTCATTTGTGTGCCATTTCTGAATCAACCTGCTTTCACAAAAAGGAACAAACTCTTATACAGTAGTTTCTCAAGCAGAGTCCATTGGGATTTCTATGTTGATATTCACTGGGCAAAAGAGGGTCAGTTAACAAAGGCAGCTTCAATTCACAGAAACATTTCCCACTGTATTAACTTTAAAGAAAGTGGCAGGTCTGTGAACAGAATGAGACAGGAGTCCTTTCTTCTTCTTTGTTCTGAATATTCTATGCAGTGACAATTAGGTGAGTGAGTGAATTGATTTGTATATTTATCAGTTAAAGAATATTTCAGATGTATGGATTATTTATTTGGATGCCATTTTTAAATGAATGTTCTTAGTAGCCTGTGATGCACTTCTTTACCTTTGGCTTTGTTTTGTAAAGGTGTCTCTTCATTCCGCTCACTTCCTGATACTGAAATTGATGTATAATGAAGTGTTTGATTTAGTACATGTCAAACGTAAGGCCACTCTGAGACAGGATTAACCCAAAAGGTTTGAAGGCCCCTGCTTATCATTGAACTGGGCTATTTAAGCCTATTTTTCACACTCATTTTTGACAAGATGGCTTTTACCAGTCATTTTCAGATTGCAATCCTTTCTTCTGGATGTACCACACCTGGTGAGACATTAGATCCATGTCATCATGTATATTTCTCATGTACTGGAAAATGATTTCTTAAACAATTCTCTATGACATGGTAGATTTCAGCTGATGAGGGTACAGTTAGAAGCAATTGCCACTATGCAACAGTAATGAATGGAAGCCAGCTGTTTTGCAAAAGTGGTTGCAAAATCTGGTCTTCCTTTAGGAACCTCTTTTCTTCAGGGGATGAGTTTCTTAGGCATATTTTTTCTCTCCATCAGTCTTGCTTTTCTTTACTATTTACAAATTAATCCCTTTTCCTCCTCTTTTTCCTCTTTCGAGAGGGCAATTGGGGGTGGAGACATGGTATTAACCTCTGTCCTTTGCAAACATGGATTCAAACCCTCACTTCTGGAAGCAAAGTTGCTGAGGGTAGCAGCTTGAAATGGGCAGGGAAGGGTTTAAATATCATCTCCCTTCTCTGCTCTGCCCCTCTGAAGTGGATTTTATTCTTTGAAGGAAATAATGTTGAGGGTTTAATATGCGGATTTGCGTTTCAGATGTAGTTAGCCCATAAGACCCTGTATTTCAGGAGTTGTGACTTGCATACATACTATCGTCTGTTGTCTGGGTATGAATATATTGAACATATCTGGGGACTTGGGAGAAGGTGTTTGCTTTACACATAGAAAATTTGCTTATGAAACAAAAGTGGGTGGGGTTTTAAATTCTCTAGACCTCTTATTCCAGAACAATTTTGCCTTTCACATTTAACGTTTTAATTGCAGGTTCTGAATAAAGGTGCATTCAGAAAGGGCACAGTAATCAAATGCAACTATAGTTCTTATCCCGGCAGGCAATGAATGGAGGTGGGTGGCAATTAACATAGGTTATGTTGAAAACACTGGGGTAACACTGGTGAACTAAAAACAATTGCTACATGAAGTGTGAAGTGGCTCCTAGACTTAAAGGAATTGTATCATTTCCAATGAGGTCCTGGTGGTTCTCGATAGTGTAGCCTACCTGGCGGCGGCGGCAGCAGTGGGACACTGTGAGGATTCAGAGGTTTTCTGCAGAGCAGGCTCTATTGTTGCCCAACAGCCTCATGTGGCAAATGCTGGAGTGGGGGTGGGAGGACAGAAAGTGTTTGAGAGCAGAGCTAGTCTGCTCCCCTTAGGGAGAGTGGAATATGTTGTCGCTGTACCTGTGTGGAAATCAGATTCAGCTGCCATTCCAGCCAGTTTCTGTGCAAGTCATGGGAGGGCACCATCTTGTCCTAGGCTTTGGGGAAGCCCTCAGTTTTGGTCTCTTAATTTGAAGCTGGGCTGGCCAACAGCTGTGTCATTAGATGCCCTTCCCTTCCCCTGGCAGTTAAGTACACTTTACCCCACCTCCTCACAGATGATAATGTGGGTGCCAGCTTAATTATTAGATGTTTCATCTGGACTACAGCTCCCACCAGTCCCGGCATCATATTTGACAGGCTCCATCAGGCCTCTTTGCTCACTCCATCAGCTCTGGTGTGAAGGCCAGCTCCATCAGACACCTCCTGTGCCTGAACTGTAACAGTGGGTCATTATAGGAGCAACTGTTTAAGAATGGGTGCCCGAGTTTTGGTTTTGGTTTTCCTGCTCCCTCCCTGTCCCTTTTCCCTTGGATGTTGTGGGTTTGTTTATTGTAAGCCTGAGGGTAGGGACTGCCTTGTTAGATCCAAATGTAGTAAAAAATAAAAATAAACACAAACCTGTAACCAATGTCTTAAACAATATTGCTAGATTTTCTCCCAGACATAGTGGAGCAGTAATTCCATTGGCATAAGGCCACGAGAAGCATTCATTTATCAATAATTAAACTGCTATGTTTCTACTATGAGAAAGTTAAACAAACCATTACTTAGGCTGGCATTAAAATTGGTTTCAGTACTGGTAGATAGTAAATATTTTGATCTGTACATCCACAACTAAATATAGTTATGCAGACACTTCTTACTTCGTCTTCCATATGTGTTTAAAGGGGAATGTGTAGGAACATACATGTTCTCCTGTCTGTATTTCTGAAGGCACTTGGAAAGAACACTGAACTCTTCGTTTCTGGGAAGGCGAAATGGTTGGCATGATTACCTAATTCACTTTCTAATTAAGGAGGCTACGCACACCTCAAATCTTAGTGAACTTTTATTTTTTGCATAAGCTTCCTAATACTGTATTTTTTAAAGCTGAGCAAGAAAATTCAGAACTGAAGTTTTCCCACACTAAAGAATTTCAACATTGCACAATGGGGGAGGCGAAACATGCCCGTATCAGCATCTCATCTGCCTTTCTATTGTGCCTTTTCCATTACTGCAGGTAACATTAGTTGCAAGGGGATGACAGAGCGCATTCATAGCATCAATCTCCACAACTTCAGCAATTCTGTGCTCGAGACCCTCAACGAGCAACGCAACCGTGGCCACTTCTGTGATGTGACGGTCCGCATTCACGGGAGCATGCTGCGCGCCCACCGTTGTGTGCTGGCGGCCGGCAGTCCCTTCTTCCAGGACAAGCTGCTACTGGGCTACAGCGACATTGAAATTCCTTCTGTGGTGTCAGTCCAGTCAGTACAAAAGCTCATTGACTTCATGTACAGCGGGGTGCTACGGGTCTCACAGTCAGAGGCCTTGCAGATCCTCACAGCAGCCAGCATCCTTCAGATCAAGACTGTGATTGACGAGTGCACCCGGATTGTGTCACAGAATGTGGGCGACATCTATCCAGTGATCCAGGATTCTGCCCAGGAGACACCGCGAGGAACTCCTGAGTCAGGCACTTCAGGACAGAGCAGTGATACAGAGTCCGGCTACCTGCAAAATCACTCACAGCACAGTGTAGACAGGATCTATTCAGCACTGTATGCCTGTTCTATGCAGAATGGTAGCGGAGAGCGTTCATTCTACAGTGGAGCAGTGGTCAGCCACCATGAAACAGCGCTGGGACTTTCCAGAGACCATCGTATAGAAGACCCAAGCTGGATTACACGGATCCATGAGCGCTCACAGCAGATGGAGCGGTATCTCTCCACTACTCCAGAAACTACACATTGCCGGAAGCAACCACGTCCAGTTCGGATCCAGACCCTCATGGGAAATATTCACATCAAGCAAGAGATGGAGGATGACTATGACTACTATGGACAGCAGAGGGTACAGATCCTAGAGCGAAATGAATCTGAAGAATGCACTGAGGATACTGATCAAGCAGAAGGCACTGAGAGCGAGCCCAAGGGGGAAAGCTTTGACTCGGGAGTCAGTTCCTCTATTGGCACTGAGCCTGATTCTGTTGAACAGCAATTCATAACTGGTCTAAGCCGAGAAGGTCAGCAAGACCCTCCTCAAGCAGAACAAAATGATGCTTCTGCTGAAGGCATTCAGCAGCAGCACATAGATGCCAACTCTTCCTCACCGGAGAGAGGCAATGACATTGAAAGGGACAGCACACTGCTCACTGTAAGCAACAGTACTGAAAAGGGGACTTTGCAGCCTTCTATCACTACAACTGTTGCCCAAACATTGCCAAGCACCCAGCTCTACTTACGCCAGACAGAAACTCTCACCAGCAATCTGAGGATGCCGCTGACTCTGACCAGCAACACACAAGTCATTGGCACAGCTGGCAATACCTACCTGCCTGCACTGTTTACTACACAGTCTGCTGGCAGTGGTCCTAAGCCTTTCCTCTTCAGCCTGCCCCAACCCTTAGGCCAACAGACACAGTTTGTGACAGTCTCCCAGCCTGGTCTGTCAACTTTTACTGCTCAACTGCCAGCCCCACAGCCCCTGGCTCCTTCTGCAGGCCACAGCACAGCAGGTGGGCAGGGTGAAAAAAAGCCTTATGAGTGCACCCTCTGCAACAAGACTTTCACCGCCAAACAGAATTATGTCAAGCACATGTTTGTACATACAGGTAAGTGTGTGGCTCTTATTTGTGAGGCTGTAGGCTCGGGGAGGGAAAACATTTATGAACATGCAGTCGGTTAGAAGAGATATTTTTCTATTTAACACCCTCATGTTGTATTTTAATAATAATAATAATAATAATAATAATAATAATAATAATAATAGGTCATATGATGCTGAAAGAATTCCTAATTGTCTCTTTCAAATCTTATTCTCATATATTGTAAAAGCACACCAGTTTGTTCTCAGACAAGTGGAGAAAAAAATTCTTACAATTTTTCTGAAACAATATAGAAAGAGAAGGAAAGAACATTAAAAAGTCAGATAAAATGAGGCAATGAACAGGAAGGTAGGAACTCTAATGGGATGGAAGAATGGGGCAGCTTCAGAGATGCAAAGGTGAAGACTGCTGGTTGCCCACCTATGCAATACAGCAGCACATCTTCTTCAGAACAATTGAAATGCTAGAACCAGTAAAGTTTTGTATCATAAGCAACTTTTACAGCTGTAAATATCTTTGAGAACTATTCTAAAAACCCTAAATGTAGGATCTTTCATGCCAAAAACTGGTTTCATCATGAATCCCGGATAAAAATAAATCCCAAAGTATGCATTTCCCAATCTTTGTGGGAAGGAAATTTCAGTGACCTAGCTTGGAAAACTGATAAGTTTGAGAAGTGGGCACTAGCCTATGAAAAAGCAGGCCATCAAACATTGTCAGTTTTTAAGGTGACATGGGACTCCTGCTCCTTATACTTTCTTTATTTTGTAATTCAATTTCTTGGCCAGGAAATTAATATAGTTACTTACCTGGCAAAAATTCATTGCTGAAAGCTACAAAGTGAAAAATGTAACTTCCAGTGTAAACACACCTTTAAAAGCATTTCCTTAATCTGTAAAGAGAAGCAACATTGTCCATTTGGTTGGGAAGATAAATGCTACCAAAGGGAGTTATAGCAAGGTGCGGGGGGCAGTATAGTATATTAGGAGACTGTGCCACACCTCACCAACTGTCACTTCTAACATATATGTCTCATACTTCCCTATGGGTGCAGCTACAGCAAAGGCATGATCCCCTAATTCCATTTTTGATGTCTTGCTATAAAGTAGCTACCAGTTGCTGCTGTGTGCTACACAGAGTAGGCTGAACCTTTAGCCAGGTGTTAACTTTGAAATGTATTAACCAGGGCTTTTTTCTGGGGGGACGCAGGGGTACACATACCCCTAAACATTTTGTGCATTTAAGTTTGGCCTCATTGAGGGGCAGTATTTCAATATGAGTAGGAAAATGAGAGTGCCCCCTAAACATTTCTAAGGGGGGGAAAAGCACTGGCATTAACAGAAAGATTTTGTATGTTTTGAATAATATATTCCCCTTTATTAACATGATTTTTAAAAGTGTTTTAACTGATATTCAAAATTGCTAGCTAGCTAAATAAACAAACAAACAAACAAACAAACAGTAATCCAGTGAAGCAAAACTCCCTGGCCTGTATGTCCTGTGTTAAAATATAGTGTGCTCTAAGGAGGTTATCTAACCTAGCTATACATTAGTATCCATGGCACAACAAAACCAACAATTCTTGTAGGCTGAAACAATACTGACAAGAGAAAGACAAGAAACCATCACTCCGTTCTTCATTTTGGCCAAGTTACTTTATATTTGTGTTCATTTTCTGTTGTTTGAGAAAATGAGTTATCGCCTTCAATTGAAGTAAGAGAGAGAGAAAATATCACATACAATAAAAGTAGATGCTGATTTCCAAGAAAGCTCTCCTCCCTAACCATTGTTCTATAAATATAACAAAAAGAACTAGCTAATTCATTAGAGACCTTATTGAGTGTTAATTTTTTTCCCCCTGGTTCTCTCTTTCTCCCCGTTTTCCCCTCTCCCTTATGCCATTATGCAGGTGAGAAGCCGCACCAATGCAGCATTTGTTGGCGATCCTTCTCCCTAAAGGATTACCTAATCAAACACATGGTGACTCACACCGGTGTCAGAGCCTACCAGTGCAGCATCTGTAACAAGCGTTTTACCCAGAAGAGCTCCCTAAATGTGCACATGCGGCTCCACCGTGGGGAGAAATCCTATGAATGCTACATCTGCAAGAAAAAATTCTCACACAAGACCCTGCTCGAAAGACACGTGGCTCTGCATAGTGCCACAAATGGAACACCTAGCACAACGGGCACTGGTGCAAGGGCTCTTCCCACTGGAGTGATGGCCTGTGCAGAGGGAACCACATATGTCTGCTCCGTCTGTCCTGCTAAGTTTGACCAAATTGAGCATTTCAATGACCACATGAGGATGCATGTTTCAGATGGATAAGTAAAATCTATTCTGTTATGAACAACAACAAAGCCCAACCAGAGAAACAACAACAAAAAGCTATGGCACTAGAATTTAATAATTTTTTTTCATTTTTACTTTTTCGTTTGTTTATTTTCATTTCATTTTTGTACTACATGAAGAACTGTTTTTTGCCTGCTGGTACATTACATTTCTGGAAGCTGGGTGAATAGTAATTAGCTCAGCCTTCCTTTGATGGTGGCCTTAAGGCCAGATAGTGCTTCAAGAGATCTACTGGTTGGATCTCCAGCTACTGGCCTCTAAATACAACCCTTCTTTACTACAAAAAAAACTTTTAAAAAAATCTTCTTTGTCACTTGTGAAGAGCACTACACACAAAAAAACCCCAACAACTAGAGGAGAAATATGTTATGAAATCTACAAGGCCTACTGTCGTAAGTACACCGCTTACAGTGTTTCAATGGACAGATTCACAATTCTGACCGCTCTGGACTTCACAGTATCCAGTTAAAACTGTGGAATAGAAACATATGGTTGAGCAGCAACCACAGAAAATGGGCCCTATTGGATTCCACCATTAGTCTTGCTATCTTAAAAAAAGGGCTGTGGAGAAGGGCAAGGGAGTTTGGGTTGGATGGTGTGGAGTCCCTGCAGGATGGGGAAGGAGAATAATAGGTTCCTCTTGTGGATTCTGTTCCATTCCACGCATTCTGATTCATGATTCCCAACTTCTTTCCTCCCCACTAACATCAACACCATATTTCATCGAAAGCTAGGAACAATGAAGTAAGAATTGAGGTGAGCAAAGCTGGCTTTTAATGTCATTTATTCAGTGTCTTTGCTGAGCCATGGGCCTCAGCACAATCAACGGGACTTTTGCAAATATCAAAGAGAAACAGCAAAAGGAAAAGATTTCAATATTTTTTTTTCCACCCAGTGTTCTAGATACACAAAAAGGATTAGCTCCCACAATCTTTGGGGGTAGGTTTGTTTTTTTTTTGTTTTTTTAAAGGCTGCATCAAGATTTATTCTTGTGGAGGAAAGTGACGTAGAAAGTGGGTGGGAAGTAAATAAAAAAAAGTTCTCAAGATTTTTTTTAATTCAAAATTTTATAGAGGGAAAGATGTGGTGTTTACCAGATAGAGTGCTGATTTTTTAAAAAATATATTTACCACAGTATTTGTGTAAAAAAACAAAAAAAAACAAAAGTGTAACCTTGTTAAAAGTAATTTTTGTTTTCTCTTTTGTTTTGCATACACTGCCACTAATACCTGCTCAGTTACATAACTGGATATATATGTGTATGGTGTGCACATGTATGAATATATGCATATATATTTATATGCGCGTGCACACACACACACATATATATATACCAATATCTATATATATCTATATATATATATCATTGTAGATAAAGACTGTTCAGATTAGGAATCCTACTTCCAATTAGCAAGAGGGGAAAAGAGAATGAGGTGATCCTGATGTCTTGTTTCAACAAAAAAAGTATCAAGCTTTTTCTGTTATTTTTCTCTGTGCTTTTTAGTAGTTTGAAAATAGCAGTCTGGGAGTAAAGTGATATTATATGTGATTTTCCCCTCCATCATATTCTGCCCACCTTGTAGTGTCACTTGAAAAGCTGTTCTGAATTTGAAGTTTTGGTTTTATTTGGCTTTTAATTTATTTTCATCTAAGGTTCTGATGAAAGGAAATTGGTTTTCAGAAGCAAGATTTTAACATTATTTATCCGGCCTTTGGAATGGGAGTATTTGTTTTGCTCATAAGTCCTAAAGTCCCTAGGTGGGCAAAGTATGAAGATTGTTCTAACACATCCTGTTATTCTGTCTTTAATCTTCCATAAATGAGAAATGGATCCAGTCTCTCTAGTTACTAAGATACCATGATTGTTCTTTTTCCTTATAAATACAGCTCATCTTCGTTATTTTTCATCTGCAAAGATATTAATGCTTAGAGCCACACCTTTCTGTACCAATCCAAAGTGGAATAAGGCAGGCAGGATATACATTAGAAATTCATTTCGTTTTATTATCAGTGCAAAGTGTGTCCCCTAAGTTTTAACATCTTCCTAGAGGAGTTTTTGAGAATTTATCACCCAAGGTTGACTGACATACTTTTAGTGCCTAGTTGAACTGGACCAATGTCTGACAAATCTCGTAAGCATTTGTCCTGTGCGTTAATTTCTAGTCCAAGCAAAGTGCCGTATTTTTCGCTCCATAAGACGCACCTTCTCCCGCTGGAGTCTTGGCAACACCACAGCGCCTGCAGCTCAGTCAGCCTGCCTCCAAAGGCAGCTGCGGTGGCAAAACTGAACTCATTGGCATTCCTGGGGGCTGCACCAACAGCCGCCGCCGCTCTTTTAATGAGCCTCATTCTCCAGCCGCAAGGTAGGTATCTCGCCTTGCAAAACCCAAAAGTGTTGCCAGCCAGCCTTGCTTGCTCATACAAGGGATAAAGAGACCCTTTCCTCTACTTCTGGGCAACATCTCCCTCAGAGCCTTCAGACATACATGGGCATCTGGCAGCTAAGCCTCAGAGTAAGAGTATATTGCTAGGCGGGAGCTCCCCATCTCAATTTGACAGAGCGTGCAAGGGAGAAAAGATCCCCGTCCGCGCTGGCTCCTGGCTGCTCTCATGCAAGTCACAGAGTCCCTCAGATGGAGGGAACTCTAAACTGTGTTCTAAAGCTCTCTTCCCCCGCCTCGCACAGGCGACATGCCACACCCCCGCTGCTCCGGGAACCAAAGACCCCACGCATTCATGCCACAAGACACACAGACATTTCCCCTTACTTTTTAGGAGGAAGAAAGTGCATCTTATTGAGCGAAAAATACAGTACAATAATATGTAAAAGAAGAGACAAAGAGGAAATACTTAGATTTTAAATGTATCCCTTTCTCAACCAAATTTGCTGTATTCCCAAGCATGCTTATGTGGAAATAAGTTCCATCAGTGGGACCTACTCCACGTGACAGAATTACAGTGACAGAATTACTAACGCCTGCTGACTTTATGAGACACTCCTCCATGCTAGACAGCTTTATTCTTATTTGTTTAATACTTAAATCTTCACTATTCCTTAGGATGAAAACATTTGTTTTACTGTCTGTAATCTATCTGGGATGAAATTGCATAGTTAAGGGATACTGTCAGATTTCTAGGTAGCCACAGTTTGTATATGATTGTTTTAAGATCCTAACCAGTTACAATGAGACAGCCTATCTATCACATTTGATAAATATTACAACATCACGACAATATTTTCAAAGATGACATTGTTTCAACATTAACTTTTTAAAAAATGATTATTGGCACAAGTGAAAGGATATATACTGTTCTCAAAAATTATTTAAGCAATTTAGATGCTGCCCCTGCCACCAGTCAATAAATGCACAACACCCCAATTATAAACAAACTGAAGGGAAGAAAGTCCCTGTATAGGAACTTTATCCTCACTGGGCTCTGAACTGAGGAAAATGTGTTTAAGATTGAGATTATAAATGTTGACTCCCATTGTAGTAATTCACAAACTAAAGGCAAAAAATAGCTGCATCAGAATGAAAAGAGAAAGATCAGGAAGTGCACAAAAGTATATGGCAGTGTCTTTTGGAAGAACCTTATATTCACTGAGTACAAAGAAAATGTTCTTTAATTCACTTTAAGCAGTATCTCAAATTTCTTCACACGAGTAGAAAAGGTAGTTGTCAATAACAGAGGGGGGGAATACGATAAAATGCCCTAATAATAAATTTGAGGTGTCAAAGGAGGGACAAGTATTTGGAAAAGTGATGGGGAAGCAGTTTAGAATCAGTAATTTTGATATTCATTGTCCCCCTAATGTACTATCTCTACAATGAAAATCTGTATTAAAATAGCAATATATCCGATGCTCCATCGCAAATGATAAACGCCCATCAGAAATTATGACATTTACTAGGCAAGAATAGGCTTTGATTGGAGGAAGAGTAATCCAACCCCCCTGCCCACACAAATGAAATAATATATATATATTGTGTATGCTCCATGCAGACTTTTATGTGCAGCTGATCCATTAATGTGATTTTACCAGTCTCCTGTCCTAGCAATGGAGCACCTGAATCACGCTTCTTCCAGTGAATGGTGCAAAGCAGAGACACTTGCACCACTTCACCCCATGAAAGCTGTTACCACCTGTAAATATCTGAATTAGGTAAATTAGATTTATGAAATTTAAATTGAGTGGCAAGCTACCTAAATACAGATTTGATTTGTTAAAGAGCAATTCTGGAACCTCAATTATTTCCAGAGATTCAAGTTATGTTCCTGTGTCTGTAGTTTTGTACATTTAGCTACACACAATGCCTAAAAAGATGTAGTTTTGAATTAAGTTTTGCTACTGCCTTCTGCATTTACACAACATCTCTTTTCCAAAACTAAAGTAATATAAAAGGGGTGTTAAGTTAGATGGTACCTATGCATGGGTACAAGCATAGTTTAGAGAGATGATCTAAAGGCTTTCTAGGGATGTTGTGTGGATACAGAGCTCCACTCATATGTAGAGTGCACCCAGGTACTGAAGATAATAGACCATCACCAAAGCTATCTGTCCTTACTGGAACCAATGATTCAGACCACTCATGCAGTTAAATTTATTTCTACATAGACAGTTTAAGTCACAAGGATTACTGTTAAAGAAACTAAAATTCAAAATTATATGGTTTTAATATTTTCCCTTCTAGCATATATAAACATACAAGATCCATGTTATAGTCCGAATCTAACAAAGAGTGGTAGTTGGGGCTTAAGCACACCTAGTTCTGTTAGATTACAGCTCCTTGATTTTTTTTAAAATATTCAATATAATTGGCAGTATACAAAAATTCCATGTAGTTGTTTTCTAGCTTTTCCGAATCCTAGTTATTTCTTTACTTTACAAACTTTATTGCTTATTGCCAAAGGTCACCACAATCCAAAAGTCCTAATGATTTCATGGTTCCAATGTTTATTTTGGCACTGAATTAATTCTATAAGAAAATTCATGTTGTATTTATTTGTTATGTTTTAAATATATTTGCACCATACTTAACTGAACTTCCATGTATTTAATTACTAAAGGGCTCAATAACAGCACTAAAATAATCTTCCTTTTTATATTCTTTAAAATATTGTCACTGAAAGCTTTGGATATATGAAGAATAGAAAACCCAGGTCAAGCCTTGTTTTGCTGAGAAATTGGGAAAACCCTGGTTTGCATATAAGGTAAATGATGCTATTATTCTCTGGCCACAGGAGTTATTTCACATACTGCTGCCCATTTCATGCCAGGTGGTGTTCAGGTTATAGAGAATGGACAGTTTAAAGTTATGTCCTCACAGAACATAATAGTGTAAGCCTAACCATGTCTACTCAGAAGTCCTATTGAGTTCAATGGGGCTTACTCCCAGGTAAGTGGGAGTAGGATTGGCACCTTAGTGCTTTATTGCATGCTATAGTATACTACATGGGAAAAGAGGATGACTTGCATTCCTGCTTTTTGCTACATGTTTTCTTGTCTGAAAACATGCTCGTTCTCTTTTCAGGCTGGTTAACATGTACCGGTGCATTGCTCTCTGTCTCATTTTAGATAATTCCAAATTGTGATAAGCAGTGCCAAGGGGGAAAGGGGGATCCTGTGAATTCTTGCATTTTTCTGCCATACTTTCTCCACCATACTGTTTCCCTTTTCCCCGAAATTTACCTGGCGGTAGTGATGATAAAGGCTGTGGAATATAGTCTGCTGTAGTGTTCAGGGGTCTAATCAGATCTGCAGCAAGTAGCCTTTCTCATTGCCACCACCAGATAAGTTTAATGGCAAATGTAAGGAGATATGGGGTGAGGCCAAACAAATTACAAGCTGAATACAAACACTGTTGGCTTTTGTTCTGCTTATAATTAGATTGAAAATTCTGAACTGTGGTTCCCAAGTCCAAGCTTTCAAGATTTCTAGTTAGCATGCCAGTATCATAGGTGCCTCTGATGGTGGCATGATGTTACAGTCGCTTAGACTAGCGCACAGGGCAAGGAGCCAAAGGCTGTTTGGCAGCGACTGTAGGTGGTAGGTGTATTGAACTTAAACTGGATTTGGCATTTGGTATCTGAAAACGGATCAATTTAGGAACATCATTTGTATGGCTTTTGAAAGAGGACACTGTCATTTACTTTTGATGCAAAAAATTTCATTTGGCAAAAACATTTTAGAAAGCATAAAGTTTAGATTAGGTATCAAAATAGCATTTAAAATTTCACAAGCAGTGCTGTTTACCCAAGAACTGGACCTGTCCTGACGAAAACTAGAAAATAAAAAGTTTGGGTCCCCCCCCCCTCATTTTCACACTAGTTCCCTACACCAATTATAGGAAGTGGCAAATGGCAGTAAAGGAAGATAAAAAATACGAACATATCTGAAGAGAAAAGAACATGTAATTAGCTAAATCAGAAATAAGTTCTACAACATAAATTAAAAGCTTGTTTTTTCAATTCTGTCATAACGTCACGGATATTAAATTACCCATAGAAGTAGTGTGCTTGTCACGGGGGTTGCGGAATATAAGTTACCCATAAAAACAAGGGCCATTTTTGCACCTACTAGAACACTTTTGATAATACAAAAGGACAGCAGACAAGCATAGTAACCGGCCACCACCTTCAGAACATAAAACAAACTCCTGTTTTGAGTGACTATAGTTAGGTTTTGTTCTCACTGTTTTTGTTCTCTTTCCCACATCCAATGAAAGGAATCTGTATTTAAGTTTAAAAGCTCTCCTGAAGCTCCCAATTTTCCTTCAAGAAAAAGTGTTTTCTTCTAACATCACCTGTATGCCATTTCCCATTAGGAAGCTGCTTCATATCAGATCTGACTCTTTGCCTCTTGAGTGGCAGTGGTTGTGCGTGGTCTTAGGCAGAGAACAGCCTTTCCTATAACCTGCAACCTAATAGCAGAGATTGAAACTGGGACCTTCTGCATGCAAAGCATGTGCTCTACCACTGAGCTATGGCTCCTCTCTTGTGTCTGGTTCTTGCAGTGGCACCTTTATGAAATAGCCGGATAGGAATGTGGGGGGGGGGAGGGACATTTTGAGAAAGAGGGAGCAGAGGAGCACTGCAGTATATGCTATTCATTAAATGAGTATTTATCCCAACTCCGTCTACTGATGGGAGTCTTAACTTTTGCTTCATAAGGTTGTCCTAAAATACTTGTACTGTAATAAGATACCCAAGAAGTTAGTGAGATTAAACAGAATATTATTTGGGAAGCAATTATATTGCAGCCTTATGTAGGATTGCTGCCTTAAAACAAACAGACAAAATCTTTAAAGAGGGAGTGTGTTATTTTTTATACCTATGTTGAATATATATTATTTTAAAATGTTCATTCATTTGTATGAAATGCTGCACATTTTGTTTTAAAACTGTGTGATGGTATGTGGGACAGCAAGGGTTATCTGTGAAGAGGCCACCAGCTGGAAAGTATTAGTGCTACTATTAAAGTAGCTGCTATTTATTTGCACTGCACTGTGCCTGTTGGATGTCAGTCAACTAACTTAATAAGTTAAACAATTCAGTTGTCTTGGTATTATCTTTATTTTAATTTTGCAATCTAAATCCCTAGATTGGTCATATATTGTTTAGCAGTTGCTTTATCTGAATGTAGACTTCACAATGTGAGCAAAAGACTAATGGCCAAATTAGACATGCCAGTGTCATGTCTGCATATGTAATCATATATCTCTCTAATCACATAGAAAGTGGATGAAGAGGGACCAATATAAAGGGGCATGTAGCCCCACAGCCCCTCTCAGGACAGGTCTGTTTTTAGTAACACAGATCTGCCAAATTAGTTCGTTTGGCCCTAACTATAATTTGCAATAGATTTGAAGAGAATGGTCCATTTCCCTACTTTTCCATTCTTTTTACTTATGATCTGGAACAAGTATTGTACATTTTAGCACACTTCTTTTTTTGCAATAGAAACGTTGCAACAGAAATATAATCCTAGAATACTACATTAAAAAAACAACTGGTCTCCAATATTTAAAAAAGGCCAAAGCTTGCCTTTAGTTCACATTATTAGAATTATACTATGTAGAAAGCAAGGTGTTACCAGTGACAGAATTTGGTTTGCTATCTTTTTGCTAATTGCTGCATAAAGATCTATATAGCCATGCAATTGCACCATGGTAATAATTAGACATTGCAGCTAATTACAGATTATCCTTAAATTTGGGTGAAACAATGAAGCAATTAGTCTTGCAGACAGTCTCCATTGCTGCTAGTGCTACCGGTATTGTAACTGAGTTATGCAATGTAGGAGAAGAATGGTGATAGTTTTCGGCCTCTTATGTGGTTAGTGCATTGATGAATTCCACCTAAACCAGTATTGCAAAAGTGTTTTCCCAGAGGGCTGATAATTTACCGGCTACTAACAAAACAAGTATAGCACTTTGAATACTGTACAATTATCCTACTCTGTTCTTTAGTCAGGTGTATATCTGAATGCTACTTCTAAGAAAGGGGGGGGGCGGGTTCATAAGAAGTACATGCTATTTATATCATCACTTTCTTTTCTAATGTTGAGTTATTTCCGCCATCTCTAAGATACAGCATTATACAGTGTTTGACAGCAAACTGTGATCTTCATGAATAATTATAGCAGATGTGTATTTTGTTGAAACTTGACATGCTTTCCCCAATTCTATTTTATAAACTGACTGGTCTTCATTACGTAAGTTATAACTGAGTAAGACCCTTTGTATTTAAAGGGGAGCATTGATTACAATCCTGATGATGTAGAATCACTTCAATTGTAAAACGCTTGTTACCATGAAACCACACCTTTAAACAGTTACCCTGCCTACCACCTCCTCCTCTGGCTGTTACAAAAGAAAGTGATCTGCAGAAGTGTGATCGCTTTGCACAGAGGACTTTCCAGGGGTCTTCTAAACAAAATGAAAGGGCAAGAATCACCATTCTTCCCTCTCTTGCATCACTTAGAAGGATAAAGAAGGCGGTGATCCTTTCCTTTGTGTTGTGATATGCTCCTGGGAAGTACAGTAAAAAGGTACCTGCTGTCCCCTTTCTGTTGCCTTGAAACATGAGGCAGATAAGATTTTGGAGCACTTTCTACACCTTGTCTCTTACCAGAGAAGGAAGAGGAGCAGCAGTGGCAGGCAGGTGCACAGGCTACTGTACTGTAGGAACTTGTGCTTAGGTCCTCCCACAAGCAGTAGCAGCACTTGTGGTATGATCAAGGCATACACACAAACACACTTCTAGCTGACTTGGTACCCTCTGCCCTCCTTTCATATTCATATGAGGTGCTAATTGCTGCAGCCATTCGGAAGCAGCAGATCCCACCATTTCTGCCTAGAGATGAAGCCAGGTAGTCCAACAAATCAACTACTTGCTGCCTTGTCCTATGCTTATTCCAAGTAAGCGTGCATAATACTGTAGCATTGACTTGGCAGAAAACCTATTGAACTTAGTGGGTCTTTCCCCCTACCCCATTGGGTTGCTAGTTATTCTGGCTGCGGGAAAGCAGTTCACAATTCGTGCCCTCCTCAATCTAGACATTTTGTCTCTTTTCTTCTCTAACTCTATAGCCAATAAAGAATAATCTTTCTTTGGTAGCAGCACCTCAAGTATTAACAAAAAGGGGGTGAGAATTGAA
Organism: Zootoca vivipara; assembly: GCF_963506605.1. Lineage (NCBI taxonomy): Eukaryota > Metazoa > Chordata > Lepidosauria > Squamata > Lacertidae > Zootoca > Zootoca vivipara. Next base: position 71,800,604 of record NC_083279.1, on the reverse strand, counting down.
ATGGGGAACAATATGCTGAGAAGTCCAAAGAGATGTGGTACAGCTGGAGTAGACCGTGTTCCACAAATTCTGAATTACTAGCCAGAGCGTTGACTGTAGGCATCTAGTGACTCCATGTTGCATTATAGATACATAGATATTAACACCTTTGTGTACTTTTTACAGCAGCTCATCCATTTCTATAGGATAAATGCATACATGTTGTTGTTTGCCCACATAAGTTCCAGGTAAATTCTAAGAATTGGCATTAGATTTTGCCTATTATACATTCATGTGTTAACATGTTTGTACTGTGCTGTTCACATAACTCATGTGGAGAGTGCCCAATGCAATATTATATTACTTTCTTCTACAATCTGGTAATATCAGAAGAGCTAGGTCAAAAGCCAGTAAGGGACTTAAAGCACAGAAATAGAATGATATTTCAGGGTCGCCTTCAACAAAGATGAGAGTTGAGAATGAACAGCCTGATGCTACTGCTGGAATTAGTAACTATGAGGCACATTTTCCAGTTTATGACCCACTATTGATCAGATCATTCCCTGTTTCATGTAATATACAATGAAGAGTGGTGGTGTATGTGCACAGGCACACTCCATGTCTTGTCTATCAGCAGCTAATGCTCCTGAAACAATGTGGCCTTTGCCGGTGTCTTTCCAAGGATGAATGTTCCAATTTAATCTAGCAGACCAATATTATCAAATGAAGACAAAAGTGGTTAACTTTTTAATTATCTCAAACCTACTTTCTGTGCATTTGAGAACTTGCTCCCCACACTTGCACTATTCTTGATTATTAAGTGGGTTAGATAAGCAGCCTTTTTTTAGAAGCATGGTGGCTCTGAAATGGTTTCAACTGGTTTCTTTGCTCCAAAATTCTTTTGCTTCATTGATGATTTTGTGACATGGGTTTCTTTTCCCCTCAGAAAACCATGTAAGGGTTTTTTGTGTGTGTGTTGGTAGTATTTTCCCTCCCTCTTTAAATATGAAAATGAATGCAACAAAATTGTGTATTCATTTGGGAAAGAGGGTTTTTTTGTTAATAATTGTACATTGTCTTTTCATAATCAAAATGTTAGTGACCATAAATGTATTTTCTTTTCTTTTTCAGTGTTTTTAAATAAAATAGTACTAGTGACTAGAAGACAAGTTGCTATTTAGCTCTGCTTAGTTAAGTACATTACACTACAATACAGTATTTCTGAAAACTATAACATAAGTAAACAATATCTCTGTATCAATATATAACACATTCAAATATATCTATGTATACACCTCCACACACACCCATATATACACTACACATACAGTATATTCATTTGTACTTTTGATTCACATTTATTACTCACCATTCACCTGCTGCACTTAACTTGAGTCATGTAATAATTAGATTCATTCTTATATTATCAGTTTCTGTATTGTCTTCAAGGATTATCTTTTTTAAAAAAAATTCCTTAGCCAAACATTATAGGTTTAGGGTTTGTTTGGTTTGGGTTTTTTTTTAAGCAACCCAGTATTCTTATTATAAACCAAATTTTATTATTTCATGCCTCAGGTGGTCAGGGAAGCAGAACAAATAACAATAACTTATTTCTGCAAATAATAGATTCACAATGCAATCCTATGCATGCTTTTGAGAAACAAGTCCCACTGAATTCGGCAGGGCTTACTTTCAAGTTTGTATGCATATGGGTGCAGCATCTAACTGGGTTCCATATGCAAAATGTACAGGAAGCTTCCCTATTCCACTACTGATGACGTCATAAAATATCAGGCCATTTTTTCCCAGATTAAAGAGGGGGGAGCTATTGACTACTCTTGGTTAACTAGAACTCTACTTAATGCCCACCTACCCTTTTCAGATTAGTTAAATTTTGCCTGCTCAGAGCGGAAGAGGTACAGTAATATTTATTGGTTAACAAAACCATAGAACTGCAGGATTGTAGTGTTGGAAGGGGATGTTGGATGCAGGAATCTTGTATTACAGCATTTCTGCTCAATAGTCATCCAGCCTTATCTCCAGCATAGATTGTTTCTAATAACAATTTAGATCCAACACTTTGCTTAGTAGCCTCAAACAGATAAAATTAAGGTTTTGTCCATTATTTTCTATATGTGTTGCTTCCCCTCCCAGCAACATTACAGAAGTGCTCTAGCCTGAGGTTTGGACATTTCATATTGTACCAAGTATATTTCATGAGTAAATAGCAAGAGTAAGTTCAAGAGCAATTGCAGGAAGTGTTTCAACCCTTTTCATTTCACCCCTCTGGCACAGTCAGATCAACAAATAGGCTCAAACTTCATGCTTGGTATGGTTTCATGTATGTTCTGAGGTGTCTGAATTTGAAGCAAGGCATTTTAATTTTGGCTAGACCCATTTTAATGAATTTGACTCCATTGTCTATATGTCAGTAAGTCAGGCTCAGAAATAGCCACTTCAGTGCTATTCTTCACTAAGAATTGCCCTACCCATATATACAGGTATCCAAACAGATGTTTCACCAAAATGTTTGTTTTTCTTTTAGACAACAAATAACTAGCATAGAGGTATGCATGTGGTAAGACAGGCTAGTAAAAACTTTCTGTAGGCTAGTATTTGTATGAATTTACATGCTGTATTCAAAGTATTCAAAATGCTATTTCTATACAGTATAGTTCTCAAAACAGAGTGCTGAATCAGATAATTGTCATAATATTTCAATGCAAACATCCAGGCCTTCTGTTGGCTTCTAAATTACTGTCACAGAGTGCTTTCCTAACTTCCTTTGATGCCTGTTTAAAGAACCACATTCCCTGCCCTTCCTTCAACATATTTGCATTGTCATCATTTAACCATTGTAGAGAGGGATTGGCTAATGCTTTCTTGAGGCATCATTGCTGCCTTTAAAAATTCGTATTTTTTCTTTAGAGCTTCTGTCCTCATTTTACATGTATAATAGATTTCTGCTTGCAATTGTTATGTAAAGATTTGTCTCACAAACCAAAAGGTACCAAATTTGTACATATTTCCCAATAGTGGTTGCATTTTCATATTACAGTGTGTTTGGGAGGCAATTGTGTAGAAGAAAGTGAAACTAACAAAATAACTGGTGAAAACTACTTTTACAAACATGTCTACCATAGTTAGTGGTTATTCTGAAGTTATGCTTTTCACAGAAGTACCGTATTTTATTATTTCTGGTTTAATTTCTGATTTATATGTATGTACACATAGAATCTAGGATAAGCTAGGAAACCATTTAAACCGACCCCCCTCTATTACTTTTTGCTCTAAATACAATGCTGGCTTTAGGGATTTATTTAGTTCCTGGTTTGACACTAATTTGTATACCACCAAGCCGGAGTTCAGACAATTCTTTCTTTGCCTGTTATATAGTTATATAGTATTTTGGATATTAACATATTCATTCAAAATAATATTGAAAGCAGTCAGAGTTCTTGCATTCACACAACCTCTTCTTTCCACTCATTAACACTAAGAAGCCCTGAAAGGAAACAATATTTCTTCAATTCCACCCCACCCCCAAATAGGTGATTGAATATGGATCTCTTAGGTTGTGCATGTCCACCCATACTTTTGTGTGGATTCATCATAAAAATGGGATGGAGAGGTCACCGTGGCAAAATGAATGCCTGTGTGGAATTCTACATATTGTAGGGCACTCATGCAATTTCAAGACAGACCCCTTAATCATAAGAGCTGTATGAACCAACTTTAATTAAAGAGGGTGTGCTGGTGGGTCATTGAAACCTTCACCAAAATGAGGCACTTCACCAAAGAATGAGAGCAATAACAGCTAGCACTGAAGAGAAGGGATCTCTATGCTTTAAAAGGCAACAGTGGAAGATCTTCACTGATGTTTAGGTGTTTATTTAGACATTTTTGTGTCTAAAGCCAACCTTTTTATTATTAATCAGAAAAAATATAAAAATAAATTTCTTTCTTGTATTTTGCTGCAATAGGCTTGAGATTCATTTTTCTTCTTTTAAACAGATCACAATAAATAGAGTGCCACTCAACTATCATGAAGTCACCATGGTCACAGATAGTTTAGTATATACTGAAATCAAAAACCATTTGATAATTGTTGATTTAATAGGTTGATTAGGTGCTGAATGTTTAAACTTCTCTGCCTTTGAATATGGATCTTTACTGTGTGACCCCATGAAGCTGGAAAGTTCCTTGTAAAATAAAATAGATGTCAGTTTTACTCAAAAAGTAATATTTCTGACTTCTATTTTATAAAACAAATCATATAAAACAAAGTAATGGTGATAATTCTATTAGGGATTTTAAATAATAATAATAATAAGCCTTAATATTTTACTCTCATACTTGTTTACACAGGATTACAAATTACAACTGTTCAATGGGGTAAAGAACCCTAGTATGGGTTAGTGTGAAATGTGTAGTTTTTGATGCCATTAAAAACACACAAAAAAGCTTTTCAGGGGGAGAGGTTTAAACTAGAGAAGTGAAAGGGAGAGAGGAGGTGCTTAATCCTTTCCTCACTCCAAGTCACACAACAGCAAGCTATGTCCTTCTCTCGCTGTCAAGATTTTATGTGTGTCTATGCTCTCATAGGTTTTGAAATCTGGAAAGGGTTGAGTATCTTTTCCCTCCTGTTTGCCTCCATTTAAATCCCTCCTAAGCAACTTTGTTTGGAGTACTGCCTTTGAGTACAGCCTTTATTTTAAGTTATATATATTTTTAGGGTAATTCCCAATCTCTGTGTACAAACATTGTTTAATAAAAACCCACATTTATATCACATTTAATTCATTATTAATACAGTACAAGCAGTTTCCTCTTATATAACAAGAAAAAGTCGGAAGTCAAACAGAATCCATTCCGGAAGTCCGTTCGACATCCAAAACATTCAGAAACCAAGACATGGTTTCCGATTAGCTGCAGGAAGCCATGGAAGCTGCGTTGGACATTCAGGTTCCAAAGAACGTTCACAAACTGGAACACTCACTTCCAGCTTTGCGGCATTCAGGAGCCAAAACGTTCGAGTTGCAAGGCATTTGTCAACCAAGGTACAACTGTATAACAAGAAAAATATTCCTTCAGCTTCGGGGATTTTGACTAGGGTTCTTTCTACTCGTTTATGGTGTTAAGATTAAGGCTAGAGAGCTTTATCATTCATGCATTCCTTTAAAAGTCACTTAAGAGAGAAAAAGGTCTGGAGGAAATTATACACCTTCATTTCTCAGCCGAATCCATCATTCTTCCCGCATTGATTTGATTGGCAATATTTTAATTATTATCCTAATTAAGAAAAAAAACTATCCTAAATTCTGAAATAAATGTAAGACAATTTTATATGCTTTAAGTATGTACTCAGGGATTTTAAAAAGTTTTAAAACAGGCAACATAAGATCCCTCTAAAAACCATCCATAACTAAATTGACAATTTGCAGAGTGAATTTATCTCAGAGCTTAAATCACTGCTTAATTATGCTAAGGAGATGGCATATCCCATTACACAAGGCAAGTAAGAAAGGAGCATGTGAATCTCAGTACAGCATTGTGCCTCTGCTATTATCAGTTTAGGTCCACAGAGTTCCACACAGGTAGGCTGCGAAAAACCTGCACTCCTGAACAATGGAAAACCTCTCAGAAGAATTCTGATTGGGAATGAAAAATCTGAAGGTCACCTCTGTACTAATAATGGAAGCCCTTTCAGCAAATACATGGGAATCTTCCCACTGTAAACTAATGGTCAGCAGATTGCAGCCCTAAAATTATTATTGCAAAGTCAATTGCTCAAAAGCACTCCTGAAATTACATACTGACATTGAATCAAATAAGCTTATCCTGAATAGACCTCTTCCATATCTTAAGTAACTTAAGGTTCTTAGCACCAAGGATTTCTGATATATTACTCCAGGTCTGGCCAACCTTTTTGACCCAAGGGGCACATTCACTCTTGCTCAATCCGCCACATGCCCGCAAAGGGTATGACCAAAAGTTGCATACACACAGAGGCAGACAGGTGCACATCCATAAAGATCAGTTAAGAAGGGTGGTTACTGCCCTCTCGCCATTCAAATGATTAACCAGGGAGGGTGATTTGCAGTCTATTTTAAGAATATTTATCATTTTTACCACTGCTGTCAAAATCGGTGGAGTCTTAAGGGACCAGGCACCACTTGCAACACAGGAGGAGACCCCTGAACTTGGTGTTAGCAAAACCTGCTTTACAGGTTTCCTGCTTCTTTTTTACAGTAGCAGACTACAGTACAGGACACATTTGAAAATGTCCAAAATCCAGCTTTCATTCTTCCAGCTCAGATTTCTTTCTTCCTTATTTCTGTGCCAACAGTCCTTTTAAAAATGTTTTCTTCATTGAGGAGGAACAGATTACGTTAAACCTCCCAGTTGTCTTGAGAGGGAAAAAATCAAGAGCAACTTCTGGTTGATTTCAGGATCGGGTGTGTGTGTGTAAATTTGAAATAGATATCCTGAAATAAGCCTTTATATAATTCATCAGAAGATTAGATAGGAATGGGGAGAATCATCTTTTCAAGTCTTCACTTATTTCTTGATTGTTCACCAATACAGCTTGTTCTGCTTCTATAACTTTAAACTATCCCTTCCACATTTGAGCATATGAGCTTTAGCAACTTATTGCTGAAAGCTTTCAAATAACAGAAACAATCTTCAAACTATAGCTCTTTTGGGTGCTTTTAAAAATTATGTGCTGTTGATGATTAACAAAATGGAAAATCCCATAAGATTTCTAATTTCACTGAAGCAAAGGGGAAACAAGCACAAATTCAATTAGGACCTTCTTATCTACTGGTACATCTTAATTTTGTTGCATTGTTGTTTTCCTTTTGATTTTGTTGTTTTCCTATATAGTAAAATAATTTACACTCCTGGCACTATTATCCTAAAAAGGGGTCTTGGAAAAATGTGTGCATTTAAGCCAAACTTCATTATTTGTTAAATGCATTGTTTGCACAACAGTAGGATCCAGGAAGCTGCCCAGAATGGATCAGGGCCATGGGGAATGTAGAAAGAGGGTTCAACGCTGTCCTTCTGCCCTGCAATCCCAACAAAAATCCCCTCAGCTGTTATTTGCCCCAGGGCAGAAGTTTCACTTTGTACCAATAGCAGCTTCCCTTCTAGAGCAAAGTGCTTTGGGGGTTTTTTTTGGGGGGGGGTTGCAACACAGGAAGACCCACCTCCATCCTGATCCACACTTAGGGCCCCCTTCTATTCTTTAAAAAAAAATGCATGTGCAAACCATGCATTTAACTAATGTGTAGGTTTTGCTGCAAGAGATCTATAAGCAAGGTTCATTTTTACTGGTTTGTTTTAGGACATCTGCTAAGAGTTGCTGTTTTAAGGGATTGTTTGCACTGTAGAACCGGCACTGTTAAAATTGTATTTGGGGAACAGAAAAGCTATATATCTTATCTGCAATCTTAAATGCCCATTGCAAAGGAGCCACCTAACAAAACCACTACTGAACTTTGCCACTCAGCTCCCCCATCCATGTGGCACTCCTTTATAGTGCCTTATTAGGCTTTGTATATTTTCCATCTTTGAAGTAAGCTTCTTTTAAAAATACAACAGAAAGAAGATGGAATGATGACCATGAATTGAGTAGAAATAAAGATGTATGGCGATGTGGTTGGGAGACAGCAACTCCTGCTTTGGTTTTGAATGCTTGTAATGCTTGGAAGAAGTGAAGCATTTTCCTTACTTTTGGATAAGGCTTTTTATTTTTGCACTAAGACTGCATTGTATTGCACTACTGAAATGTATTTATGGGATCAAGAAGGCCTATGCAGGGGTCATGTAAAGGAGAAAGAAAGGGCAGAAAAATACGAAGGAGCAAGCATCTGCAACCGATTCAGATAAAATTACTCCATCGCAATCTGTATTTATAGACACTTATCTAACAGCTTATCTAAAAGCCTTTTCTCATAGGACTGGAGTGGAAATATGGCATAGAAACATAAGAATTACCCTGCAGAAAGTAGCTTCCAAGTGGTAATTGTTTCTAAATGATTTCCATTTAAGAACACTTAAAATTGCTTTTAATTGTATAGTTAGCATTGTAGAAGTGGAAGAATCTAAAGGCTAGTTAGGCCAGTCTCTTGCCCAAAGGCAGAACTAGCCAACCATCAGCATCTCATAGATCCTCCTATGCAATGTAGACCACAGTGTGCCACAAGCAGAGAGAAGGTGCTTTTATGGTGGCTAGCTTCAGATGACTCGATCACTCTGTAGGGAAAGGGAGAAATGTCCCAGGGTCACTGGTCAGACTTACTTGGCTGAAAATTTCTTTTCTGCTTCAGGCAGAGTACAACTAAGCACTTGGTAACCAAGTTGAATGCAACATCCTACCAAGTGAGAATTTTCATCATGCATCAATCTAGGGAAGTTGGAGTAGTAAAATTCTATTCACCAGACATTGTTAGGTTTCTAGAAATGACTGACTTATACGCAGTGTTGCAAATTACCATTTGCTAAATGGTCACCTATATTCACTACAGGAAGGGGAAAATATCAAGATCTTTCCCGTCCCAATAACACTACTGAGGCATTAGACTTGTAGAAACTGAAGAACAACCAGCCCTCACTTAATTAAAAACAATAGCATATCTTATCATAAAAAGTTACCAAAGTAAGGGTATGATGCATCCCCATACAAGTACCTTTGCTAGGATCAATCATCCATTTCACACTTGTACATGGTTATCTTTGCTCCTTTCTGGATAAGCATTGGAGCCTAAATGTATCAAATGAGAAAATAACCAACAGAACAGAGTTACGACATTAAATTATAAACATACTTGACACTGAATTATAGACATATTGACCAAGAAGCAGAGGAAGGAAATGGTCTGGATTTTTGTGCCATCTTGCAATACTTTTATGTTACCAGACAATCCTCAGAGGCATCCCTGAATCTCTTTTCGAGAAGCAGTGAGCTAGCCAGTGTTTAAATTATGTAATCCTTCAGGAAGGCCATGACCGGCTATCAGGTTTAATAGGCTTGTTGGGCTGGAATCAACAATATATGACTTAGACTTCATTATTGATGTTAATCATTCCTTGGGAAGAATTAAATTTCTCTCTCCTATTACTGCATTGTGACTCCATAAACTCTGAAATGGAAAGCACTGATTTTATGCAGTCCAGTGGGGAAGCAGTTGCAGCCTCTGGCAAAGTGTGCATTACAATCTACGTTACTGAGAAGAATTGGATTTGTGTGTGTGTGTGTTGATATAAATCTATAAATCTTACCTTTAAACCAGACTAATCAGTGCAGTATTTCAGCTCTAAGGAATTAGATCCAAGCCAGACGTGTCCATTTTTGCAAACCTACATGTTAATTGTATATTTTCTTTTCCAGCTAGCTTATGTGCAGTTTCTTTCCACCCATAACTGTGTGATGCAGTTTTGTTCTTGTTATCATGCATCGATTTGATATACAAAAATGTCATTTCCCAAACATTTCAAAGTAACAAACAAAAACTGCAGAATGAATACTGCGGGGGGGGGGGCATAAAGCTGTCCAACTCGTCTTCTTTAAAAAGTAATTTTCTACTGATAGCTGTTTTAGAGTTTACTAAACACCTTTAGTGCTGTCTTAACAGCAATGAAGAAGTGTCTGAAGTCCATTTTTTTACAAGCTGATGCTAGTAAAACGGCATTGCTTTTCAGCCCAGACTATTCCTTTGTGCTGATTTTGTTCCGCCTTAAAGAAGGTCCACGGTTGGTAGGCAGCAGTGTTTCTGAATGCCAGTTGCTGGAAAACCACAGGAGGGGATGGTGCTCTTACACTTGAATCCTGCTTGTGGGTTTCCTACAAGCAACTGTTCTGCCACTGTGAGAACAGGATAATGGACCAGATGAATCATTGGTCTATTCCAGCAGGCTCTTCGTATGTCAGGCTATCTTACCTGCTCACAGTGTTTAGTGCAGACTTAGATTGACTAGATATCTTGCAATAGTCCTTATCTTCATGGCCCTCCAAGCTGTCCTTAAATCCCCAAGGATTTAGAATGTATCAAGGAATCCCAAATCTTTTTGATCTCCAGATAGCTTCATTCTTATTTTCCATTGAAGCGGCACATTTTAAGTTGTCAGTGGGTGCCATTTGCTGTTTTAAAGAAGTGGCCATATTTGAATTTTGACTGAATTGTCACAAACCTAAAATTGTAGCAGAAGCCAGGCTCAGTATACCAGGAGTTTATAGAGTTTATATGGTCCAAGGTGATATTGCCCTTGAATATGTTTATTCAAATTACTCTATTTGTTCTAGTTTCACAGAGGTAGGGTAGTATAAATCTACTGGTAAAATATTTCCTATTTTTGTTATTTGTGTTAATATGTAATTCTACTGTAGACCAAAAAAAGAACTTTATTTTAATTTAAAAAGCTAAAAGGCCAGTGAATAAAAAGTGAAAATCTGAAACAATAAATGAGCAGAAAACAGGGGATCAGTGGTTAACTATGCTGAAATAGAAATAAATAGCCTTACCCATTTCTTTACCAATGCTTACAAATCATCCAGATGTGGAATTTCTAGATAGCTTTCTTTGCTCATTCTTGCTAAGTTCGTATGGCGGTTTTTATTTTTTGGCTTGGCGTTTGCACATTGTATTGTTTAAAATAGCTGATTTTATAGCATTGTATCTTTATAAATCCTGGGTTTTATTTTTTGAAGGTTGAGTGACAAGGTCTTTGGAGGTGGGGGGAAGATGCACTGGAAAATATTTAATTTTTAGAGAGGAAAATGCACAGTTTCATAAGGAAGAGGCTAAACCACCTCCCTTTATTCACTCACGGGCATCTAAAACACTACAGCTAGAAATAGAAACCCACAGTTTGGACATGTTTGTTGGTCCTTGTTGGTCAATCTACTTGGTGCACTTGTTCCCGAAGGTTTGCAGTGTCAGTCCCAGCATGTGCTCCAATAAGAATGAGAAAGTTTTTTGTTTTTTTAAATAAAACTAAAAATCAGAAACAGCATTAAAAAAATGATGAGTTACATGAGCTGGTATATATCTTTGCTGTCACACTTTTTAATATTATCAGTTTTACTGCAGCCATTTTAATAACAGTAGGATATAGTGCAGTATTACAATAATATCCACAAAATGTTTCTTGGCCCAGGTAAAACCTGTTGAACAAACAAATTCCATAGCTGTTGTTTTTTTATTATCAAATACCAATTGTCCCGCTACCAACTGATATTACTTGACTTTAATTTGAGATTCTGTCCTTAATGGAAAATGGACTTCCTCATATTTGACTACTGTGATCCAGAAAAGATCCCTTGCTTCTTGCACTTTGAGGGTATATGGAAACACCCTCGCCATTGTTTAAAATATGGCTACAAAGTTTTTAGTAAGTGAAATATTTAAAATCAGCCTGTTTTCCCTGTATACTATTAACCTTGAAAACCCCTTTTCTTGCTTTCTCTCTCAGTCAAGTACAGTGGAGTTGTTAAGACTTGTTGAAATAATATATAAATACCTATTTTGAAAGACAAGACAGTTTTCCACTCATGTCACTGTATCTGGGTCCTATTAATGCTTTCACAGCCTATTGGCTCACAAAGATCTTTTGTTTAATCATCAGATTTATTAATTTTTATTTGTTCTTGTAAGAATATGTGGAACAGAATGGGGACATTGTCTGTTCTTTAACTTCACAAACTTAATAGTTGGTTTATATCTTCCATGTTTTATGCAAAAATTAAAATCAATAAATATCTGTGCCCTGGGTTGAAGGTTACATGTTTAGGAAAGCACCAAAATGGTTGGAATTTTTTCTACATTTTTGTGAAGACTCTTTTTTGAAAGGAAGGGTACATATTTTTGTTGTGTAATATTTTCTATTTTTGAACGCATTTTCTTGGTACAAGACTGTTTTGTGGATTTTTTTGGTGAAAACATTATTTAAAAAAAGAAAAGAAAGAAAAAATAATTGAAAAGTTTGCCCTTAAGGATATGCTGCAGTCTTGAGTTTAAAACAAATGTGTTAAAGTTGGGGGATTGTATTGTTGTTTCTTTTGTAATTGTTACAAGAAGTTTGTATCCACTGCTGTTTATTTTGTTTCAGATGAGTAAGTAAAGGGATTGTTCTTGTTTTATTTTTTTTAAGGTTATTTATGAAATGTCTAAAACACTGGACTGTGACTTTGTGTACTACCCCTGTGTTCTCATTGAGCTGTTGGCAATCTCATTTCCCCTCCTTCCACCTTAAGGCAGACTAAGGTGAACGTAACAACAGATGTAAGGGAAACAAATGAACCTTCAATTCAAAGTCTGAGGGGAGAAAACCAAAGGTCAAAAGAGTTTCCTACATCTGCTGTACATAATCACCCCAGATGTTTTTCATCTCCTTCCTAGTTTAAATTTTCAAATGAGAAGGTGCTTTCCATGACGGATTCACAAAGGTCCTCTCAGGAGGGCCATGATTTCTGGTAAAGTCCACTAGGACATTATTGCCAGACATGCCATCCAAATTCCCAGGCATTATGTTGCCCAACAACATAATAAAAGGGGGGCACCATGCAGATTTTCATTGGCAATCTGTGACTGGTGGGAGCAGTAGCAATGACTGCTTTGAAAAGCTTGTTTTCTTATTACAGAAAGTATAGGTGCTAAGCCTAAGGGTGGTCAATAATTTCTACATGCATTGTCAATCTTTGAAGAAAGCAGAGACCTAAACTAGGAAGACTAAAGCTGTGATCGAAATGCTTTTTTAGTAGGAAGGAAGGGAACAGAGAGACGCCAACAGTCATAACACCATAAACACCATAAACTGGAGATATGTAACTGGGCTATGTTCAAGGCCAAGCAACATCTTTTCCATTCTTGACATAGAACACTGCCAAATCCTGAGCATGTCAAGCAAATAGAAAGCTAAAGAGTGGTCTTCATTTTCCCCTTCACTTCCCTTTCTTCTCCCCTCTTTGACTCTTTCAGTCTCTTGCCATTGTTCCACTTGCTCCAGAACTCTTCTGTGAGCACTTTCCCACCTTCCAGCAAAGCATTCCTTGTTTTCCAAACCTGAGTACAGCCAAGACTGAGTAAATCATGTGCCTTCTTTTCCTGCTTTATAATAGAACTAGCCTCCTGACTGTCTTTTAAGTTACACATTTTTAAAAAAGACATAGGAGGCTGTCAAAAAAAAGTGTCCAGTAAAATGATTTATGGAAGCTGTGGCAATTAACTCCCTGTTTGTATCCATGTCTAGGTCTTCCCAGAGAAACATTTCCCCTAATCCTTGTGCACACTACTTAACTTATCCAAAACTAACACTAAAGGGCTTGAGGCATTTTTGCCCCCATTTCCACTGTAGCCCAGTGAAAATTCCTACTATGAGTTCACACTTTTTTGCCCAGATTGTGGCCTTATTAAGACTTGTAACACTAAAAGTGGCAGTTCTGCTGTTGCCCATATTTTTTGGTGTTTTCATTAAAATATTTTTTACCCACAAGTTATTCTGGGGTTTTGCCTAGAGATCAATTATATTTAGACTTTATAATTTTGTGCTTCCCATATTATAATCCAATCCAGTCCAGTCCAGAGCCTTGCTGCCTCTTTGCTTTCCTCACATACTCTTCTGCTGCACTCTATGCTTTCCTGGTCATCTCATGTGTTTGTGAATGGGTAAGGAAAGCCAAAGGAAGACCCTGGTGATCAGGGAATGGTCTGAGAGAAGACAATTAAGATCTCATATCACTATGGACCTTAGAGGTGGAAGGGTTTATTAGCTGCCTAAGTAATTAAGAGCTGAATGCTGCAAATTTAACATATGATCTCCATATCAGAAATGGGGGTGGTGGTAATTTAATTGTGGCTTAATGGACAATCTGATATCACACAGCTTCTCCTATGCAATAACTAAGAAATTCACAAGGAGTTCCAGTAGTAAGAAAAGTTACTTTAATCCCATATTATTTTAATAATTAAAAGTATCCATGTATTCCTTGTTTGACTGTATGGGTGCATGTGTGTAGAGACAAAGGGTGCTGATCTAGAGCTCTTTGGTGCCGATAAGACAAAAAATTAAATTCCTTTTCCAGAACCTGTTTTTGACACGTGCGAAATAGAAGAATTAACTATATAACATGCAATATCTCAGCATTGAGAAAAAGAAGATGCTGAGATTTCTACAGTGCCTTATTTCTAATAGATGTTGGCACATAAGCACCCAGGTCCTCTTTTAAATCTAACTAAGTTGGATTCCAAGTTGTCACATTGGCACAGATGAAAGGGGAGAAGTGACCGAAGCTCTGAACAAACTATTCTAGCCGGATGGGCAGGTTGTTGTTGTTAGTTCAAATTCATTCTAAAAAAAAAGTCAAAATTCAAAACAAATCCCTTCCACCTTTTTGTGTCACTCATGGTGTTGCTATATTGGAAAAGACATTAATTGTCTGAGAACATCTGCCTATTTGATCTTACTATTACCCATTCACTATTGGCGTTTCTAAATCTACACAAGTCAGACATTTTTCGCTTCTGAAGTGTTTTCCAAAGGGCACATAAATGCCCAATTTATTTCATGTTAAATGCACTTTAAAAAAAAAGTTGGAGACTGTTTCAAATGCACAGGGGAAAGATAGTGCACTAATGTCTGAACCCAGTTCACTTTATCTCCAGTTATAATATACTCTCATGTGTGATGGGGTTACAGATATGTATTCACACATACACACAAAGCCGGAAGTGTGAAAGGAGATTAGTCTCCCTTTTCACAGCTACAAAACCAGATTTTTCACAAACACAGAAGCAGCAGAGGAATAATAGTTGGACTCTTGAAACAGATCACAAATACAAACAGCTACTTGCAAGTAACTTGGTCCTTTCTGTATGTTCAATAACTACAGTAGGAATGGATTGTAACGGGAAGAAAAAGGAACGGTGCTAAATGAAAGCAACTGAATGATTGGGCAAAAACTATTACAATCTAAATGACACAGTTCAGGTTTTGTACTTTTTGATTAGTTTTTTTGTTCACTGACCCACCCAACAAAAAAGTAACAAAACCTGTAACAAAAAGCCCCTGTTTATGGAAGATGTCAGAAATCTCTTAACTTTTGGCCTTGCTCTCAATCACTCTGTGCAAAAATCTGTACATTTCTGAACTAAATGTAGTTCGTTTGTTTTTTTTTAAAAAAACCCTTTTTGAAGCACCTTAATGTGGCTTCCCATTCCAAGAGTGGTAGCCACCCTTTTTCCTTTGAGCACCTTATTGATGTGTTATGCTATCTGCTGTCTTTTTGTTACCTGTTAGCTGAATGGCTGGCTGTTAACATATACAAATGTGTGCAGGAGCAAGGTATGACTTGCGTGTGTCCACAGCATTCCACACATACAAGCCATCATACAAGACAATACACTTGCGCACATGCAAACACACAACAGTGATATTTCTATTAAGTGAACTTCTATCCATGTTTTCCCATTCCTTGGTCCAGCATTTTGAAGGGTTGACTATATAATGTATGATTCCAGTGCTGATTTCAAAACTTGCCCTATCTTTCTGCTTTTTTAGTATGCTTTTTAAAGCATTAGAATTTCTCTATGTTTGAGGACTGGGTAATTTCATACATTGGGCAAAGAAATGTCCCCAAAATCATTAGTAACTGAGTGAATGGGAAAAATTACATTGAAGACTAATCCTGCAGTCTTTACATAAACTAAAACAATGATTTCCAAATGTAAAGGCTTCAAGACAAGATCCCTTTTGAGCAAAGATGCTTCTCCTGGAGATACTAGTTTCTGCCTAATCCAAAGTGTGTTGTAGTGGCTGTAAGTGTACTTATACATAAACACAAAAACACACCTTTATACAGTGCAACATGGTTTGAGAAAATGAGACAAGCAGGTCAAAAGTTTCGAGGGAATACTGAGTTCCTTTTTTTTCCTCTCATTTTACTCTGTAAATGGTATGTCAGTTATAAAGCAAGTAAACTGAGAATTGTTTTTAAAAACCTTGCATACGCCTTTTCTATCAAGTGCTTTAAAATATAGAATAACTACACACATCCTGCCAGTTTTTTCTTACAGTGAGAGTATCCTTACCTGCCATTTAATATTAGCCTCGTATTTTTCTCACGTATATTTACCTGTGACTTGTATTTGTTATTTAAAACAGAAAAAGGAAAAAAATAAAATTAACTGTAGCGCTTCATTATACTATATTATTATTATTGTGACATTTTGGAATACTGTGAAGTTTTATCTCTTGCATATACTTTATACGGAAGTATTACGCCTTAAAGATACGGAAATAAATTTTACAAGGTTTCTGTTTTGTGTGGAAGAGTAATCGATGTTGCTAAGAATGATGTTTGTTATTTTGGGTTTTTCTTTTTTCTTTTTTTAATGTTACCAGCACTTTTTTTGTAAGTTTCACTTTCTGAGGTATTGTACAAGTTCACACTGTTTGTGAAGTTTGAATATGAAGGAATAATTAAAAAGAAAGAAAGAAATGTCTGTCTCTGTTGTTTTACTATTGTACTGGATCACATGAAAACTTTCCTGTGGATATATTATGTATGGAACACTCTAGAAGACCACAGCCTTCAGTATGATCTCAACCTTCCCTTACATCAGAGGACAGAGTTTAGAGCCACTTCTGGTCTTTGCTCTTGGACCTAGAAGCCCCAACTCATACCTCAGTATTTAGAATACTGTACCCTAGCTGAGAACTACTTCGAGAAGCAACAAGACCCAAGTCAGTGCCGGGTTTACATACCGTATAAGCTAAACAAGCTATAGCTTAGGGCCCCACTCTCTTGGGGGGCCCCCCAAAAAAAATAAAGGAAAAAAACTGGATGTGCATTTCCAAAATATAAGATAAAAAAACAAATAATATAAAACCTTAATCTTAATTGTATTTCAGTTCAACAAGTTCAGTATATATTTTGTTATGTGCAAATGGCTTTAGATACCTATTAGGTCCATATAGCATATATTCAACATAAAAACCAGCGACAATTTGTTGTTGACAAACGGCATCTGGACCCCATTACCCTAGGGCCTCATCAAACCTAAATCCGGCCCTGGACACAGTGCATTTTCACATACATTTTGTTGTAAGGTAACTCACAATTTATGTGGATTTAACTTGCACATATTCAGCTTTATTCACTTGGGAATTAAAAAATAAATAAATAGAAAGGGGTCTGGCATCCAAGAAAAAATACTTTTGCAATCCTACCCACCATGGAACCCAATGTATTTTTACAATACGTGATTGTGGCTTTAGGTGCTATCCCCAGAACGTAACACCAGCATAAGCTAAAGTCTGTACTATATTGCTATCTCCTTCAGGACTACTGCTTAAGGGAGATCTCATAAGAAGCCAATTGGTTTTTCAGCCTGGCCTTCTAAACTGATAGTCTCATACCACCTGAGCACATTAGGACACATGAAGCCTTTGGGTGGGTGGTATGACTCTGTAGTATAGAAGGGTGGGTGGTATGACTCTGTAGTATAGAAGGGTGGGGAGAGCAGCATAAGAAACTGACAAACTCCAATGATATAACAGCAGGGGTAGCTAACATGGTGCCCTCTGGATGTTTGCCAATGCTGGCTGTTAATCACAGTGTCTCCAGTTCCAATATGAGTCATGGCTCCAGGCTCATCTCTGGATGTGCTGCTGTAAGTGCTGCTGCTTCAGGACAGCCTTGGAGGCAAAACTCCACTCTACCGCCCCCTGAGACTTCTATCTCCACTTTCTATGGTGTGACCTTCACTTGGTGCCTTTTTCACCTTAGCAGAGGAAGCAGGCCAAGGCTGCAGTGGCCAGCATACTTGAGGGTAATAAAACAAGCAAGGGGAAAGTTCTATTAATTCCATGGAGGTAAAGAGACAAGGGGCGGTATCCATTTCACATGTGCAAGGATTTCCTCTTGCAGAACGGTTCTTCCTACTAACTCTTTGTGGCACTCCACACCCAACCCTCCAGTGGGTTGGTGTAACCCCTACAAAAGATTCAGGGGACACACCCAGGTGGGCAGAGAATTCCATTGCGCAAGCAGAAATCCTCCTGCTGACACAGAACATGTTACTTGGATGGCTTTGGAGTGTTGGCTTTGGAGTCCATCACTCAGCAAAGCCTCTCTCAGCCAACAAACTAAAAGAAATAAATTACAGACTTCTTCCTACAGCCACTCAGAAATGCAAATTAAAAGTTGAAATGGGGAAGAACAGCAAAGAAAGATACTCTTTAAGCTAGGAGAACTGGAAAGACAGGGATTGGCATCTATGGCTGGCCTTATTTCAATACCTTGCTATAGGCACAAGACCACAAAGTTCATTATTGCTGTATTGGATTGTTGCTTCTGAAAAGGAGAGACTATAAAGTCAGCTGGGTGGAAAGAAGAACTAACGGTAAAGTATTCCATCACACATTGATAACGGCTTAACAGGAACAGCACCATTATGCCAAATACTTGGTTATTTCTTTTCATTGCTGATTGTTCTCAAAGCGCACTTAATCCAACTCATTGCTCTTTGGCAAGACTTACATCTAATGAATTCACTAGAAATTTCTCATAAGAAAATGAATATACAGAGCAGAATTGTTTCTAATCCATTTTAATTTTCAAATAGGCATCATCTTAATGGGAAAACTTTCCACATGAAAATGTGATCAGCTCTAAGAAACGCTCAGATGTATAAAAGGTAACTCTGCTACCAGTAAGCCGATATGTAGTGTGGCTCGATGACTATTGAAATAAATGACTATTCTTTTGAAATAAAAGGCCCTAACTGAAGGAAGGGAGAATCTTTTTCAGCTGAAGGCCCAGATCCAGAAATCCATGGACTATTTTGACAAGTAGGTGGAGCCACACATGTCAATCAAGTGATGTCACATGACACCAGGAGATTCAAAGTTAAAGCCACAGGAGCAAGCAGAGGTTTATCTCTGATATCAGTGCAGTAGTCTCACAATACTAAGATTGAATATACTGTATATCTACCTACTGCTGCCTTTTGTTTTTATCAAGCCAGCAGAGGCTTATATCCGGCAATGTGCCAACACTAACATCAGAGATCAGTCTGCTTGCTCTTTGATAGTAAAAGGCTGCAGCAGAGGCTTATCCCACAATGCTAAGATCAGGAATGCTAAGATCTGCCTGCTGCCTTTTAAGATAGGGTTACCAGACGTCCACATTTCCAGGTACAGTCCCCGGATTTGCGAACAAGTCCCCGGACAAATTCCATCCCCGGAATGTCCCCAGATTTCATCTAACGTCCCCAGGAAACGCAGCAGTGGCAGTCTCAGCAGCCCGGAGCAGTTGGCTCTGGCTGCTCAGAAGTCCCCATATGATGGTGGTGCAGGGGCTCTAAGATGCAGCTTCTATGCTGCCTCCACATTCCCTGACCCCAGCAACTAAGCTGTGAAGGGAGGCTTCACGCTGCCTATCAGAGCTTGCGTGCAAGCAGGAGGGGGCAGGGATCTCTCACTTAGGCAACTGGAAGCCTCCCTTCCCAGCTGAGGGATCCCTGCCCCCTCCTGCTTGCACACAAGTAGGAATGGGGTTGGGGTTGCTCCGATGGAAAGGGAGCCATCGCACTGCCCAAGCCTCGCCGCCACCACTGTTCTTGGCCCTCCTCCTCCACCTTCCATGCTTGACCCACCACGCACCGCTTCACCACCACCACCACCGAAGAACCAACAACTCAGGCTCATGGAGAAAAGAGATAGAAGCCTTGGAGGAAGGGGAAACGTGGCAGTCAAGGCGGCGGCCGCCCCTCTGCCACCGCTATCGGTGCAGCATCAACGTCCCAAACGTGTAGTATTGAATTAATTAATTAATTAAAGTGTCCCTGGATTCATTGAAAAAAAATCTGGTAACCTTATTTTAAGAGCTGTGCAAATGCTTATGTCCGATATTAGCACTGTGACACCATGGTTTAATTTTATGGATTTAATGGAAGCATGGATTTATTTAAGTTTTGCAGCATTTCCATCCTTGCTGTGTGTGTATAAGCACATGTATCTAAATATATTACATATACACAGGCATACTTTTAAGGACTATGCACTCAGCACAGGAGTTTTGCTGGATTTGGTTCTGACACACGCACATGCATACTGTTGCATGCCACCGAAATCTCCAAGCCGTGTGAGATTCCAGGGGTTCCAGGCGCTTACCCAAGGCTCAGTTTCCTTGCAATGTGGTGCAGGTGCACTGCACATGGGGGGGCTGTTGTGCATGCATAATGTTGGGCCATACCAGCAGGGATGCATTGACGATCACAGGTGGGCAAAAATCACCCTCCGAGCCTCCCACCCCACACCCTGCACACCAGCACTCACCCAGGAGTGGTGGGAGATGGTGGCCCCCTCAGTATTGGAGGGCACAGCCCCCTGCCTCAAAATATTGAGGGGATGGAAGCCCCTTGCACCCCCTACACCCAGCCCCCCTGCTGTGTTGTCTTTATGATATATGATTTTAAGAAATATTATTATGATACTAATAAAGGGGTCCCAACTCTACAATTCCATAATTCTATGAGGGGATCACACCATTAACACCCCAAGAAGGTATTGTTTCTCCCATGTCCACAGTCTTGGATTCCAGCAGAAATCAGGCATATCTCCATCTCTCGGCTGCTCAGCCTGCTTCTCGTTTCTACCTCATACAAACCTCAAGTCTGGCTTTTGCCTTTCTAACTAACATACATTTGAGGGAAGGGAGGCTCACCCATTTGCCTCTGGCACACAGCAACATCCCTTTTTACCTTGACAAAACATGCTTAGGCCATTACCAATAAATTTTTATGGCTATTCCAGCAATTGAATCCTTGTTGGATCCATGAATTAGAAGGGACTCCGGTATACAGTCATGCCTCAGTTTGCGACCACAATTCGTTCCGCGGAGCCAGTTGCTCCCCGAGTTTGCTGTAAACCGAGGGGCTCTTCTGCACGTGCGCGAAGCACCGAAAGAGCGCTTCTGCGCATGTGCGCGCCGTGGAACCCAGATGTAAACACTTCCAGGTCCGCAGCGGTCGCAAACCGATCGGTTGCAAACGGAGGCAGTCGCAAACCGAGGTATGGCTGTACAGCCTTTTTGTTGTTTAGTCGTTTAGTCGTGTCTGACTCTTCGTGACCCCATGGACCATAGCACGCCAGGCACTCCTGACCTGCACCACCTCCCGCAGTTTGGTCAAACTCATGTTCGTAGCTTCGAGAACACTGTCCAACCATCTCTTCCTCTGCCGTCCCCTTCTCCTAGTGCCCTTTCCCAGCATCAGGATCTTTTCCAGGGAGTCTTCTCTTCTCATGAGGTGGCCAGAGTATTGGAGCCTCAGCTTCACGATCTGTCCTTCCAGTGAGCACTCAGGGCTGATTTCCTGAAGAATGGATAGGTTTGATCTTCTTGCAGTCCATGGGACTCTCAAGAGTCTCCTCCAGCACCATAATTCAAAAGCATCAATTCTTCGGCGATCAGCCTTCTTTATGGTCCAGCTCTCACTTCCATACATCACTACTGGGAAAACCATAGCTTTAACTATACGGACCTTTGTAGGCAAGGTGATGTCTCTGCTTTTTAAGATGCTGTCTAGGTTTGTCACTGCTTTTCTCCCAAGAAGCAGGCGTCTTTTAATTTCGTGACTGCTGTCACCATCTGCAGTGATCAAGGAGCCCAAGAAAGTAAAATCTCTCACTACCTCCATTTCTTCCCCTTCTATTTGCCAGGAGGTGATGGGACCAGTGGCCATGATCTTGGTTTTTTTGATGTTGAGCTTCAGACCATATTTTGCGCTCTCCTCTTTCACCCTCATTAAAAGGTTCTTTAATTCCTCCTCACTTTCTGCCATCAAGGTTGTGTCATCTGCATACCTGAGGTTGTTGATATTTCTTCCGGCAATCTTAATTCCGGCTTCGGATTCATCCAGTCCAGCCTTTCGCATGATGAATTCTGCATATAAGTTAAATAAGCAGGGAGACAATATACAACCTTGTCGTACTCCTTTCCCAATTTTGAACCAATCAGTTGTTCCATATCCAGTTCTAACTGTAGCTTCTTGTCCCACGTAGAGATTTCTAAGGAGACAGATGAGGTGATCAGGCACTCCCATTTCTTTAAGAACTTGCCATAGTTTGCTGTGGTCGACACAGTCAAAGGCTTTTGCATAGTCAATGAAGCAGAAGTAGATGTTTTTCTGGAACTCTCTAGCTTTCTCCATAATCCAGCGCATGTTTGCTATTTGGTCTCTGGTTCCTCTGCCCCTTCGAAATCCAGCTTGCACTTCTGGGAGTTCTCGGTCCACATACTGCCTGAGCCTGCCTTGTAGAATTTTAAGCATAACCTTACTAGCGTGTGAAATGAGCGCAATTGTGCGGTAGTTGGAGCATTCTTTGGCACTGCCCTTCTTTGGAATTGGGATGTAGACTGATCCTTTCATATCTCCAATTTTCTTGAACAGATCTCTGGTTTTCCCCATTCTGTTGTTTTCCTCTATTTCTTTGCATTGCTCGTTTAAAAAGGCCCTCTTGTCTCTCCTTGCTATTTTTTGGAAATCTGCATTCAGTTTCCTGTATCTTTCCCTATCTCCCTTGCATTTTGCTTGCCTCCTCTCCCCCGCTATTTGTAAGGCCTCGTTGGACAGCCATTTTGCTTTCTTGCATTTCCTTTTCCTTGGGATGGTTTTCGTTGCTGCCTCCTGTATAATGTTACAAGCCTCCATCCATAGTTCTTCAGGCACTCTGTCCACCAAATCTAAATCCTTAAACCTGTTCCTCACTTCCACTGTGTATTCAAAAGGGATTTGATTTAGATTGTATCTTACTGGCCCAGTGGTTTTTCCTACTTTCTTCAGTTTAAGCTGAAATTTTGCTATAAGAAGCTGATGATCTGAGTTACAGTCAGCTCCAGGTCTTGTTTTTGCTGACTGTATAGAGCTTCTCCATCTTTGGCTGCAGAGAATATAATCAATCTGATTTCGATGCTACCCATTTGGTGATATCCATGTATAGAGTCGTCTCTTGTGTTGTTGGAAAAGAGTGTTTGTGATGACCAGCTTGTTCTCTTGACAGAACTCTATTAGCCTTTGCTAATAGAGCCTTGGAGTTCATTCTGAACTCCAAGGCCAAACTTGCCAGTTGTTCCTTTTATCTCTTGAGTCCCTACTTTAGCATTCCAATCCCCTGTAATGAGAAGAACATCCTTCTTTGGTGTCATTTCTAGAAGGTGTTGTAAGTCTTCATAGAATTGGTCAATTTCACTTTCTTCAGCACTGGTAGTTGGTGCATAAACTTGGATTACTGTGATGTTAAAATGTCTGCCTTGGATTCGTATCGAGATCATTCTGTCATTTTTGAGATTGCATCCCATTACAGCTTTTACCACTCTTTTGTTGACTATGAGGGCCACTCCATTTCTTCTATGGGATTCTTGCCCACAGTAGTAGATATGATAGTCATCCGAACTGAATTCGCCCATTCCCTTCCATTTTAGTTCACTGATGCCCAGGATGTCAATATTTATTCTTGTAATCTCATTTTTGACCACATCCAGCTTACCTCCATCCATTCCAGGTCCTACATTCCAGGTTCCTATGCAATAATTTTTCTTTACAGCATCGGACTTTCCTTTCGCTTCCAGGCATATCTGCAACTGAGCGACCTTTCGGCTTTGGCCCAGCCGCTTCATCAGCTCTGAATCTACTTGTACTTGTCCTCCGTTCTTCCTCAGTAGCATGTTGGACGCCTTCCGACCTGAGGGGCTCATCTTCCAGCGTCATAACTTTTATATGCCTGTTGTCTTTGTCCATGGAGTTTTCTTGGCAGGGATACTGGAGTGGCTTGCCAGTTCCTTCTCCAGGTGGATCACGTTTAGTCAAAACTCTCCACTATGACCTGTCCATCTTGGGTGGCCCTGCATGGCATAGCTCATAGCTACTCTGAGTTATTCAAGCCCCTTTGCCACGACAAGGCATTGATCCATGAAGGGGCTGTACAGCCTACACTCCTCCAATCTCACTATATAAGGGATATCTTGAAAAATAGCATCCAGTGCACAGCTGCAAAAGGTCAACGCACATATACATACATGCTAGCCTTCTTGTTGACATTGTAAAGTAATTTCATAAACCTGGTGACATTACGAAAAGGAAGGAGCAACCAGGAATCATTTCAGAGTAAAATACCATCCATATATGCAGTTTCTACTACAGTACTTAATTTTTCAGCAGCCAGTGTAAACAGCATACCACAGCTATCTATTATTAACGCTCTAATTCAACAAACATATAAAGTTCTGATCTCTATTTTTAAAACAATGGCTTAATTTTTAAAAAAATCTTGACACGAAGAGCATCAACACAGTTCCTCAAGCCACATGTGTGGGGCAGGATGTTAGCTTGCTGCTCCTCTCTCTCACCCCAAGTTATCCTTCTGTAAATAGTAACACTTAATTGATTTACCACAACTAGTTCTGTGTTTTCCAACAGAATTACATGACCACTATAAACTTAACTGGCCAATAATACTAAATCTAAACCATACTAAAATTATTTTATCATGTTTTTAATGAGATATCATTTTGGAGAATGATTTTGGAGGCCCTCCCCAATCACCAGGCTGGAGCCCACATCATCCTAGGGTTAGGAAAACAATAGCCCAGTCATCTTAGGGCAGGAGCCACCAATCTTTTTGAACCAGTGGACACATTTTCAATTTTTAGAGAAAGCCGGGGGTGCCAGTCACAAAATAGCTTCTGGGGGAGGGGAGGGGCATAACACAAAATGGCTGCCATAGGGAGTGTGATAACACAAAATCAGAGAGGCAGTCAGCCCTGGCAACCTTATGCTTACCATGGGAAGTCAGCTATGTCCTGCAGTTCCTGACTGTGGAGATCAATTAGTACTGTATAGATTTTACACATACACACAAACACTGATGCTTTTGCTGTCTAATAGCAAAAAGAAGCATTTCTCAGTAACAGGGAAAATATACAAGATGGTCGCACCACAATCACACTAATTTCACAGAAATCGCTTAGAAAGCCTCAGCACATTTTGCCCCACATCTTACTCTCTAGGAGAGTTAGAGACTTACTTTTTTAAAAGCTCAGAGCCTGGTGCACCTGTCATAAGGGCAAAACAACAGGCAAGAGGCCAGTCTTGTCCAGTCTCACCAAAAAATTGGAATACACAGGTGTTTGCTTTGATTTCTATCCTGAAAACAAAGGTAAGACGATCCAGAAACCTAATCAGGGAGAAACATCTGTTGGAATGTTCCACCTGGATATATGTGTAAATAAAAACCTCGCCACCAGTCATTATTCCAAGGTATGTGCCGACACCTTTCAATGATGTTAATAGGCAGGGAGTTCCAAATTGTAGGTGCTGCCACACTAAAATACTGATTTCTTATTGACACCTGAAACAAGTAGGTGCCACCTGTAACAATGCCAGGCTGTGGTGACTCAAGGAGAAACAGAAAGTGCTGCCCTGCTGCCACTGCCTGCACAGCTGATACCACTGCCAAAAAAGCACCACCAGCATCAGTGCTGATTTCCAGAGCCGCTTCTCCACTGGAGGTGCCACCTCAGGAGCTTCTGCCGCCTGAGGCAGTGCCTAATGGCTGCGCCAGCCCTAATACCAGTTTGCCAGATTGAACTCACTGAGTGGGCACAAATGAGGTAAGGAAATTCTGCAAGTAAAGTGGCCCCATGCTGCCGAACATGAGCCAATTCTCTTCCCAAAGCCCTGTGTTTGCCAGGTTGCAGAACTCCTCCTAGCCTGCAAGCAGGGAGGGAGAGTGGAACAATGAGGAACAGGGCAAGAGAAGCCATGGATGGCTGCATCATCTCCAATGACAAGGTAATAACTTTTAAATACTAGCTATTTTGCAACACTAGGGACCCAGGTGGCGCTGTGGGTTAAACCACTGAGCCTAGGGCTTGCTGATCAGAAGGTCAGCGGTTCGAATCCCTGTGACGGGGGTGAGCTCCCGTTGCTTGGTCCCAGCTCCTGCCAACCTAGCAGTTCGAAAGCACGTCAAAATGCAAGTAGATAAATAGGAACCGCTACAGCGGGAAGGTAAACGGCGTTTCCGTGTGCTGCTCTGGTTCACCAGAAGTGGCTTTGTCATGCTGGCCACATGACCTGGAAGCTATACGCCGGCTCCCTCGGCCAATAATGCGAGATGAGCGCGCAACCCCAGAGTTGGTCACGACTGGACCTAATGGTCAGGGGTCCCTTTACCTTTACTTTTACTTTGCAACAATACTAACCCAATCCCTGTCCTGGAAAGAAAATGGACATATACATATAGCTCTCTCTATATACCCACACTCACATATACAAGAGCTAATTGTTCAATTTGCAACTGCTTCAAAATATTTAATCATAACACTGGAAAAACCCAACAGGATTTTCCAAAATGTGTTCCTTGCATCCAAAGAAATAATTTTGGGTTGTTAAAATACTTTCCTGCAGTTCTCTGTGTGCCCACTTGGTGTCCCACTGGGACCACGTAGAAGAACACAGAACACTATTGAAAGGTAAAGCAGCCAAAGAGAAAGAAAAGGCACACATTACTCGAGGAGCAAACATATGTAAGTTACCAGGAAAGATTTGCCAAACACCTTGTCACAGACAAAGTGCAAAACTCAAATGTATTGTCAACACGCCAACCCGATCTCTGAGAGATGAGAGACTCCAGGGGCTCTGGTGATTACCCAGCGTTCAGCTTCCTTAGATTGAAGGTCAAGGGGGGCAGTGGTGTCTTTAGGACATACGGTTTCATTTGCACATACTGTATATACAACCAGAACATAGGCTGGAGAGGCTCACAGCATTAACATCCCCAGAGATTTTGCTTCCCCTTTAGGTTTCTAGGAAAGACCCAAAGTCCAGCATACAGCAAACTTGTCTCTGTGTCTTCAGCTTCCAGTCTGCTCTTTCAGCTCACTCATATAACTCTGGCTATTGTTTTCCTAAACTGCAGCTAGATGAGGGGAGTGTGGGGAAAGGCCTCCCCATTTATTCTATGGCACAGAGAAACTTCTTTGAATATGCTAAATCATGGTACTTAACTAGTTAGCCCTTACTTTGGTAATGGAACTGGTTTGGTCTTGTTCCCTTTATGCACTACAATCTCCCAGCCTCTTTCTTTTGATGCCTCCCTTCGGCATTATCTGTTAGAACTATCAAATACATCTTTCTTCCTATTATGACACCCCTGTAGTTCCTACATTTATTCACATCCTGTGCTAACCATTCCACACAGTCATAAAAGAGAGCCCCATCAAGCCTAGGTGGGCTGTACATTTACACTGCAAAATTCTAGCTATTTTCAGACCATTTGTATTGCTAAAATGGGTATGCTAATGTCAAAGGCTCAATCCTTGTTTGCTCAGAAAGGGAACAGAGAGAGAGAGAGAGATGCAGTTTTTTGACCTTTGCTGATAACATTGCTGCAGTTATTAGGAGGTATAAATAATAAATAACCACCACAAACGCTCTTAGAATACGTACACTGCTTCATTTTTAACAATTTAATCTTGAATTTACCCAAGCATGGGCATCTGATACTTGGCTGCTGCAAATCTTATGACCATCCCTGTCTTCTGAAATAGCATGCCTGGTTTGAATCTGTGTTATTGCCAGTCGAAGATCAGTTGTACTAACCCATGGCAAGTGAGCTCATTGCATGGTGTAGGAATAAGGTGGTCTTTTAAGTACACTGGCCCCAGGTTCTTTAATGCTTTATTATATTATATACTAATAGTAAGACCTTGAAGGCGGCTTGGTAACATACTGGCAACCAGTGCAATTTCTTCAACACAGTTGTTATATTAGTAGCCAATGCTTGATAGCAACCAAGCTGTAGAATTCCACAGCAGAGTGTTTGAAGCACTTTGTACTCCTGACCTCCCTTATCCTTATCCTTATCCCCCCCCCTCTTAAAGACAGACCCATTTTACTTATGAAGAATTGAGACAGAGTGGGGAGCATGCCTAACATCATATTATTTGTAGCCAGTTGCACAGTGATAATTTTTGTTCCTGTGTAAGTTTTGGTTTATTTTTGCTTGATTCTAATATGTTAATATGAATGTTATAATATTGTTATAAATTATTGCAATATTTCCCAACTATATTGTATAATTTTTAGTGGGAGGGACTGTAGCTTAAGAGTACATGCTTTGCAAACACCTCGTCTATGGAGGAGGAGGAAAATTTGCCTATGGCACAGCATGTATGCAAATCTGAGTCCTCTTTTGTGAGCAGCGCAGAGCGCACAATCAACATAGAGTGTACCTGGGCCAAAAAGAAAAAAGGTGCCCTCACACAAATTCATGGCAGAGGCAAAATTAGAAAACTATACTACACCAGATCTCGATTTCCTAGTTAATATGCAGCCCACACCCATTGACTCATGAGTGATACCATCAAAACCAGTGGCATTTCTTTGAATTAAATGAATTAGTGTGCTGTGGAATCTTACAAACCAATAAAGATGGCCTTTTTGTCAGAAAAGCCAAACGCTAGAATCAAGGACATAGACAACTTGTTAAATTTCATCATTTGATAAACATCTGTAAGGAGATGTCCTCATTTGGGCCAGATTAAATGTTATCACTCCTCCAGAGTCTCCTGGAGTCTCCCGGTGCTGGAGGAGACTCTTGAGATTCCCATGGATTGCAAGAAGATCAAACGTATCCATTCTGAAGGAAATCAGCCCCGAGTGCTCACTGGAAGGACAGATCCTGAAGCTGAGGCTACTTTGACCACCTCATGAGAAGAGAAGACTCCCTGGAAAAGCCCCTAGTGTTGGGAAAGATGGAGGGCACAAGGAGAAGGGGACGACAGAGGACGAGATGGCTGGACGGTGTTCTTGAAGCTACAAACATGAGTTTGACCAAACTGCGGGACGCAGTGGAAGACAGGAGTGCCTGGCGTGCTATGATCCATGGGGTCACGAAGAGTCAGACACGACTAAACGACTAAACAACAACAAAAATGTTATTACTCCAGCTCTATCTTGTAGATAAACTGAATTACCTACAGTCTCCACACACCCCACCCCTTCTATGATTCCCCAAATCACATAGGGGGCAGACTATTATTGGATTGACCAATATTAGTCATATCCAGAGTAAATCAAATTATTTTCAGGGGTCTACTCTTGAGTATGATTTAAGATGGATAACACCCTTTCCTTCCCACTCTTTTAACTTTTCATTTGCGTTTTTGTGATTTGGTATATTTAAAATGAGGAAGCTTTCTAGAGAGTTTGTAAATGTGTCTTGGTGGAAAACCTGCTGTGCTGCATAAAATTGTGTTTCATTTCATTAGAATGATGGTTTCAGTCAGAGATTTAGTTGGTTCTATAAGTTTCTATAAAGATAATAAATGTAGAACGACTGGTAGTTCAAAAGCCTATTTGTACTCCTTTCAAACAGGAGACTCAGGAGATAATATATTTGAAGGGGTTCCCGCCTCAACTACCTTCCCCTTGGTAGTGTTTGCAGAAATGAGTTTTTTTTTTGTTTTTTGTTTTGTTTTTTGTTTTAATGATGTTTCATTGGCCTGGTTTTCATCAATACAATCCACCTTTTCAGTTCATATGCAAATACCTTGGCTTCATGGCAATCAATTTCTCCCCAGCCAGGAGCACAGCTGCTTCTCATGAATACAAGAGGTTTACTCTGAAGAACTGTCACTGTGTGTTCCTTTATTCACTTGTGTGGAACAAATGCCAAAAGAATGCTGTATTTTAGGGGGAACTTTTGGATCTCACCATGCTGTTTATTACAGTCATCACATTAAACAAAGCCAAGCATGGCAAGGTCTACTGTACATAATAAATAGGGATTTCGTTCCTTTTAACAGTGGGAAATATCTTTCAGAATGGAGGCATTGCAAATTCTAGGTTTGGGCTGAATAAGAAAATCCATACGCTGAAAAGCTTTTCATCTTAGAAAGACATTAACATGAGCAACGGTAGAAACTGGGGGGGGGGGTGAGCGTGAGAGGAATTGTCAGAAAGAATATGCACTTAAATAGGGCAAGCTCTCACTACACAGCTTTGGTGAGTCAATTTTTTAAATAAACCCCAAGATATAAATAAATGAATAAATTAGAGAAATACCACAAGTCTCCACTGACCATCTGCCTTGTGTTCTCATTCGGCATTTTGCCAGACGCACAATGCTAA
Source organism: Zootoca vivipara (assembly GCF_963506605.1). Lineage (NCBI taxonomy): Eukaryota > Metazoa > Chordata > Lepidosauria > Squamata > Lacertidae > Zootoca > Zootoca vivipara. Next base: position 71,770,425 of record NC_083279.1, on the reverse strand, counting down.
CACTTGAATCTTGAGGAGAGATACAGGAGGAAGGTGGCTACCTTATGTATTAGTTGTGTCCTTCAAAAGATGGGAAAGCTGTGGTGTAACTCCATTCTCTCCAAGCAAGCATGAACTTTGGAATCATTGCAATAATCTATTTTTGTTTGTTTGTAATTCTCAACACAGTTAAAAGACAATCCTGAAATTTTGTTAGCCCATCTTAAGGGAGATTTTCTAAAAGTAATTATAATTCATACCTGGTGAGACTGGTCACAATACTGCAGGCATGCCCTTTTGCCATCTCAGCATTTCCTGACAGAAATTAACATGCCCTAATCCACCAAAAGAGTAGTTTCTGGAGCTCCTGGAACTAATGGGGCAGGAGAAGAGGACTATAGGAAAAGGCATAAATTAATAAGAAGGAATCAGCTGTGAGTCCTAGTCCCTGCATTGCAGGCCTTTTTTCACCTAGTCTGGGAGGGCAAGGCCCTGCCTGACTCCAGCTGTCTCTTAGTACAGACCCAGGTCATTGAGTCTGAGCTTCCACAGCTGCTACCAGTGAAATACCACTGGCAGAAACATCAGCAAATAGCTGTGTGAGTGTTATGAAAGGGTTCACATGTATATTTGATGAAGTTTGGAAGCCTATCATATATACACACAAAAACAAAGTAATTTTTATATGGTTTCCCTTTGGTTCCAAGAGGCCGCATTGCAAATTGGTATTGGCATCAGATGCAGCGTGAATCAGTTTGTAACTTCCAATGTGAGGAGAATGGGTCCATCGTTTCCTGTATGCTTTCTGTGATTCTTCTTTAGCTGTCACGGATACGTGAAAGATGAATATGAAAGTCTCAAAAGCATTAGGTGTTTTGTCATTTAGAAGGGTGTGTTACCAGGACATTTCATAAGTATCACAAGGTTTGCTCAGTATACATCTACTGGGTGTTTTAGATGACTAGAAAAATAAATATACAATTTTCACTGAAGGTGTAAATGGCAGCTGTATTAGGAACATGCATGCCACTTTCAAAAGAGCAGAGAGGAGTGAAGGTGATTGATTTTTTAAAAGCCTATTGGGAAAGCTGTCCTGCCTTGACCATTCTAGATACAGTATTTGGATATATTTATTCCGTACTTCAACCCAGCAATCATAGGGTAAGTAGTAACAGGTCATGGGACAAACACCTGCAGAAGCAGTCTTCCATTGTTTTATGAGTTACAGTGGTACCTCGGTTTACAAACACAATTGGTTCCGGAAGTCCGTAACTTAACCTGAAGCGTACTTAACCTGAAGCGAACTTTCCCATTGAAAGTAATGTAAAGTGGATTAATCCGTTCCAGACGGTCCACAGAGTACTTAAACTGAAAATACTCAAACCGAGGCGTACTTAAACAGAGGTATGACTGTAAAGTGATGCTAGCTGCCAAGGCTGCCAACTTAAAATTGGGGGGGGGGTGGAGAGACGGTAAGCCCAGGGTTCAGCAAGGTTTATCTTGCCTGGGCTAGATTGGTCCTGCGGAGAACCCTCTGTGGGCCAGATCGTGTGTGAGAGAGAGAGCACGGTTTTCGGCGTCTGAGTCTGCGTAGACGTGGTTTTTGGTGTCTGTGCATGCGCAGACGCGATTTCCGGTGCTGCGGAAGCGAGGCACTGCGCTGGTTTAGCGCAGTGCATGAGCAGGCAACTCAGTTCGTGGGCGGCTTGTGGGCCGGTCAAATTACCTCTGCGGGCCACTTCCAGCCCATGGGCCTTAGGTTGCTGACCCCTGGCATAATCTATCACAAGTTGTGACATACGCACATCATTTGAATGGCAATGCCCATCAACTGTGGGGGCCCCCAGCCCCCTCAAATACTGGGGGGGGAACCTCAGGCCCTTGGAGTTGGCTCCTATGCTAGCTGTGTGGAATAACAAATCTACCTTCTTCACACTGGTGCATTGCCTTAGCTTGACTAAAGCCTTGTCAGCATTTCTGCTTTTCACATAATCCAGACAGAAAGATATTTCTGCCCTCAAAACAGAACTCTTTCAGTCATAAGCTAGCGTTTCTTAACAAATGGTTTCTTCCATTCTAGCCCACAGCTTCAGGGTGGATTACACATATATTTGCCCCCAGTATTTTGCTCAGTAACATATAACACTACATAATACAAATGATTAAAACCAATTCACATAAAATGCTTTATAACTACATAACTAATATACTGTAGTACCAGCAACATACTTAAAACTGACTTCACCAATCACAACTCTCCTAAGCTGGTTTTAAGAGTAAAAAAAGTTGGATTCTATTCTTGGTGCTGGCACAGATTTCCTGCATGACTTAAAACAACCCACAGAGTCACCTTCTATTTTCACTCCTCCATTTGTTTAGCTGAATATGATAACACAATTGAGAATTCCAGTTCTGCAAATCCCAGTTCTTCAAAATTCTGAGCCTGCGTCCTGACTGTTGCAATTACATGACTGCAGTATTTTAGGTGGAACAGTTTTCCGACATGACATAAGGGTTACGCTGTAACCATTAAGTAATCTTAGCAAGGTTCTTCTAATCTATTCCATTTTTCCTTCCAGCTTTTGTTTGTCTTGTCCCATCAGAATGCACACAATGTAGTACAGGTATTGCACAATTACTATTTTTATTGTCGCTTCTAAAGGACCAACCACATTGCTCCAGTTGGAAATCCCAGTCTTTTCTTAAGGATGGAGATTTTGCAGGACAGACATTAGCTGTCTTGGTAAAGCCAAGCTTTCATTGTACTAATAAGAAACCAAGCAGAATATTCAACATATTCTTCTTTTGTTTAGCACAAGGAAGTGTAAGTGTGTGACACTGCTCCTCAGCTTCAAGCAGCTTGTGTTAAGAATTAAACTGTTGGTTCAGATTTCGTTATTAAATCTATTAGAAATGCACTGACATCTTTGACAGCTAAAGATCCTATTAAATCCTGGAGCATGTAATATGCAGGCAATTAAAACTTTGGCCATGTTGTTTACCTTCTATGATGTCCTTGAGGGAGCAACCCTGAATAGAGAACAGCTCTTGCTTCCTGTCCAATTTGTGCAATTCATATACTGTCATACCTCGGGTTGCGTTCGCTGCGGGTTGCGTACTTTCAGGTTAAGTGCTTGGCAGCCCCGGAAGTGTTTACTTCTGGGTTCCACTGCGTGTGCATGCGCTAAAGCGGCACTTCACACATGCGCTAAAGCACTGCTCAGATTGAGTACTTTTCGGGGTGCAAACGGCACCCTGGAACGGATTGTGTACTCAACCCGAGGTACCATTGTATTTGAATACAGATAAAGCTATAGTGAATAATTTTTTTAAAAAATCTCCCGAAAGCAACAAACCATTAAGCTTATTTAGTACGGATAGACTATGCTACAGTGGTAGCTTGGGTAGTTTGTAATTATCTTTGGGGTATGCTTGAACATAACACCAAACCATGGTTTGAACAAGTCTAGCCTACTTCTGGACTCATGCACTCCCTTGTTCCATCTGCTTCCCTTGTGTGGCCAGAAGGGGGAATATGGAAGCTTTTGCCCAACCAAGATTTGGTGTTTCCCTCAAACTCATTAACTGTGGTCAACATTAACAGTGGTTAGTTTCAACCAAGCCAACTTCCAACTGTGGTTTATGAAGTTGGCTTGTTTAAACTAGCCATTGTTAATAGCCGTCTTCAGCATTCTTTTCTTGAGTTTAAGTAGACATATTAGGGAGGGACACAGGGATTAGATCCACCCCTTGCAATATTCCAGTCATTCCCCATTGAGTTGGGGGTGGGGATGGAGGCCCTAAGGTTTAACCATTTAAGATAATTTAGACCAGGCATCCCCAAACTTCGGCCCTCCAGATGTTTTGGACTACAATTCCCATCATCCCTGACCACTCGTCCTCATAGCTAGGGATCATGGGAGTTGTAGGCCAAAACATCTGGAGGGCCGCAGTTTGGGGATGCCTGGTTTAGACCATTCAGACCATTTAAGGGGTCTAAAACACATGGGGAACATTCATCAGTACAAGGGGTTCCCTGCTTCAGAAGTTCAGCTTTCAACACAAGGAGGGCAACAGGAATAGTGAGGGGAGCACATCTGTCACACTCACCCCCATAGCCCTCCATTGTATGTTTACATGAAGAGCTGTCCTGAAGAGGGCTGTCCTTAATCACAGTTCCCACCCACTGCAGATGAGTTAACAGATTGTGGTAAATCCTCTGAACTCCTCCTCTCAGTTATACTGGAGAGGAGATAGAAAGAAGGAACGTGCAACGTCGGGAGAAGAATAAGTTAGTTCATGTAGAGCTAAACCATAGTTTAGTGTTATACCTTTCTGTCTCTAGGCTAGAAAATAACACACACAAAACAACTAAGAACAAAGAATTATTCCTATTTTAGGCTGGGTTTTTATTTCATTACTTAAAGACAACATATTTTAGATCTGCCATTTACCCTTTTCAACCATTGCACCACCAAAACTGATTTAATATCGTCCCTAAATAGTCCCATGTGAACTACCAGCAAACTATCCCTTTTTGCTACTGTGACCACCTAGTTTCCCCATCATCAAATGGCTTTAGACTTCTGATGGTGATAGTTTTAGGTCATACCTGCTCATATACATAATTTGTCTAAACTATTAATAACTCATCACATTATTCTCCTGCTCTTGACTCTCTAAATTGCCACAGTGCTGATCAAAATTCTTGATGCGTCTGTTGGAGGAACAATGCACATTCTTCAAGCTAGGACACTTAGTATCCTGCTTGGAACACCTGTTCTTTTAAAGAAAATGTTCGGATGGGTTTGGAATCTGGGGTTTGTTTGCTTTTTTGTAGTACAAAAGTCTCACAAAGAAGCACAAACTCTGGTGCCATAAGGCAGAAGTAGAGGACAAAGATTAAATATAGAACGACAGCAATATACAACACATCCCTTGTTTACCAAGCACTTCTTACCAAGCACTCCTCACTTATATATGTTATTATTTAAAATATAAGTCCATGCCACCTGATTGTTCAATACAACTGGCAACACAGCTGGTGAAAACTGAGATTAATAATAGTGTTTGTAAATAGTAGTAGAAACATGCCATTTGATACAGCTGGGAAAGTCACATAGGCAAAAAAATGATCAAATATCAGAGAAAGTCTGCTTTTTTTGGTTCAGTTTGATTTTATTCTGGAATCACAATATTGTATCTCAAAGAAGCAATGTATTTGTGTTAGGTCTCAATGTGGCTTAGTGTTGCATTTAACTGTGAGAGGCCAAGGTTGAAATACCTGCTCAGCTGTGATGGCAAGTCCTGGGTCCCTTCCTAAGCAGGGGCCCTACTTGTGCACCCATTTGGATTTGGGAGAGTGTGGGTCTGATTGGAATGGGCACACAGCAGGTGGCTCATGAATAGCTACTCAGCTGTGCAGTAGTGTAATAAAACCCCACCCGTGGGAACTCACTGGTGGCATAGTACACTTTTTCGTCCACTCCTGGGCCTTAGAGGGCTGGTTCTGTGGCTTTGGCACTGTTGATGTTGACTTTCCTGCCCCGGTCTATGTTAACAAGCTGTTCTGGTTGCAGTAGATGGAGGGTAGCTGATAGTTGATGGGGCTGGGAAGGAATTTACCCACCACCACCACAACTGGGCCCAACACTCTGAGATTTTTGCCTTCCTCATAGCAACATTTGCTTTGCGGTTATTGATGTACACTAACATTGATTAAAGAGCCTTGGGGTTCCTGTTCAAAGACTCAACCCCAGCTGAGGAGGTTGGGATGGACTCCACATGTCCAGGTTGCAAGAGCATACACACACACACACACACACACACACACACACACACACACACGTAGTAGTAGTAGTAGTAGTTCATGCTGGGTGGGGGGAAGATCATTCAGCTCCCTTTAACACTATTCCAGCAGTTGGGTTTTGATAGTGACATTGGCCAGCAAGCCAGTGACTGGATCCCTGCCCTGTGTCATACCAAACACCATGAAACGCAGCCAATAAAGTTGAGTCCACTTCAAGCCCATTTGGGACATTTTCATTTTTATTCATTCCCACCTTGCTACATGCAGTTTGCATGGCTCCATATCTAATCCACTGTAATCTGGCAACTAAGAACCGTTCTCACATTATAAAGTATAAGGGGGTATGTTGAGGGGGTTGCATTCTGCAAACTACCACTGTGGTAAACTAGCACATCAGGAAAGGGGTGGTGCTGATTTGCTACATGGAGAGTTGTTGTCATTTTTACATTAAGAAATATGACACCCACGTGGATACAGACACACCCCAACTGCTGTCCAGAATTCAGCTTCAACAGTCTAGCTAGGATTTGATACCCCAAAGTGTAAGATGGTTTTAAATCAGGCACCCCCAAACTGCGGCCCTCCAGATGTTTTGGCCTACAACTCCCATGATCCCTAGCTAACAGGACCAGTGGTCAGGGAAGATGGGAATTGTAGTCCAAAACATCTGGAGGACCGAAGTTTGGGGATGCCTGTTTTAAATGTTTGTCCATTTTTGTTTCAGAAAATGCAAATTTGTTTCACTTTCTAGCTTTCATTAAATTTCCCTTTCTGGCATGTAACCTAAAAGCAATAGCTACTTTTTAGCCACTAAAGCGGGTTTCCCTTCATGGAGAGCCCAAGTTGTGGTAGGGGCTATCAGGACACCCTCCCTCCTGTTGGGTGGGACCGTTTAGATGACCAGGGCTGCAATTGGTGGATGCGAGTTGTTGGAAAGATTTGAATGTTGCAATATTGGGGACAGCCCACTGGCTTCATATTCCTTGCTCGCAGCATGGGCTGTCTCTTTCCCTTTTGCTGCGAGCTTCGGATCACCCGCCCACCCTCCCTTTAATTAGGCTGTTGCATTTGACCTTGCTATGCCTGTCATGGGGTCATCTGCTTTTGAGGCAGGGGCCTGGTAGGAATTTTGCCATTTGGCTGATTGGCTGGTGCCACTTGGTTTTCGCCTACTGCATAGCAATTTGTCACAACTTGTAAGGTTGCGGTTAGGCATTGGTTCATAAATTGGTTGGTGGAGGGGCCAGGATTGGCTGTGCCGGCCCCTCCAATGCTGTTGGTTGGTGGAGGCCAGGATTTGCTTTGCCAACCACTCCAATGTTGTTGCTGCATGGGTGAATTCCGTTAAAGGAATCCAGGGGCTCAACATGCTTTAGTCCTAACCCCCGACAAGGGGCTAGGGCCATGCAAGAGCCGCAGGGAGCAATTGGTGGAGAGGTGAAGGGCCAGCCCTCTGGCTCCATTCTCTCCCCAAAATGCTTTCCCCGCACTGACTTCAGGAAGCGGGGAAGTCAGTTAGTTCAGGTCTTAGAGACAGATGTATGGATGGAACCAATGCCTAAGCAACCACTCACATTTTGTATTTAAATAAAGTTGTGGCCAAAATTATGCCAAAAACCTTAATTTATGTGTGAAGTGTGATTTATTGGGGGGGGGGTGTACTGGGAACCTCTACACGCAATTATATTTTCAATCCATGGACTCAGCTAGGCTGGTACAGAAAAAGTGATTTATGTACTGTGTATTTGTTGTATGTGTGATATAACATTGTGCCACCAGATGGCGACGTGCAGTCCCGTTCTTTTTCCTTACCTGTTTTCCCTGTTTAAATTTACAACGCTTTTAAACTGAAACACTTATTTGATGTCTCTAGATCCAGCCTAGATCTAACTGATTCTTAATTGCACATAAGAGCTTTCTGCCCAATCTATTTCATCATAATAGATGTACATTGGCTATTCATTTGTTACACTCATTCCATACCTGCTTCTGCTACAATGACTTTCTGAGTAATGGATGCATATTTTGTACCAGGAGGATGTAATGCCTTTCTTGGATAATACACCAGTACAATTATAATTGTCCACAGATGTTCTAGGCACTTATTAAGTTTTATGCATAACACCATTAATGATGAGTTCCATGCCCTTGCTGTTTTGAGAACTTCTAAATTAAAATTAAAAAGAAAAAAACCATCAAAATTTTGCTTTTAATTTTTAAAGTGGCAAAGAGCAGTGGGAAATTTCCCTCCCATAGTTCTCCATATAATCAATCCTTTCTTCCCCCACCCACTTTATTTTCACGAGACTCCGGTGGCTGTGCATCCTCTATGTCTCATGTAAGGGTGCACATAGATTCATATTTTAAAATGAAAAGTGAATGTTATGATGGGTCTGCAATCCCCTGAGCAAAACTATCCCCCATCACATTACATGGGGATTGGATATTATGTAATCAGCACCTTGATGGTATATATATATATATGTGTGTGTGTGTGTGTGTGTGTGTGTGTACACATACATAAAGGCCATAGTGTGCTGGTATGTAGGGTGAAGTATCACACGCGATTTAATCATGGAAAGAATTTTTTTGCAGGTCTTTGCTCTTTCATAAAGTGTTCTGAAATTTAAAAGCAAATTCTTCAATCAAATCATCCTAAAGTTATATTTTGAATGAACAATGAATGAATGAATGAATGAATGAATGAATGAATGAATGATATAGCCATATGAAATTATAGTCTAACATTCAGTTAAGAAAAAAACTGTCTTGCATTCAGAGGTAAGGCTTATTATTATTATTATTATTATTATTAAGTGCTCCATAGGATGCTACCTATGGATAGATATAGACTATCGGTCCATCTGACTCATATTGTCTGTGAATATTTATCCAGCATTTTAGGCAGGAATATTTCCTAGCCATACCTGGAGATGCTGGGGATTGAACCTGGAACCTTTCACATGCAAACTACATGCTCTACCACACAGCATCATTAATATTAAATTGTTAAGATTTTACAGATAGCATTTTTCTCAGTGAGGCCATCTCCCTTTAAAATACCATGGAAAATAATCCGAATCGTGCTTGGTAAGCAAGAAGAACTGGTTCAGAATTCCTAAGAGTTCAGCATCTTCATTGGATTCGCACCTGAGCCCACCTTAGTATGATTTTAGTCCCAAGCAGTCTGTGAAAACCAAACCTAATGTTCAGTCAGTAGACTACTCCTCACTTTAACTATTCTCCTCACCTCCAAGAACACTTAATGTTTTGAATTTGTATTCTGCCTGACATTCCACCTAATGGATTTTGAAATTGTCACCACATGGATAGCATGAATAAGACAAAGGCGACAGGCATTCAGCTTCAGCTTTCAAGATATCTGAGAGGCACAGACTGGCAGGAAAAGCAAGCAGTATGTAAGAGAAGCTGATAAAGTTAGAGGAAAGGCAGAGAGGTGATGCTGTAGAACTGGAATATGAGGGGGGGGGAGAGGAGGTAGGGAGCAGCGGCTTATTCTATCAGCACCAAGGACAGAGACACCAAGCAGCTGGTCTTTGAGATCTTCAGAAAGCCATATGGGAAATGCATGGATATAAATCAGGTCCAAAGTGATGTAAAGACTTTTTAGATCACTGTCCTACATCATTGAGGCAAATATGGAATATTTTTTCTTGTTTTCTTACATTGTTGCAATGTCTCGGGAAGGGCAAAGTTTGAGTCCCCTGGGGCATATGGCTGCAGAGCCACATGAATCTAACATGTTCTCTATATCCTTCCAGAGCTGAATCTGTCGGATGAGGGTAAGTCATTGTTTTCCTCTTTTGCATTTTAGTTCTGACTTGTAAAATTTCCTGCTTTTAACCTATGCTCTTTGCAAATCTTTTAAAACACCTAACAGCCTGAAAGAAAGCCCATATGCATAAGAAGAATAATAAACCTGTCAAGGCTATAAACTACATATGGTTCAAGGAGGGGGATTGTTTTCTGTGCATTATCACCTGGAGGACTGGATAGTGAGAGCTTGTTCTTTTTAATGTTTTCTTTTTCATAATCTAGTAAAGATTGTTAGTTTCTAAATGTTCTCCTCCCTCTATAAGACTTTTAAAAAAGGTGTGTGGAAAGGAGGTTGATGTTTGCCACTTTGCTCACTGGCAAAGAAACTCTTTATCCTGAGATAATTTTGCTTTGTGCCCCTTCAATGCAGCAGTTAGAAAGGCTGTAGGTTTAAAAGTCCTGTATATATTAAAAGTGAATTTCCTAAGAAGAAAGCCCTGCCCCAAGAAAGTAAGTCATATTGAAAGAATGGTGCTATTGTTTTAAGGTTGGTGCTGTAATTAAAATAATTTGAGGGATTTGAATATCTAGCGTACCAGGTTGTTGAAATTCAGAATTATTACACTGAGCAAACACAGACTTAAGGATGCATTGGTATGTGTGCACACACATACATGCATGTACACATGTATATGTGCTCACACACATTTTTCAAGCCGTATATATAATCTCACATGACCTAGTGCCTATTAAAACACTGACTTTTGAGAAATTTTTGATTCTGGTATTTCCATCTGAGTTTTGCCCTTGAAGTAGATGGACAATCTTCTGTAATTGAAAGGAAGTAAAAGAATTAAAGTCATAAAATGGAGCTATAAAGGAGAATAGGTGCAGTAGATTGAGAATGACCTATTAAAGGAAAGGAGGGTAGAAAAGAAAATAGGGGAGTTTCAGAAAAATACAGATATGATCCCAAATGATTGTGATTATAATGATGAAGGTCAGTAAGCTTTTAAGTTGTACCACTAAGTTTTTAGTTCTGAAGCTTGCTCTCATTTTGCACAGTTATCCAATAAAAACACATTTGGAATCACTTTGGGTTCTATTGATTGTTTCTGGAACCAGCAAATGGGAATTATACCTGACAACTGGGAATATGATTACAGCCATTGTCTCTCAGTAATTACTTTTGATGCAAAGGCTGGTTGCTATAAAGTGCACTGGGCGCATGGTTGTTTCAATGAACAGAGCTCACAGCAGAATCTTACTTGGTGTGAATAATTAGGAATTTCATTTGAGGTCTGCACTGTAAGCAGAAACCAGAATGAGTTTTATGTGTTGTTTCAGACTACTATTTTGACAAGCCATTTCAGTCAAAGATCAGGCTACACATGCATATTTAAGCACCACGAAAGGAAAATTGATAATTGCAATGCCAGGTGTTTACTTCCATGACTGAAAATACCCATCACAGTCCAACCACTAAACTGAGTTTTCATATCATGCCTAACAAAACATGGTCAGTGGAGACCCTTAATATATTCAGCTGTGTACAGCAAGTGATGAGATTTCAATAGATATATAAGCATGTATGTGAATCAAATCTTAGAAATGTGGAAGTAAAAGGAATATGAAAAGTTATACAGTCCAGTCTCTTGTACTGTGTTATGTCCTTCAAACCAAAGCCATTCTAACGGATCAGGAGATATACAAAAGTGCAGCCTATAATAAGATTGCAGCAAGGAAGAAAACATTAGCAGCAAACTCAGATGACTTAAGATAGTTATGCAACCGCCAATCTCTGAGCCCAGCTTTCGGCAGATACTGAGCAGGTTGGCTAGGTTACTTACCTAAGGAAGTGATTTGACTATTTTAGTGATCTGCTTTTCTGCATAGATCCCATCATAAAATCACAGGCAGGGATCAGCATAAAATCAGCAGGGATACCAACATTTAGCCTAACTCCAAACTTCTTACAATAATGTATGCAGTTAAGGAAACAGTTGCTTTTTTCTGAATGTGTTTGAAGCATCTCCAATCCAGCATTTATGATTAAAGAATATTAAATATTTTTTTAAGAAATGATTGCTGAAATAACGTTCTATAAACCTGCACACATCAGCCCACATTTTTCTCTAAGGAATGATTTCCCTTCAAACCACAAGCATTGCTACCATCATGCTGAGTTGCTTTATCTCTTTAACCTCCCCAAAGAAGTCTTGCCTTTCTTAAGCCTGATCAAGCAAAAGGCTTGGCTTGAATGATGCATTCAAGCTCTTCTTCAATGTCCATATGGGCAATCCCTAGCCTAGAATATCTCAACACCCTGTCCTTAAGCCTTCTGCCCAGGGCACATCATATAAAAATAAGCTGTCATTTTTATTTATTTATAAATAAATATTTATATACCACTGAATCATAAAAAATATATCACAGCAGGTTACAGCAGCATAAAAACATAAAACCAAACAATAAAATCACAAAAAGTTAAAAACAAAAAGAAATTAAAAGCAAGCACCAGTAGAACATTATGGGGGATGTACTCTTAACTGCCTGCATAACCCTGGCAGTATAGAAAAGTTTTCAGCAGGCGTTTAGAAGTTGGCACAGAGGGTGCCCACTGAATTTCTGCTGGAAGGGTATTCCACAGGGCCGGGCCTATGACACTAAAGGTTTGATTTCTTATTGTTATCAAACGAGCCTCACCAACTGGAACAAAGGATTCTAGTTCAATTATATTCTATGTTGCCAAGAGGAAATATATCAAATTACCTCTAATTATCCCCAGAACAGGGACTAGACAGGCACAAGCAGGTTAAGCTTCCTTCACGCTCTGAAGTCCATGTGTATCATTCATGCCCTGGAGGGATAAATCGTGAGAAAGGGATTCATTGGCTTGTATCTTGAGAATGCCCAGAAAAAGGCCAAATAGCATTGCCACAGTAGTTTTACTCTTACAGTAAAAGCAGAGGCTCAACTTGCTGTATCTGAAAAGAATCTGCTTGATACTTGTTGACTGGTTGACAGTAACATCTTTGCCTGGTCCCTAAAAGGTGATAATGATGGCGCCAGTGAGAGCACTCCACAGTCAGGGAGTCACCACTGCAAAGGCCCATTCCTATGTTGCTACCCTCTGCACCTCCCTTGAAGGGAAAACACAAAGAAAGGCATCAGAGGATGGACTCTGGGGCCAGTGGGTTTGTGCAGAGAGAGGCAGTCCATAAGATACTTGTGTACTGAGGCAACTTAGGCTTTACAGGTCAAAAGACTTGAGCCCAGAAACGACTCGGCAGCCAATGCAGTCAGGCCAGGATTGGTATTATATGATCAGACCTTCTACTTCCCATCTACAATCTGGCCACCAAATTCTGCACCAGCTGCAGTTACCAAACTGCCTTCAAAGGCAGTCCCACTTATAATGCATTGCAGTAATCTAATGGAGTTGCAGCTGAATTGCATACGCACTCAGAAAGTCAGGATTTTGCAATGGCTATGGGTTCTACTGGGACACATGTATTCTGTATTGTGCTCTGTATGGATCCAATTCATGTCCCACATTGTCATACTAGACATGCCCCAAGGCTTTCATGTACATCACTGATATCATCACTGGTGCAGTAAAGACCAGATACCCTTCTGGATGACCACAAAAAGTAACAAGAATAGCCAAATCTGCATGGTGCACAGTGCAGATAGGTCCCTGGGCTAGTGTTATATAGCCTGATATAACAAGAGAACCAATGCAATGACCCAATTTCAGCCAATGCTCATCATAAAAGTTCTATGGAATTCTGATGCAAAGTTCCAGAGGGGCAGTCTATTTTGTGGAGTCGTCTTGAAACCGAGTCACTAAGAATAGCATCAGTACCTCTGGAAAAGTCATATCAAAGCTAAATGGAGCATAATAGGTTTCAGAGAACCATCAGGAGTTGATTGGGAATGAGAGACTTTGAACACCCTGCAGTATGCCTCCTGCTGTATACTACTTTGGACTAGGATTGTATCAGGCGAGTTCAATGGTGTGCAGGAACTGTGCCTCTTTCTCTACTTGGAGACTACTCAGCACTGTGTAGGAATGCTAATAATCAAGTAGATTTTTGTCAGAACTTTAAATTTAAATTCCCTCAAGAAAAAGCAGCAAGTAGTCTATTTTAATTGTAGTTCAGTCCGGAACTAAGTTTGACTTTATGGGACCCAGCCCAGTCAGCCCAGTAAAGGAGACTGGTTTCTCAGCAAATCATTGTTGGGAATGAACAGCTAATGAGGAACCTGTGACAGTTTTTGCTAAAGCAAAGGTGATAACATCACCCATATCAATCTTAATGCCCACATATTAATTTTTCAATGTGAATTCCACATGGTTCTTTCAGGAAGATTAGGTTCCTCACATTATACCACTGCATGGTATTGAAAGGTAGTTGTATGAAAAATAGTACAGTTGCCCAGGGCACTGATCTCCAGTAGGCACTGAGCAACCTGCTGGACTCCCTAAGTAAATACCCCATGGCCGGTTATAACATTGGCAGCAACTGTTTGCTCCAGGCCTCAGAGTTTGTACCAAAGAAAGGAGCAAAAATGGTTCATTCACTGTGTGCTTTCACCTTTCCTAATTTCTCACATGATCACTTGGGTATGATGGTGATTGTGCTTCTTTGTAAGTGAAAAGTACATATGGGGTGGTAAGACACACTGAAAATACAATCTGCACATGAATGTTGGTGATGAATGTGGCCACCCTTTCCCCACTTCCTTTGTATTGGGTGAGTGTTACAGAAAGGAAGAGTAGGAACTCAAAAAGCAAAATACTTTGGAACCTAGTCAGTACAGAACCACAACTTTCATCTAAAGCACCCCAATGCTTTTTCTGGCACTATTAAACAACTATAATTTTTCCCCAGATTGTATTTCATTGGCATTGAGCAATCTTACAAATGAATGACTGTTGTAGGGTTTCACTCATAGTAAGCAGCATAATTTGGCCAGTGATATGAAAATATAAACAGATTCTCTGTTCTTGGTGCACCACACCAATGTTCATCCAGTGTCTTTCTTTTTCAGATCTTCCATCCCATGATGACAGCCTTCAGCAGAATCACTAGCAATCCCAATTCTACGGTATCAGCCCCATACTGGCAAGATAACTCCACAGAACCTGGATCACCACAGTCTCATGCCTACTATGCCCTCTGTTACTGCATCTTGATCTTGGCCATCGTTTTTGGGAATGTCCTAGTCTGCCTGGCTGTGTTGAGGGAACGTAGCCTGCATACTACCACCAACTACCTTGTGGTGAGCCTGGCAGTAGCAGACCTGCTTGTGGCCACTTTGGTGATGCCATGGGTAGTATACCTAGAGGTCAGTATACTTTAGGCTACCAGTCCTATGGCATTCTTTTCTTTTTAGTATTTGTGCATGGTTAATATACTCTCAAATTTTGTCATCCATTTAGAACTATGCAAAACAGTAAACACCCAGAGCTATCGTTTATATTGTTTCTTCCTCCACCCTTAAATTGTGCAATTATTGTATAATTCTGCAGGTTATCACATGGGCCCAAACTGATCCAACAAAGAGGGCTCTGGGACCTAACTTGGTGATACATTGATCTGGTAAATTACCAGAAAAGGTGGACATTCAGTTATGGATAGGTCACTGTTTCAACCCAAGTACCTTACGGATTTTACAAAATCAGCATGGGGAACCTCTTTGTTGCACACATGTGATAGACTCCGAGTGTTCTCTGCTTCCTTTAGTTTTATAACTTAATCATAAAAGAAAAATGTAACCCAGGTCTTGTGGGAAAAAGTGAATAATAGAGGAGTATCAATTGTTAGATTTGTGCTAAGCACAAATATCCATGTGCATTTTCATGTCTATGCATTGTTGGTGTAGAAACATATAATTTTAAGAGTTGAGTTTACAAACTATTAATGAACACTTTCTTTCAACAGATAGCAACAGTCCCATCCTGTCCACAGATCTGGAATTATATGATCCAAGAAGGGGACAGAAAATACTAATATAGACACAATATGAACAGAAGCACCACCTACACTGCAATCTCAGTGCTCACAGACATTCTGTGCAATAAGATAATTCAGATATTTTGTTGCTGCTGCAGCAGCTTGCTAGCTGATTTTAAGATGGGTTTGTAATTAGTTTTAGAAGCTAAGGTGAAATAAATAAATAAATAAATAAATAACACACATATTCCACACACACGCTACAGAGCTGTTGCACTCCCACAGTGCAGACTTTCCTGCACTTGGAAAAACAGTCCCTCTTACAAATATATGCCTCCACATATTGCTTGCATTTATGGGACTGGGGTGACAGAATTATGCTTTGGATGGCAAAGGCAAGAATACCCAGCTGGAATACTGATGTTCCTTCTTGAAGGGTGTATTTGACATCACTTGTCCACATGCCCTTGATGAAAATGTCTTCAGCTAATTGCCAATAGCTTTTCTCCAGACCATGAATTTTCCAGCCCATTAAGTAGCACATTCTGCCCTAGAATCCAAGAGAACAGCATCCATGCATTAATGTCTGTGGCTGACAATGGATAGAGATGGAGAGTATTTGTCCAGAGAACTCAGGGTCGTAAGACAATAGTTAAAACAGTGAACCATGCAGTTTTGCCATGAATTATCCACACCTGCAATACTCATGTAATAAATCTGATTTAAGAATAATCCTAATTAGTCCATTTTAAGTAGGGTTGAATAACGGTTAAGGATCTTGGATGACAACCGTGCTTGGCTGCACCTACAAAAATGAAGCATTTCAAATAGCAATCTGTAGAACGCTTCTGGGGGCTTTCAAGGTGTCAAATGGTCTGCCAGTTCTCCCAGATGAGATAATGATGTCACTGTGGGATTCATCACTTAAAAAATAAAATAAAAACCTATTTTGGCTGTAAGAATAACCTTTCTGTAATTTATCTCATGGAATAAATGCCACTCTTTCAAATATGGCATATATAACAAATCTCATGTTTCAAAGCTAAAAGAAAATTGATTAAGCCAATCTTCCTATCAACTAAGTGTTCAAGGCTCTCAGCTAATTCTATGTATTTGGTAGTTCTGCTGTGAATGACTCAAACCCAGATAGTGGTATGCATTTTCCTAAATGTGGTATAGGCTAAAAATGAAAAGGGCTGACATACATTTGAATTAAGCTAACTGTTTTTAAAAAATATGTTACTTTGTTGAGCTACTAAGACCTATTTGCAGGCCTTCCTTGCTTTCAACACTCTTCTCCTTCTTTCTCTTCTTTGGTGATCACTCGTAGCCGAGTAAGATTGTCTTCCATAAACACGGTTTTAAAAATGAGTCTGTAAATGACTGACGTCCTTCCACAGTGGGGACATTGGTTTCCTGGCGGGAGTTGGTCCCAGTGTGGATTTGCCAATCGTGCCTTCCTCTTAGCACGTTTCTCCATTGCGTCCTGAGTTCAAGTTTCTTCAAAGCCCATGACACCTTTGGTAAAGGCTGCTCTCCAACTGGGGTGCTCGCCGGCCAGTGTTTCCCAGTTGTCAGTGTTTATACGACATTTTTTAGATTTGCCTTGAGACAGTCTTTAAACCTCTTTTGTTGACCACCAGCATTACACTTTCCATTTTTAAGTTCGGAATAGAGTAGTTGCTTTGGAAGACGATCATCAGGCATCTGCACAACATGACCAGTCCAACGAAGTTGATGTTGAAGAATCATTGCTTCGACACTGGTGATCTTTGCTTCTTCCAATACACTGATATTAGTTCGCCTGTCTTCCCAATTGATGTGTAAAATTTTTCGGAGACACTGTTGATGAAATCTTTTGAGGAGTTGGAGATAGCATTTATAAGTGGTCTATGTTTCACAAGCATACAGTAAGGTTGGTAGTACAATAGCTTTGTAAACAAGCATTTTGGTTTCCCTGCGGATGTCCCAGTCCTCAAACACTCTGCACTTCAATTGGGAGAAAGCCACACTCACAGAGCTCAGGCGATGCTGGATTTCGGCATCAATGTTGGCCTTTGTGGAAAGATTACTGCCTAGGTAGGAGAAGTGATCAACATTTTCCAATGTTACACCACTGAGTTGTATTTCTGGTGCTGCAGAGGGGTTATTTTGCACTTGTTGGTGCAGCACTTTGGTTATTTGGATGCTGATAGGCCAAGTTTTCGTAAGCTTCTGCAAAGATATTTGGATGGTTTGGAGGTCATCCTCTGAGTGTGCGCACACTATGTTGTCATCAACATACCGAAGCTCTATGACGGAAGTTACGGTAACCTTATTCTTTGCTTTCAGCCTGCTCAGATTGAAGAGCTTTCCGTCTGTTTGATATATGATTTTTACTCCAGTGGGGTGTTTCCCTTCGACAAAGTGGAGGATCATGGCAATGAAAATAATGCTATGGATGCCAGGCAGCAATCCACTTTGGATTCTTCACCAACATGTGCGTTTCCCACAGATTTTATCCTTAGTACACCTAATGAGGTTGTTTTCTTATGCAGCCTGAGGAAATATCTATACGACCAACATATCCCAGGGTATGTTGGTCATATAGGGCCAACTGGTTGAAACCATAGTACTAAAAATCAGTGCTCAGGAATGTCCCTGCAAATAGTTATGTTTTAACCAACCAGCACAACACCATTTCCATAGGTGCTTACCATACCTCTAGGCAATACATCTCTGACAATGCAGAGCTGAAAACGAATGGAGGCAAACAAATTCAGTGGATTTCCACTTACTACTGCTGCACAATGGTTTGGAGCTTCTATCATCTGGTAATATCACTCTTCACTCAGTAACAGATCAAGCATTTCTCTTTTCAATGATGCACTGACTAATTGCTTTCTGAAGAGATTTGGGTAGAGTGCTCAGTCCATTAAAAGTATCTGTTTTAGGAAGATATAGCTGAATGCCTTGGGATACAATCCTAAACACACTTTCATGGAAGTAAATTCCATTAAAATAATTATATATAATGAAGGCAAAAATAGCTGAGATAATGAAAAAATAAATTAGGTCTCTAATCTGATTTTCAGCTGTCGGTAATTGTATCAGCTTCAGTGGAATTGCTGAAACCTGCATTGATGTAAATAAGAATGGATTTCTGCCCATCCTTTTAAAATCTGGCGGGTTCCTCCTTTATGCTTGCATTCTTCATTTGTTTATTCATTGCACTTTATCACACACTTCCTTCAAGGAACTCATAATGGCTCTACCCTCTTCTTTTCACAACAACTCTGTGAAGTTTGTTAGACAAGAGAGATAGTGACTGGCCTATAGCTATTCAACAAACTTCATGGCTGAAAGGGATTTAAACCTGGGTCCCCCACCTTTAGTCTCACCCTAACCACTATACTTCACTGGTTTTATATGCATTCACTGTAATCTGAACATGCTACCCTAAGACAGAGATGCCTCTAACTACCAGTTACCTGGAAATGCAAGTAGGCAGAATGCTATCATGCTTAGATCCCGCTTGAAGGTCTGCTGTAGGCATTTCCTTGGCAGGATGGTGGGGTCAAAGGGCCTTTGATCTGATTTAGCAGGGCTCTTCTCGTGTTCTTAGGCCATTCAGGGAAAATAGATGGACACTGCCCCTCAATGTTTCAGATGACAGGTGACTAAATCTCAGGAACACCTATAATTCTGTTCAACACACTAGTTCTACCTATGTCGCTTTATGTTACAAGCAATAGACAGCACAATCCTAAACATGTCTACATGAAATAAGTCTCATTGAGTTCAGTGGAGCTGGTTGGTAGGCATCCATCTGTTTCAGGAGACAATGGAGGAATGTGCTTTGTTTTTTGGAGGGTGGGAATCAAACCATTAGAGAGTTACAGTGCTTGCTGTGGCTGTAGAGACCAATATGGGAGAGACATCCTTTCTTGCAGCTGGGACAGAAGAAGACGCCCAGTTGCACCATGGTGTTTCTTCTCTCTGTGGTTGTCCCAGTGGGCATTCCTCCTCTGGTCACAATTGCGGACACTACTGTGGATACTTAGTGGAGCTTACTCCCAGGTTAATGGGTATTGCAGACTAAATTGCAGCCTAAATAGATTTATGCATTAGCTGTGCATTTTGAAGGTGTGTATCTTTTTGTGGCAATAAAATTAGCTTTACAAAAATTAAAATTGGATTATTTACATTTAAGCTTTTCTGATAATCCCACCTTGCACACAAATTGGCTGAGTTTAATATACAGTTCTTGCATGATAGATTCTAATATAGTGCTTTTGAATAAGTGTTCCGAAAAACCAACTTATGCAGTAGATTCAAAATGTTTTATTAGAAATTTGGTTTTTTAAAGTTTGGTTTTAATTGCTTTTGATGGCATTTTTTCTTCATTTTAACATGTTTGATTTATTATTTGACTGAATGTTATACATTTAGTGTCCTAGAAGTAGAGGTGTGCACACAAGGGACTAAACTGTAGTATTTACCATACCTATCAAATACCTAGGACCCAGGTGGCGCTGTGGGTTAAACCACTGAGCCTAGGGCTTGCTGATCAGAAGGTTGGCGGTTCGAATCCCTATGACAGGGTGAGCTCCCGTTGCTTGGTCCCAGCTTCTGCCAACCTAGCAGTTCGAAGGCGCATCAAAATGCAAGTAGATAAATAGGAACCTCTACAGCGGGAAGGTAAACAGCGTTTCTGTGTGATGCTCTGGTTCGCCAGAAGCGGCTTTGTCATGCTGGCCACATGACCTGGAAGCTGTACGCCGGCTCCCTCGGCCAATAATGCGAGATGAATGCGCAACCCCAGAGTCGGTCATGACTGGACCTAATGGTCAGGGGTCCCTTTACCTTTACCTATCAAATGCAGTTTGGATGCAAAAAAATAGTAATAATGAGTCTGGGCTTCTGTTGTATATATATCAAAACAGGAAATTTCAGACCTTTTATGTGCATCTGCAACAAATCTCTCTCTGCCTAATAACAGCCTTGTGCTTCTCTGTTGGAAAGCTTGCATGAAACAGAACAATAATGAATAATGATGAGTAAATCAAACCTAGGGCTATAGAATTATGAAGGGCAACTGAACAGATGCTGTCTGTTTCAGCCACTCATTAGCATTTAGTGTTTTTATTACTATTGAAAAATCAGTAACAGGCAGAGTGATCTCTCATTTTGGCACTTCCACAGACCTGAAAGCAAGCACAACTCCCATGGTTTTTACTAGCATTTTGTAGTTTAAATTGCCTTTAATTAGGTCTTTTCTCAGCTCAGGAACACTCTTTTGGTCTGAGTGCTACATGCTGGATGGCTTCTCGTGCACAATACTGAAGTAAATAACACCGTGATCTAGAGAAGCCTTTTCAGTGGTATCCTCTCTCGCAGCTTCCAACTTCAAACAACAGATAGTGTATTTAAGAGGCAAGAGAAGCCCAGCACCCTGCCAGCCTTATTCAAAAGATTTATATCCTGCCTTTGAGGACAGGTGTCCTCGCATAAATATACAGTAGCCTTATTTCACATAAAATCATTTGTGAGTCTACCATTATGCCCCTTTAAAATGAGCGGCAAAAATGTCAGTAATACACAGCAATTAATGAAAAAAAGTGGATTGAAATAAAAGCATCTGAGAAAGGGACCGTCCATATTTCATGGTGGGTTAATGGGAAATTAAGAGTGGTCTTCCTTTGTGAAGTTTCTCTGCTGTGAGACACCCCATAGCAAAAGGTTTGGAAGAAAGGAAGGAAATCAGCAACTCAAAAAAACCACAAGTTTATGAAGCTAGCAATACCAATACTTGGGACACAAAACCTCTGAGAGAGTGGGAAGAATTTACAGAGTGCACCTTGATAGAGTGCATAGTCATATATATATAGCATAAGGAGAATGCAAGGAAGTGATCTCTAAGTAGACTATGGTTTTATGACAACACCTTTGGTGTAAAACAAGTATTTGACTTGAGGCCTACCAGAATCTATTATGGCTGCTTGACTAGGCCTGGCTTGTTGTAGAAGGGGAGTGTGGATGCTAAATAAAACCTGTTGGAACTTATGCAGAAACACTTGAAGTCAATTTCTAAATATTATGCAGTACATGGCTGGCAAGAACAGGCAGAGGTATTTTCCCTTGCTCCCTCATACAGCCCACAGCAGACCAGAGAACAACTGTGTCTTAGAGGTTTCATACAGCATTGGTAATTTCATTGGTAATTTCATACAGCTTTGAGCTGTATCTTTGTGATTCACATATTAGCTGTATTTCTGCCCCAATTTGGGGGGGGGGGGAACTTGCTAAATCATCAGTTTCATAAAGTAACAGGCTTTACTTTATGGGTTTGCTTGCTTTTTTGAGGTGTGTTTACCCTGTCATGCCGCAGGGCGGCTAACAATAAAACAAATTAAAATGCAATAAAACATAAAAAATTACTAAGGAACTGTGGCAGTGGCCCAAAGGGCCACAATAAATGTGATAATGTGTACCCCTGTAAATCCTTGAGTGTGCTTCTAATAGAAAAGTTATGGTAGCCTGTTACTTTATGAAACTGATGATTTTGCAAGTCGTTCCCCCCCCCCAATTGGGACAGAAATACAGCTAATATGTGAATCACAAAGATACAGCTCAAAGCTAGAACATAAGTTGCTACATGGCGCAAATGGCTACACATAACACAAGTTCCCAACATGCACACTAACAAAATGTAACAGAACACAGTGGGAATCAGAACATAATCAGCAGAAATTGCCAGTGCTTTTTGCGCATGTGTTTTAAACATGAAATTAGGTGATGATGTATATGATTGGTGAAAATTGAAATGCTTTGTTTGAAATTTTATAAATACCACTGCCTGGACCACCAGGCGGGGTTGCAGTTTTGCGGAACGATCCGACTAACCTATTGCTTTGCAATAAACAACGTCGGACCACTAACTCCTCACGTTTCTTAGTTTTATTGGTGTAAACTCAGGAGATAAGCTATTTTCTCGCTTACAATAAAACAGCAGATGAGAAACCACAATAAAAACGAAAAGACAAACAACTCAATTAAAAATAATAGATCAGGCAATTAAAAGGAGACAGATATCATAAAAAGCCATTGAGCCTGAGAGAACAGAATGGTCTTTATACATTGTCTAAAAGTTGGTGAAGAAGGCACCAGACTTTTTATTCTATTTTTTTTTTAAAAAAAAACAAAACCAAACCTATTGATATCCCACTTTTTTCAAGATCTCAAGATGGATAACAAAAATTAAGCAAAATAGCCAATACAAAATGAACCATAGCTCTTTAATTCAAGTTGTGTGGCAGTGTCTCCGTCGCTATGTCAGGCGCAGCTTCTGGCTCGTCCGGGGCGAGCTCGGTGAGCTCGGTAGTGCGGCGTTTCCTAGCCGAGTACAGCAGCGGGACGCCGAGCCGCCTGAAGGTGCTGGACGCCTACCTGCTCTACGTCATGCTCACGGGAGCGCTGCAGTTCGGCTACTGCCTCGGCGTCGGCACCTTCCCTTTCAACTCCTTCCTGTCGGGGTTCATCTCCGCCGTGGGGAGTACACATGAAAACCAACATTGTTGTTGTTTAGTCTTTTAGTCATGTCTGACTCTTCAAGACCCCATGGACCAGAGCACTCAGCACGGGAAACCAACATAGTTACCAACATAGGAGCCGGCTAAATATCACAGAGCAGGGAATTTCAAAGCCAGGATGCAACCAAAGACAAAAAGGCCTGGCCTCACATTTCCATGGGTAATAAAGTTCCAGTGGTGGGACAATGAGGAAAGCCTCCATGGCTAATTAATTCTCAGGCAGCCTGTGCAATTTTTTAAATAAAAAAATACTGCCCTAAGTTCTCTGGTTCCAAATAAATCCAGGGTCCGAGTTCCACTGTTTGGGTGCTCCTGCTGAAGAGGACTTCTTTTCAGTATCCTTTCTGAGCCCAGGAGGTGGGGGACAACAACAAAAGCCTCCAGAACAGATCTTAATTGTTGGGCAGGCTCATGAGGGGAAAAGATGGTCTTTAGGTTGAAATACAGTGGAACCTTGGTTTATGAACACCTCGGTTTATGAATTTTCGGTTTACGAACGCCGCGAACCCATCTGGAACAGATTAATCCACTTTCCATTACTTTCAATGGGAACGTTCGCTTCAGTTTATGAACACTTCAGTTTAAGTACTCCGCAGACCGTCTGGAACGGATTAATTCACTTTCCATTACTTTCAATGGGAAAGTTTGCTTCAGTTTATGAACGCTTCAGTTTATGAACAGACTTCCGGAACCAATTGCGTTCATAAACCGAGGTACCACTGTATACTCGGAGTCCTGTAGTAATTTCATGCTCCTTATTGCAGCTTGTGAAACAGTGGATGAAACTTTCCCCCAAACGCCTGCTATACAGTACAGTATATACATTACAGTGGTACCTCGGTTTATGAACACAATTGGTTCTGGAAGTCTGTTCATAAACTGAAGCGTTCATAAACTGAAGCAAACTTTCCCATTGAAAGTAATGGAAAGTGCATTAATCCGTTCCAGATGATGAAAAACACCCCCTAAAAAGCAATTTAACACAAATTTTACAAGACCATTCATACATAAAATGAAGGCAATAATCAATGTACTGTACAGTACAGTACAGTAATGTAGACTGGGTAAATAGACCATGAATAATTGAACGAACACAGCTGCTGAATCAGCTAAATTTTCCGTCTCCGTGCACTGCAACCTCAGTGAAAATAGGTTTCCTGCCCCTACTATTAAGTAAGGGAGGGAGCTGGGGCAGGTGGGGAGAATGGCAAAGTTCCTAATGGCACATCTAGTGTCATATCTAGTTTAACCCTGGGTGTTGTTTTTCCCAGACCTACAAGGATGAACTTGAATGATTATTTGCAGGGTTTGATGCTTCAGTTCTTTTGTGATGGAATTAATATATATCCTGATGAACCTAGTTAACTTATCCCCACATCCATTGCCCACTTTCTAGATTTGTGTCTAGAGCAGCATTTAATTCTGAAAGGCAGGGCTAACTGCAAGAGGATATATGGGTTGAATCCTAGGAGCCACACAGCTTTCCTCTATGAACAAGTCCATATAAAACAATTCCACAATTATAATGGGAAGGAGCAACTGCAGTGTATTAGCATTCAGTGCAATGCAATAGTGACATTTTGTGGTTGATATTTAGGTGATGGGAGGAGTCTGGAACTTCAGCCGTGTTTGCTGTGACGTATTTGTTACCATGGATGTGATGATGTGCACAGCCAGCATTTTAAATCTATGCGCTATCAGCATTGACAGGTAAGAACAAAAGAGCACAACAGTAAGCTGTGGTAGAAATGGGAGATTCTCAGGTGGGCTAAGACAGGGAAGTGGGTTGAATTTTATGTTAGGGATTTATGTAGAAAAACAATTGTGCCACATATGTGCGTGCCACGTAAAATACATCAGAGAATTGTGCCACATGTGGTAGTTGTTATGTATGTGTCAAACATTAGATTCCCAATCTGTGTCTTTGTTAGCAAAGTAAACTCGGGGAATCATTTGAGTAACCATAAAGTTAAGCAAATGTGATAGCAAACTATGGCCTGGTTCGTACATCATGGTAAGCCATGGCATATCAGAACCGTGCAAACATGCTGGATGAATCCCAGAGTTCCCTCCTCCTTAAACACAATCTATACCTAAGGTTGGTCCTATGGTTACATATTACAGTGGTACCTCTACTTACGAATAACTCTACTTACGAATTAAAATAAAAAAAATTCCTTCAGTAGCACCTTAAAGACCAACTAAGTTTTTATTTTGGTATGAGCTTTCGTGTGCATGCACACTTCTTCAGATCTACTTACGAATGTTTCTACTTATGAATGGAGCTCCGTCCGCCATCTTGGATGTGGTTTAGATAGGATTTTTTCTACTTGCGAATTTTTAGATAGGGTTGCTTCGACTTACGAATTTTTTTCTCCCAATGCATTCCTATGGGATTCTACTTACAATTTTTTTTCGACTTACGAATGTGCGTTCGGAACGCATTAAATTCGTAAGTAGAGGTACCACTGTACAGTTAAGGAGAAGAGACATTAACCACAATCCCCGGCTTGGACAACACCCTAAAAACCTTGGCTTAGCTGTCATGTCATGCTGTGCTAAAAAGACAGGGGCCAGATAGCAAAGTGGGTGCAAACTCATTTCTGGGAGCTAACAATTTCATGCAGTCCTGTTAACACATAGCTTGGCTTAACATGATGTGTGAATTAGGCCTATACATATGTTACATGCAAACACATATAATAGAGCCTCAACCTTTTTTTTACACTCACTTAAATGGAGTGGGGAGGGGAACAAAAGATTTCTGCACTGGCCATTTTTATTCCACCCAGTCGTTCATCTAAAACCCAGTGACGGCACCAGAAAAAGGGGGGGGGCACAGAAGGAGCAAAGTATATTTCAGGGGCGGGGCAATTTCATTCCATATGTTAAGATCTCTGACAGAAAAATAACAGTATATGTTAATGACAGGAGTTCAGCAGTGTGAGGAGTGAGCTTCTTTGATGGGGGTGAACTTGCTCCCCCCCCACACACACTCTGGTGCTGCCCATGCTGAAACCACACAGAGGAGGAAAACAGATGATTGTGATTTTGAGCAGGCAAATGGAAAAAGATTAATAATTTCTTTTCTAGACATTGTACCTTCACTCAAAATCACGTCCTCCAGCGGCTGCTTTTCATTAAAAAAAAGTCAGGGCTTCGTTACACATGGCCACATCCTCTGATGTGTGCACACACACGCACACACACAATGCAGACAGCCTTGCTTGTAAAAATCTCCTCTTGTCATGGTTAGTTATGTCTTTGATTCACTGCCTCTTCTTACCATTAACAGATACTGACTTACCTGACTCTTTTTTTTTTCAATCTCTTTTCCACACTGCTTGCCTTTTTTCATCTCATGCTATTACTACTGAATTGTTTTTCACTTTTCTCATCTTCCATTTTGCACCATTGTATTTATTCTGTTTTCCCTTCTCTTCTTTTACTTTCTTCCACTCTGAATTCAACTTGGCCTTCTCTTCCTCTGTTTCCGAATTCCCTTCCCTTCCCTATACATTCCTTGTACAACAACTCCTCCGTCTCCATCACCCTTGCTTTGGAGTTGGTTCACTATGCAGATACACTGCAGTGGTTATGCCTGTTCATTATCAGTACAGCACAGGGCCCAGCTCTTGCCGAAGAGTGTCCATTATGATA
This sequence comes from Zootoca vivipara, assembly GCF_963506605.1. Lineage (NCBI taxonomy): Eukaryota > Metazoa > Chordata > Lepidosauria > Squamata > Lacertidae > Zootoca > Zootoca vivipara. Next base: position 71,743,666 of record NC_083279.1, on the reverse strand, counting down.
GCAATGGTCTGGTTGCTGGCATTTGCCGTTTCCTGCCCTCTTCTCTTTGGCTTCAACACCACAGGTAAATGCAGTAACAATACCTTGAAGCACAGGCTTTGTACACAAACATGGGGCCTCCTATGGCTTATGGCTTTAAGAACTCAGCTTCCCCTTTGTTCCAAGAACAAGGTGGAAAAGCCATCATGGTTCTGTCAACTGTGGAAGATGGCTACTGGGAAAATGTTCAGCCTCCAAACTACATTTTTTAGCTCTTACTAGTTTATAGAAACAAAAACATATTGAATTTGTTCTAAGAACCGTACCTTTATTATGCACACACACACAAAAACACGTAGCATGAAAGTTACTCTACCTTCTCTTTTCTGTGTCTTTTCGCTCAGGTGATCCAAATGTTTGTTCCATATCCAATCCCAACTTTGTTATCTACTCCTCTGTGGTGTCATTTTATCTTCCGTTTTTGGTGACCCTGCTGCTCTATATCCGGATTTACATGGTTCTGAGGCAGAGACAAAGGAAGCGAATCCTCACCAGACAAAGCAGCTACAGTGGTAAAACCTGCTACAAACAACAGGTATGACCCACAAATAAAAAGGCTTTATTTAGAAAGGCCCTTAACTGTCATATTCTATATAGTATGCCTGTAGGGTCCTACTGGAGCCCAGAAGGGATGAAATAGAAACAGCCCTATCGACTTGCAACAGTCCTGTGTAGGCCTCATTTCTACACTAGCTAAACTTTTTGCATCCTACTTCAAACCACCTGTGCCTCTTCCTCAAATGGAGTCTGCTCAGCTCCCATAGATTACTGCAGCTGTTGTTTCCTCGCAGCTGTTGTTAAGACTACAGCTCCCACCTGGAAAGTACCACATGGGCTGCTTTTCACCTTCAATGTATTCACTCTGCCTAACCTCATGACCTACTTGTGGGCTTTCCATAGGCCTCTGGTAGGACCCAGAATCACCCTTTTTGTATTCTAAGAATGGAAAGGGTTTCTTAATTTCTTCCTCTCCGGCTATTTATTTTAGTCAGACTCACCCCTCAGTTGGAATAGATGCTTCCCCCCACCTCCTCTGTGCTCAATGGGCAATAAGACATGGGCATCTCTGGTCAGAAAAACTTTGCAGGGTTTTGAATATGCAAAGCTGCTTTGAGCATAGTATTAGCAGAGGGGCAGCTGAAAGTGTATACCAATCATGGATCTATCAGTGTACTGTTCATATCAGCTATTTTCAGCCCTACTGGAACCATTCACTTATGTGGTAACAAGCACTAGTGAAATAAATTACTTTTCTTTGAACTGCTAATTTTATTCCTTACTTTTGGGAACAAGTATTTTGTTTACTAGTTTCAGGTTCATAGACCTAAATGGCATTAATAAGGTATCAAATATCTCTGTTGGGAACACACAATGTCATCAGGACTGCGGCAGCAATTGCAACCTCAGGCAATAAAAGCTACAAGAGATTATAGATCCACTTTAGTGGTTAGTTTTTGTTATGAATAAAGTTCCTAACCACTAATTTCAGTGAAAACACACATTATTTAAAGCACGAGTACTTTAAATATGAAGGGACCCAGGTGGCGCTGTGGGTTAAACCACTGAGCCTAGGGCTTGCTGATCAGAAGGTCGGCGGTTCGAATCCCTGTGACGGGGTGAGCTCCCGTTGCTTGGTCCCAGCTCCTGCCAACCTAGCAGTTCGAAAGCACGTCAAAATGCAAGTAGATAAATAGGAACCGCTACAGCGGGAAGGTAAACGGCGTTTCCGTGTGCTGCTCTGGTTCGCCAGAAGCATAGCTGCCAAGTTTTCCCTTTTCTCGCGAGGAAGCCTATTCAGCATAATGGAAAATCCCTTTAAAAAAGGGATAACTTGGCAGCTATGCCAGAAGTGGCTTTGTCATGCTGGCCACATGACCTGGAAGCTGTACGCCGGCTCCCTCGGCCAATAATGCGAGATGAGCGCGCAACCCCAGAGTCGGTCACGACTGGACCTAATGGTCAGGGGTCCCTTTACCTTTACCTTTATTTTAAATATCAGATATATGGCCCCTACCCTGAGGAAGAAATTAAATGTACAATATGCAACACTCTGTGGGTTAAGTTAAATATCAGTTTCATACTAAGTAGCAGCCAAATAGTGTGATAATAGAGGGACTAGAGTGTCAAACTAGAACTGAGGAAATTCATATTTAAAATCCCACTCAGCCATGAAGCTCATTGGACAACCTTGGGCCAGTCACAATTTCTTGTATGTAACCTCACTGGGTTGTTAGGATAAAATTGGGAAGGGGGAAGCCATGTCTGCTGCTTTGAGTTCTTTTGAGGAAAAAGCAATATATAAATAAGGTTTTGTTTGTTATGCTATCTATTTTTGTGTTTTTATATTGTAAACCACCCAGAGAGAGAGAGAGAGAGAGAGAGAGAGAGAGAGAGAGAGAGAGAGAGAGAGAGAACAGGTCAGTGGAACCGTACAGGTTTTGCATACCAAAGGTCCCATGATCAGTCCCAAGTAAGGCTGGGGGAAATTTCTGCCTGAAACCCTAGAGAGATGTTTCTAGTCAGTGTCAACAATATTATGCTAAAATGACCAGCTTCCCTTCTTTCTAAGTGGTTCCTGATTCTTGTTGGCCTCTTGTTTTTCAGCAACATACAGAAAGGAAAGCTTTGCACCAGAAGCTTCCCAGTGCACTCTTGTGCTGTTTGCAGCTAAAGAGTTCAGGTCAAAGGCTGCCTGCTGAAAAGAAGCCCCTGACACCCACAGAACTGCAGCAATATTGCAGCTTCTGCCATGAAGTTTCCGTCTCCAGTACAGGGGATAGAGAGGCTGTTGATCTAAAGGTGAGGACAAGAGTCAAGGAACAAAGTTTAGAAGTACGCAAACTCAACAATGGCAAAACAGCAACCTCTTTGAAGCTACCATCTCAGCAGCATCGGGCAATACAGCTCAGAGAGAGGAAAGCCACACAAATGCTAGCTATTGTTCTTGGTAAGTAGAGGCATTTCTGCTCCTTTTTAAGAACAGACTGTGCAAGAATGAGGACCCAACTAAATATTACATGGCAAGCATATATAACAGGTTTGAGGTTTGGTTTTGTGTTTTAACAAAAGCAGCTGCACCAGGCTACAAATTTGGTTGGAGGAACAACAGAGAGGAAGAATGCTTTAAAGAAACTACTTTAAAAGCTGCTTTGCCGTTTCAATGTAAATCTATTTTGCTTTTTGCTTTAAAATATTTCTCTTCTACTCTCTTTCCTCCTTTATCATTATTTCCACGTGGCTAAATAGCCAAGAGACTCTCAAAGATGTGTTTTTAGTTATGTGTGAGGATGCCCTGAAAATAATGGAAAGAAGTATGAATTGGCCTGTTATGTACTGAGCTGAATCCTAGAACAATAGGATTCAGAATCAGCGGGAGCTACCCAATCCAACTCCAGGTGGAAGTGAATCCGCAACCTGATTGGCCTGCTGGAGCAGCCAATCAGGCGGCTGGCAGAAGTGAATCTGCTACCTGATTGGCCTGTAGGAGCAGCCAATCAGGCTGCAGGCAAAAGTCAATCCACAATATAATTGGCCCACAGGTGTAGCCCTGAAGTAGCCAATCACGCAAGGCCCATTGTGTAAATAATGTATATAAGCAGATGGTTTTGGGAAAAGAGCCATTCGTCTTCTCTTCTCCTCCTTGATGACTATGAGCTGAATAAAGAGCATGAAATTCACTCTTGACTCCGAGTATATTTCACTGGCGACGAAGGTGGGATCCTGCTGAGCTGACCGCCACCACGCACTGCACCGCAGCACCGCCACCTGCTGCACCGCTGCATCGCACCGTGCATCCAGGCTTCAGCTCCAGGACCCAAGGAACCCAGAATGGCAACCGACAGCAGCTTCTCGCCATTCAAACCAGCATCAGGAGACTGGGAAGGGTACGCCGCCCGTTTCAACTTCCTCCTGCAAGCGAAAGAAGTCACCAACGATGCCATGAAGAGGGCGACATTCTTCAGCGTCTGTGGAGAGGAGACGTTTGAAATCGCCCGGGCTCTCCTTGCACCTAGGGATGTCGCTACCGTCTCTTACAAAACAATAATGGAACGGCTGAAGGAGCACTTCTCACCACAGCCCTCGGTGGTAGCTTGCCGAAATGCCTTCTACGCAAAACGGCAAGCCCCGGGGGAAACCATAACTGGGTTTGTGACCTCCCTCCGCCAAGCCGCCCGGTTATGCAACTTCTCAGAATTGGAGAACATGCTTCGTGACCGCCTCGTCGGTGGCCTGAGGGACGAGATGTTGCAACGACGCCTCTACGCCAAAAAAGACCTCACGTTCCAGATTGCTCTGGAGGAAGCCCTGGCAACCGAAGCCGCCGAGAGGTCAACGCAAGAGGCACGACCGGCCCCGCCATCCCAACCGAGGGTCTACCACGAAGACCTCACCGACGAATCCGAATCTGACAGGGAGGAAGTACACCGAGTACAGCGGCGCACTCAAGCAGCACACACCCCACAGCAGCCTCGACGAGAAGGAGGGAACTGTGCAAGCTGCGGGGAGAACCACGAGAGGAGGACCTGTCGTTTCCGCAACGCAGAGTGCAGGCAGTGCAGAAAATTGGGACACATCGCCCGGGTGTGTCGGGCTCGACTCACCCGTCAACAAGCATCAGATGACCGACCCAGGAGCCCCAGGTCACACGGCACCATGCACCAAGGCAACTCGACGGAGATCACGGACTACCAGGTATTCCAGTTGCCCCATCCCAGCACAGAGAAAATTTATATAGAGGTACAGATAGAGGGAGCCCCATGCCGCATGGAGCTGGACACGGGTTCAACTCTATCCATAATCTCGGCCCGAACATTAAGGGAACTGTGCCCTAATGGGGGTCCCAAACTAAGGCCGGCCCCATTCACCCTCCGGGACTTCCAGAAACGTAAGGTCCCTACTATGGGGGTGGGGACCTTCAGGGTGCAATATCGAGGGCGAAAGCAACAATTGGACTTGCTGGTAGTTAAGGGCCCCTACGTTAGCTTACTGGGACTGGCATGGTTTGGACCTCTGGGGCTAGCCGTTACCGGGGTGAACCGCACTAGCTTACAAGTGGACGTGGACGCCATATGCAAAGAGTTTCCAGGGGTTTTCGATGGGGCATTGGGACGATATACAGGACCCCCCATTGCCCTACAGCTAGACCCCGCTGTACGACCCATCAGGCACAAGGCCCGCCGGGTCCCGTTTGCCCTGAAACCCCGCATAGACGAGGAATTGGACCGGCTCGTGGAGCAAGGAGTGCTGGAGCCGGTGCCCAACGCCCCCTGGGAAACTCCAATTGTCACACCCGTCAAGCCTAACGGTTCGGTCCGCATCTGTGCAGACTACAAATGCACCATAAACAAGGCTCTCACGGCCCATGCATACCCAGTGCCAGTGGTCAGCCATGTCCTCGCCACCCTGGCTGGGTCAAAAATCTTTGGCAAACTGGACTTGGCCCAAGCGTATCAACAGTTGCCTGTGGACGAAGCCACAGCAGAGGCTCAGACGATTGTGACGCACAGAGGGGCATTCAGAGTAAAGCGGCTGCAATTTGGCGTTAGCGTGGCACCAGGCATATTCCAGAATCTAATGGACTCTCTCCTTAAAGGGATTCCTGGCGTCACCCCCTTCTTCGATGATGTACTGATCGCCGGGCCCACACCAGAGGAATTTGAGGACCGCCTCCGCTCCGTCCTGCACCGTTTCCAGACGGCGGGCCTCAAGGTGAAGCGGGAAAAGTGTTTACTGGGAGTGCCGCAGGTGGACTTTCTGGGATTTAAGGTGGACGCAGAAGGGGTCCATCCAACCGGTGACAAGGTGCGGGCCATTTGTGAGGCCCCAGCGCCCAAGAGCAAGCCCGAACTTCAGTCATTCTTGGGACTATTGAACTTTTACCATGCCTTCCTTCCCCATAAGGCAGCGGTAGCGGAGCCCCTACACAGACTCCTAGATAAAAGGGCCCCTTGGGTGTGGGGCCAACGACAAAGGGCCGCATTCCAGGCAGTCAAGGACTTGCTCGTCTCGAACTCGGTCTTGGCACACTTCGACGAGAGGCTGCCAGTGGTGCTGGCATGCGACGCCTCTCCCTATGGCATCGGCGCTGTCCTGGGACACCAACTCCCGGATGGAAGAGAGGTGCCGGTGGCATACTTCTCCCAGACGCTTGCTGCAGCCGAACGAAACTACTCACAGATTGACAAGGAGGGTCTGGCAATCGTGAAGGGCGTAAAAAAATTCCATGATTTCTTGTACGGGCGGCCCTTTACCATAGTGACTGACCACAAGCCGTTGCTTGGCCTGTTTGCCCCTGAGAAGCAGACCCCCCAAGTGTTGTCTCCACGTGTCCTCAGGTGGTCAATTTTCCTTGCCGGCTACCAGTATGCACTAATCCACCGCCCTGGGAAGGCGATGGGCCACGCAGACGCCCTCAGCAGGCTACCACTACCAGAAACAGGCCCCGACCCAGCGCCTGCGCAAGAGGTTATGACCCTGGAGCTGCTTCCCGACCGACCCATTCAGGCACAAGAAGTTGCGCACCATTCCACAAAAGATAGGGTCATCTCCCGGGTCCTGGACTGGGTGTGGCGAGGATGGCCCAGCAGCAGCCCCGGGCCAGAATTCGCTGGCTACACAAACCGCAAACATGAACTGTCGGCCCACAAGGGGTGCCTGTTATGGGGAAGCAGGGTTGTTGTTCCCCAGCCCCTCCGCAAAAGGGTCCTCACAGCCCTACACGAGACATACCCAGGGGTAGTGAGGATGAAGGCCCTTGCCAGGAGTTATGTGTGGTGGCCGGGGATTGACAGAGAGATAGAGGCCTGGGTCCAACACTGCCAGACCTGCCAAGAATCCCGCCTGGATCCCCCAAGGGCCCCAGTCCAGCCCTGGGAGTCCGCCCGACATCCATGGTCACGCTTGCACGTGGACTTCGCTGGCCCCTTCCAGGGAAAAACATTCTTCATAGTGGTGGATTCCTACACCAAATGGCTGGAGGTCGCACTGGTACCATCCACTTCTACGGCGGCAGCCATCCGGGTACTACGTAAGCTGTTTGCGACCCACGGGCTCCCTGACACCCTCGTCTCGGACAATGGAACCGCATTCACGTCAGAGGAGTTCCAGACCTTCACAGCGCAGAACACCATCCGCCACATCCGCTCAGCACCATTCCACCCTGCCACCAATGGCCAAGCGGAGCGCATGGTGCGGACCACCAAGGACAGCCTCCGCCGCATGACACAAGGGGACTGGGAATACCGCCTTGCCGCATTTCTTCTAGCACAGCACAGCACCCCAAGCACAACGACGGGCCGGAGCCCAGCTGAATTACTAATGGGCCGGCGCCTTGCAACTAGACTGGACCGACTTCACCCCGACAGAGCTCAGGATGAGGTAGTGGTGGGGAAAGGCAGGAACCCCCGGACATTTGTGGCCCAGGACCCAGTGTATGCAAAGAATTTTGGGGCAGGCCCAGCATGGGTACCCGCCACAGTCACCAAGGTGACCGGTCCCGTGTCGTACGAGGTACTAACGGAAGGGGGGCAATGTTGGCGCCGCCACTGCGACCAGATACGGCGACGATTCCCAGGAGGAACCCGGGAGGAGAGCGGGACAGAGGGGTCCCAAGGGGACAGCAGGGCAGTGAGGCCTGTAGAGCGAGAGGGGTGGGCAGAGGAAGCAGAAGCAGTAGGCACAGAGGGGCGCCCCGAGGCTGGAAGGACACCGGAACCAGAGCTACAACCTAGTGGTTCAGTGGCGCCAGACCAGACAGCCCTGGCACAGCCAGCAGCCTCGGAACACGAGCCAGAACCAGAACCCCTGACCAAGGAACACCCCAGGCCACAACGCACACGGAGGCGGCCAGCAGACCTTGGGGACTACGAATGCAACTTCCCGGGCAGGACTGGAACTTAGAGGGGAGGGGTGTTATGTACTGAGCTGAATCCTAGAACAATAGGATTCAGAATCAGCGGGAGCTACCCAATCCAACTCCAGGTGGAAGTGAATCCGCAACCTGATTGGCCTGCTGGAGCAGCCAATCAGGCGGCTGGCAGAAGTGAATCTGCTACCTGATTGGCCTGTAGGAGCAGCCAATCAGGCTGCAGGCAAAAGTCAATCCACAATATAATTGGCCCACAGGTGTAGCCCTGAAGTAGCCAATCACGCAAGGCCCATTGTGTAAATAATGTATATAAGCAGATGGTTTTGGGAAAAGAGCCATTCGTCTTCTCTTCTCCTCCTTGATGACTATGAGCTGAATAAAGAGCAAGAAATTCACTCTTGACTCCGAGTATATTTCATGGCCCTTAGTAAGTGGGCAGATTGAGCATGCTTTGTGTCCAGAGTTAAGCACTTCTGAGCCAAAGTGATGGTGATATCTCATTTTCTTTCTCATTCTAGGGACTTTCATAGTCTGCTGGCTGCCATTCTTTTTGACACACATACTGAATACTAATTGCAAAGCTTGCCACGTCTCCCCGGAGTTGTACAGTGCTACCACATGGCTTGGGTACGTCAACAGTGCCCTCAACCCTGTCATCTACACCACCTTCAACAATGAGTTCCGTAAAGCTTTCCTCAAGATCCTGAACTGCTGAAAACTCGGAGAGCAACACAGCATTACATACTATGTGGATGCTGCAGATAAACACACCTGAGCGGATTATCTCAACCAACAGTGAGGAAAACAACAACACGGCACCCACTTTTGCATCGGTTTTTCTTTAGCAGCTACTATGAGAAATACTTTTCACAATAGCAGAATCCGTCTGTTCTGTGTTAGACACTGGTGCAGAAAGAACCTTGAAACTACTTTAAAGTTTTGCATCCATGAGAAGCACACATTATGAGACTGTCTGAATAGTTCCAGGATGCAGCATTATTGTGCCAAAGGACACTTTGAAAGGAAAAAAAATTGCATGACTCCTTCTGCCATAGATACCTCCAAGTAGCATATATTTGACTATGAACAGTTCTGAAGAGATTCCTATTAGGAGAGGCCAGGAGCAGGAACATCTGATGTATTTGCACTCAGTGTTTGAAGTATAGCACAGTCATTAGCTGCACATAGCCAACTGTGACTTACAAAGCAAATGTGAGTTCACATAGTTCAAAAAGTTGGGATCTGTGCACTACTATTTATCTAAGCGTATCACACTGGCCAGTATAACACATGCAAGGAGTTAACTGGTTTCACACACTGAAATAACAGCTAATGTAAGTAATTATATTTCAGTACTATCAATATTGAAATATATATATAGTAGATAATGCCAGACACAGTAAAAAGAACAGCTTTACCAACACACAACAAATAAAACAAATGTTCTAGATTTACGCTAATACATAAAAACATCATTGTATATTATTGACTCTTTCCAACATTCACTTCACTTGGAAATAAGTCCAAGTTTTTCAGTGGTACTTCCAAGGATTAGCACTACAACATGTTTATTCAGAAGTATGTTTCGCTGTGTTTGATAAGCCATGTAAACGTGAACAGGATTGCAGCCTCAAGATTTAAGGCTCTGGACAAATTTCTGTTTGAAAGGTGGCATATAAATATTTTAAAACAGAGTATAAGTCTTCAAGACAGTTTTCATACAAAAGATTCAAAAATACAGTATCAACAACTAACGAAGCTTCTAAAAACCTCTTCCAACAACATTAATAGCACAACATTCATAAAACATCCAGTTGGAAACAATTCCACAAGACCACCAATTAGAAACAGATGGAAAAGAGATTTCCCAGTCAAAGAAGGTGCTACCCTATGTAAGAGTATCAGAAAGACTGGAGCATGGCAGCATTCTGGATATTTGCTAGCCCATGTGCTAGTGTTATATAGTTCCAATTGAAATGGGGTTTCCCAGTTACTGTGACTTTCATTATACTGGTAATAGTTTTCAGGTTGAAAACAGGTATGCTACATGTTTAGAGTTGTAGAGAAACAGTGGTTTCAGGGAAACTGGCAAAGTATTCACCGAATACTTTTCAACGAAAGCTATTTTGTTGTGTGAAAACCTAGAAAGGAGTATTTATCCCACAAGCACAAAATCTATGTGTTTCCATGAAAGGGTTCTGGAAGTGCTCAGTGGATCTGCAGCAAAATTCAAAAAAGTTTATGACATTTGAGAAGTACAGATCTGATTTAATTTAACAAATTTTATTTTATTTTATTTTATTTAACAAAAGTATCGCATGCGCTCCCGTTGCTCAGTCCCAGCTCCTGCCAACCTAGCAGTTCGAAAGCATGAAGTGCAAGTAGATAAATAGGTGCCGCTCCGGCGGGAAGGTAAACGGTGTTTCTTTGCGCTGCTCTGGTTCGCCAGAAGCAGCTTAGTCATGCTGGCCACATGACCCGGAAGCTGTACGCCGGCACCCTTGGCCAGTAAAGCGAGATGAGCACCGCAACCCCAGATTCATTCATGACTGGACCTAATAGTCAGGGGTCCCTTTACCTTTTTATCGCATGGATTTTGGAATACCAATTCTAAGTTCTTAAAATTCTTCTTAGTTCTTAGTTGCCTAGCCCAAGACTGACCTGGTTCTTTGACATCAGAGCAGCTAAGTCAATTGCATCCTAAGTGGCCATAACATATTCACTTGAAAGACAAGCATCAGAACAGCCAAAGAAATCAGAGCTGACTTGACAACCTATCAAGTAGTAACATCAAAAAATGCAGGGCAGGTGAGAAGATCAGCTCCTAAAGAAACTGCAAGAGTTAAAAAGTCCGAGAAGGGCATGGAGAAGAATGTAAATACAGCTCATTCACTGTTGGGGCTTTTGCTAGCAGGTCTGAACTTGGTCAACAACTGCACATTTTACACAAGCAATGCTTTTTACATTTACCAAGGCTCTGATCCTGTATTGCAGTCCATGTTTTTGAACTGTAATAATGCTTTGTATCCACACAGCATATTAAATTCACAGAAGGCAGTGGATACCCCTTAACCATTTTTAATAAATAGATACAGAACCAAGCTTAAAGTTAATATATTTTCCAACCTGTCTCCTGTTATATTTGATTTCATTCTTATAACAGTTGGATATATTGTTGCACGTATACCCAATCTCTGAGTGCTAAGAGAGTGTTTCCTTTTCAGAATGAGGCATAGCGGAGACTGTGGTGTCTCTATGACCCTCTGCTTGCTGCTCATGAGGAAGCTGACCTTCTATTTTAACCATGATTGGGTCTAGGGATTCTGGAGGCTGGATTAAATTCTAACACTTACTGAGTCCAGGAATTGAAAAGTGTCTAGCACTCACACACTCATAACAGCATTATAGAGAAAGTTCATAGCTTTACTTGTCATTCAAGTACAGAATGTGTTTTGTTTGTTAATCACAGGGCAACAGCATTCCCTTAGTGTAATCATTTTTATCAGTAAATCAAGCCAACCGGGGGTGTAAAGCTATCAGTTATACTGAGTTTTATCAAAATTAAAAAATTCCTTCCAGTAGCACCTTAGAGACCAACTAAGTTTGTCATTGGTATGAGCTTTCGTGTGCATGCACACTTCTTTTATATTCAGCTTTCTTAAAGCAAAGGATCAGGCAGAAATTGAAACTTGGAATAGATGTACTGGAATATTCTTGGAATAGATGTACTGGAATGAGACATTCATCTTTGAGAGACAGTAACTTTTTGTCGTCGTTGGTATCCATCTGTCTCGAGAGACAATGGAGTGCGCCTCCAGGGGTGAAGTCAAGCAGCTGCATTAGCAGCACCAACATTTCCTCCTTGGGCTACAAGCCTGTGCAGTGTGTATGGAGGTCCTGGGCTTCCCAGCCAACAAGACCCCCCCTCTCAGCCTTGCTGATATGGCCCAAAGGAAAGCAGAGCAATATGTTTGCCACCAGCTTGGCTGCAGGAGTTGCCAGAAGGAGGCATACAAGGCACCATCCAAACATATTAGGGACTTCACTCCTGATTTGTGTAGGGTTTATTCCTTAGCCTTTTCATCTCCCAAAGATATCCCACAAGGCAGTGGAGGTTTAGGATTAGTTTTCCTTCTAGATGGGCCACCTTCCCAGGTTGATGAGCCCCATCTCCCCCTCACTTCTCTCTACAACACATGCAGAAACTTCCTTCTTGACCATTGGACCCACTATTTGTCTTTTAGGCAGTTTAATAACCTCTTGTCATATTTTGAACCACCAGTTTCTCCACACTCCCTGACAGGTAAAATAATAGATTTCCCTCCAGTACTTTCAATATACTGTATGTTTGTCTATGGAATAGTGATTCTAATCTATGCTGGTTGGCTGTCAATAAAAAAAAGCCTAGGAGGTAGTTATTCCAAAACTGCTAATCTGGAATAAAATAGTTTGAAACTGTGAATGTGCACTGTGGGTAGAAAATAACGAAGCTCTCTTTTGACAAGCTCAGTTTGAAATAATGTGCTAAACTGAATTCATGTTGCAGGTGCATCTTATTGAGGTATCTATCTATCAGTCAGTATCACTGACTAGTATCTTTCTGTGTCCTGGCTTCTGGTGTTATGGAAAATACAATAAAATACACAGTTCAGTCTTGAGGTGTGCACTTCATATCCACTGTATATTCACCATGTAGATCTCTCTTCTCCAAAGAAGCAACTTAGGGCTAATGTAATGTGGAATCTGGTTCCTTTTGCCAAATGTTCTCCTTGAGGTAATGTCAACACATTTCACAAAGTTACTAGTACAGGAGCTGACTTGATGCTTCAGGGGCTCCTGTTCAGGCTCATGTCTACATTGCTAGCTGAGTATGTTTATACACTTGCCACCTGACCATGTCAATCTATGATTGCCCTTGCCCATGCTGCAGTTCTTCTGGGAAGTGCGTTTTAATATTAATTAACTAGATCTAGTTCAGGCATCCCCAAACTTCAGCCCTCCAGATATTTTGGACTACAATTCCCATCATCCCTGATGATCACCCTGTTAGCTAGGGATCATGGGAGTTGTAGGCCAAAACATCTGGAGGGCCACAGTTTGGGGATGCCTGCTCTAGTTAATTATGGTGCTGGAGAAGACTCTTGAGAGTCCCATGGACTGCAATATCAAACCTATCCATTCTGAAGGAAATCAGCCCTGAGTGCTCACTGGAAGGACAGATCCTGAAGCTGAGGCTCCAATACTTTGGCCACCTCATGAGAAGAGAAGACTCCCTGGAAAAGACCCTGATGCTGGGAAAGATTGAGGGCACAAGGAGAAGGGGACAACAGAGAACGAGATGGTTGGACAGTGTTCTCGAAACTACCAACATGAGTTTGACCAAAATGCAGGAGGCAGTGGAAGACAGGAGTGCCTGGCGTGCTCTGGTCCATGGGGTCACGAAGAGTCGGACACGACTAAATGACTAAACAACAACAACAAGAAGACTCTGCTTTTTTATATTTAAAGGAAACATTCTCCCCAGTTCTATTTCCTACCTAATGGATGCCATGGGGAGGGAACCCTTAAAAAGAATGCCAGTAATGAATACAATAAAAGTGTTAAATGTATTTGTAGACTGTTACTCATTTTCTTACTTATTACTACATTTTTATCCTACTTTTCCTCCAAGAAGCTCAAGGGGGCATACATGATTCTTTTCTCCGCTTTTACCCTCACAACCCTGTGAGGTGGGTTAGGCTGAGATACTATCTAGCTCAGGGTCACCCAGCGAGCTGCATAGGGATTTGAACCCTGGTCTCCCATGTCCTAGTAATGCACTCTAACCACTACACCACAATGAACAGGTTGATTCCCACCTTGAAAAAGAAACCTATTTTACAAGGAGGAGGGAAAGTTTCAGTTCTCAGTTTCTCTGGTGTTCCTCCGATATCAGATCTCAGGATCTGTATTAGAGGCTGTTACACAGTTATCGAGCGGAATTCCATATTTTAATTTATGTAAAACAGTTTAATGTGCCAAGTGCATTAATTCTTCATATATAATTATTATGGTGAAAGAAGTGGGAGCCCTGAATGAAATCCACAAGCCCCAGACGTCCTCACTGTTGTAATCAAAGGATGTCCACATAGCCTTTTAAAAGTGTGGGAAACCTGTGGGTCTACAGAAAAGGTAACAGGGACAGGTCCCATCTGTCTCCCTCTGTAATTAAAGCATGGATAATTAATGCTTCTCAGCATAGACAGACTCACTAAAGTGTCACCATGGGAAATTGAGTATTTGTGACTGGGGAGTAGGACTTAGCCAATCAGAGGCTTGGAACGTCAAAGGAGGCTTGAGAAACAGCATCTCTGTTTTTGCAAACTAAGCAGTATCAAAAATTAAAAACAACAAAGTAAACCTAAGTCAGTATGTCAGATGTTCTCCTGAGAAATTAGTGTCTGCTGCTAATAACAGTCAAGTCTATTCATATATAGGATAATCTCCCCCTATAGGTTCATAAAGGCAGACTTCTGCTGCTCCTGCCTGCTCTGTTCAAACTGTTGTAATGCTCTGTCCTTGTACAATGTAGGCCCAATACCAGAAGATTCCTTATTTCATCCTAGGCTTGAACCATGGCCTGCTTAACACATCACATTAAAGCCATAGTTAAAAACGAACTATGGTTTCATGTGAGCAGGCAGCGTGCTGGTACAAGCTGCTGAAAAGTCTGCTCCTCCTTACCTGTTTCGTAGCCAAGAAACACGCCAGAGTCTGGTTTTTCATGATGTCTGAACCTGGGCTTGTGGCTTGTTTATCTCCAAGGAAAGAAGGTAAGAGCATGCAAAGACTCTTGCTTGATGAGGTCAAAGGCCAATGTAGTCCAGCTTCCTGTTCTCGCAATGGCTAACTAGATGCCTATGGGAAATTTGCATGTAGGACCTACCTGAGTGCAATAGCACTCTCCTCACTTGTGATTCCCAGCAACTGATCTCAGAGGCATACTTCGTCTGAAAGTGGATGCAGAAGATAGCCTTCATGGCTAATAGCCGGTTATAACATTATCTTCCATTAACTAATAAGTTTTGTTTGGGGCTGACTTTTTCATGGTTTGCTTGGGGAAAATGAACCACGAGCACAGATTTGGGTGACTCTGGCTTGCTTACTGGTAGCATGGCAGCAATACGAATGGGGAAGGAGTGGAGTGAGAACTTTTCAGCAATAATGAACCAACACACTGTTCATTCACATTGAAGCAGTTTGTTTGCAGCTATGCTTTAATTTAACATGTGAACTGGGCTAATGAATAGAGCAATCTAAAATAATAAAAACTAACAAAGACAGGTGCAATTTATTAGACCAGCTGAAACAATTCACAGAGGCTAATAGAACAGTTAACCTGTGCTGAACTCTGGGCACCACAATTTAGGAAGGATGTTGACAAGCTGAAACATGTGCAAAGGAGGGCAACCAAGATGATTAAGCGTCTGGAAACCAAGCCTTAAAAGGAACAGTTGAAGGAGCTGGATATGTTTGGCCTGGAAAAGAAGAGACTGAGAGGAGATATGATAGTCATATTCCAATATCTCAAGGGCTATCACATGGAAGAGGGAAGAAGCTTGTTTTCTCCTGCTCTGGAGGGTGGGATTCGAATCAATGGCTTCAAGTTACAAGAAAGGAGATTCCAAGTAAATATCAGGAAGAACTTTCTGTCAGTAAGAGTTGTTCAACAGGGGAACAGTCTCCCGCAGGAGATTGTGGACTCTCTTTTATTGGAGGTTTTTAAACAGAGGTTGGATGGTCATCTGTTATGGATGCTTTAGCTGAGAGTCCTGCATTAATCGTTACTTGCAAATGTTTTATGTGGCTTCTATGAATCCCCATGTAGATCTAAATCCTCGTTTCCAGATTTGGGTGTTGTTTGTTTGTTTTTACATTTTCTATCGGCATTCTGTGACACAATACTATGAATTACAATTCCCAAGGGTTTACAATAAGGCACGTGTGCACAGCCCCAACAATGTGCATATAGCAATGTTATGAACTAGGAACGGAGTCATAGAAAATAGGCATTTCCCCCCAATACTTGCTGAGAAAGAGCATAACTAATTATTGAGTAAATTCTAAATAAAGTTGAGTGCAGTTCACCCATCATGCATTGTACAAAATGTCTGCTGTCTTAGCATCAAGTGGAGAACCAGATTATGCCGATGAAATATATAATTCACATTTGCTTGCTCACACAAACCGCCAAGCTGTAAACTGAGAGTTTTCTAGTCAATTTTATTTCCACTTCTACCATGTAGGTATATGGATCTGAAGATTAAGTCAAGTTAAATATTCCCTTTTCTGTATACCTGGAAGGGTTTTGCTATGCATGAACCTTATTGGAATAAAATAGGTTGGGACTAGCAAGTGTTAATGTTGGTGTTTGTGAGAAAATGGATCTTGAAAGTGATGAATCATTCATTATCCCAGCCATTCTAAAGCCATTACAGAGAAATGCAGAGACACAAGGAAACATAGAATCATAGAATCATAGAATCATAGAGTTGGAAGAGACCACAAGGGCCATCCAGTCCAACCCCCTGCCAAGCAGGAAACACCATCAAAGCATTCCTGACAGATGGCTGTCAAGCCTCTGCTTAAAGACCTCCAAAGAAGGAGACTCCACCACACTCCTTGGCAGCAAATTCCACTGCCGAACAGCTCTTACTGTCAGGAAGTTCTTCCTAATGTTTAGGTGGAATTTTCTTTCTTGTAGTTTGAATCCATTGCTCCGTGTCCACTTCTCTGGAGCAGCAGAAAACAACCTTTCTCCCTCCTCTATATGACATCCTTTTATATATTTGAACATGGTTATCATATCACCCCTTAACCTTCTCTTCTCCAGGCTAAACATACCCAGCTCCCTAAGCCGTTCCTCATAAGGCATCGTTTCCAGGCCTTTGACCATTTTGGTTGCCCTCTTCTGGACACGTTCCAGCTTGTCAGTATCCTTCTTGAACTGTGGTGCCCAGAACTGGACACAGTACTCCAGGTGAGGTCTGACCAGAGCAGAATACAGTGGGACTATTACTTCCCTTGATCTAGATGCTATACTCCTATTGATGCAGCCCAGAATTGCATTGGCTTTTTTAGCTGCTGCATCACACTGCTGACTCATGTCAAGTTTGTGGTCTACCAAGACTCCTAGATCCTTTTCACATGTACTGCTCTCAAGCCAGGTGTCTCCCAACATGGGGCAGCATCTTTAACACTGCTGTGTATCCAAGGGATGCGGGTGGCGCTGTGGGTTAAACCACAGAGCCTGGGGCTTGCTGATCAAAAGGTCGGCGGTTGCCTTCCCCACTGCTCTCCTGGTTCTCTGGAGACTACCAGAGAAAGGAAGACTACCTCCCTCCCAGCTGTGGGAGGGAGGAAGCAGAGCACGCTTGTTGTAGGTAGACCAGGTATCTTGCTAAACACACACAAACCTGAAAACCCTTAATGAAAATTCTGTATTGCTTACATTTTGGAGCCCCCACCCTTCCCATCCTGAAGAAAGGGAGAGCAGAAAAATACTGCAGATCCAACAAGATAATTTATGAAATCGATCTTAACATAATTACCTGAATGTCTCTGGAAGACAGAGCCAAGATGATGTCAGACTGGTGTTGTGGGCCTGACCTTTCTTGGCTACCTGCCTCAGGAATCATTGCCAGTTTTAATAAGCCTACTCTCACAACTATGAGCAAGACTAATTGAACAGTACGGCAGAGTTGTTTTTAATCTGTGAAGAACAGCCCTGCCCTTTACCTCCACTGCTTCTCTAGCAGCATACTTCTCCCTTTGTCAACAACGAGTAATGTGAACAAAAGCAAGAGGTGGATTCAGATGAACTTGCACGTCCGAGCGATGGATGGGTGACAACAGCCTTTGCACCAAGCCAAGGCAAGTCGGTAGCTGATTATTTCTAGAATAAGATTTCATGTCTGGAGGATTTGCTGTGGTGGCTTGAGTGGAAGTTTGCTTCGATTACTTCTGCCGTTTGGTCTGCTCTCTGCACACATCCATTACAGCCAAGTGAAAGTTCTAGATTGGATGCTAACTTTGCAAGAGGAAGGGCTTCTGAAAGCAACAGAGCAGACGCTTTGCACACTGTGATACAAATTCTGATTGAAATTTGTTTAAGGATTTATAAACCACAAATCCCAGCAAATGTTTCTGAAGCAGCGTACAACAGAAATATAAAAAGAAAAAAACATATATTTCAAAAATTAGAAAATTCCATCTAGTATGCAATATAAAACAGCTGAGTCACTTTTCAGGGTAAGTCTTCTTTGGAAGACAAGTTTTCAATTAGGCCAAAAACATTTGATGCTTGTCTGAGATCAATATGAAGCTAATTCAGAAGAACAGGAGCTGCAATTAGTTGTTGTAAGACAGACCTATAGGGCATACAGAACTCTTAACAATGAATGACCCATCAGAGTAATGCAATTGTTGGGCAGGGGTTTGTGGAGGAAGGCAGTCCCTCACATAACCTGGCCCAAGTTGTACAGGAGTTTAAATGCTAAAAGCAAAAGCTTGAACTGAGCCCAGCAGCATATTGGCTGGCAGTTGAGTTCTCTTAGCAGAAGAGAACTGTTGGGAGGCTGTGCCCCTCAGCAGCCTGCCTGCTGCATTCTGTACCAGCTGCAGGTTCCAGACTATGCCCAAGGGAAGCCCCATGCTGAATGCACTGCAGCAATCCTTAAGCAGCCAAGCTGTCCTGGTCAAGGATGGCTGCAGGTGCCATAAATGCACTTGTAGTCACTGAAGCAACCTGTGCTCAAAGCAGCAGACTGATCCAGGAGCAACTTCAAACGACATACCTGCTTCATCAGGGGAGTACAACCCCATCCACAACAGGTAACTAGCCTATTTATTGGATACAGGAACCAGTTACTCACAGAGCCTCCAACTTGCCAGGATTCAAATTCCGTTTATTTGCCCTCAACCAACAAAATGTGATTAGCCCTCTTATTCATCCCTCAGATTGTGTGTGGGTTTTTTTCTAGACTACATCCTCTAGGGACCTCTGGCATTATTCTGTTTTTTCTCTATGAAGTCCAGGTTTTACTCCTCTCTTGTCTATAATACTTATTTTTATTTTGTATTTACAATATTTATTTACATACCACTTAATAGTGAAGGTCTCTAGGTTGTATACAAGTAAAAATTCAAACCCTAAGATGCAGAAATAAAACACAGACATGAAATCTAAAACAGAATAAGACCACAACAGAATAAAAGCAAGAGTAAAGCGAGCAACAGAGAATGACACGTAAAATACTGGGCGACTATGAATAATGCTGCTAATTTATTTGAGGTTTTGGACTAAATTGCATTCATTTTCATATATGAATATGAGTTTGTGGGTGCAAGATAACCATTATTCCTGGATTTAGTGTTCAAAGCACATTCCTTCCTTCAAAGAATTTTGGCACAGTAGTTTAGTCCGCACAGAATTACAATTCCCAGCAACTCCCTTTCTAATACTTTTATATTATTACTGAACTTTAAATATATTTATTGCAACTCTTAACAACCACAGTGCCCAGAATTATTCAGCGGGATGTGTGTATGTTTGTAATGTACTTTGCATGGAGTGCTGAATGGTCTAGAAGCTGCAGCTAGCTTAAAACACCATTGCTAAATTGCTCTCTGGGGAAACTATTGACAATGGGACACCTGCGTTGAAAACATTGCGCAGGCTACCAATTTGCTACCAAGCTAGTTTCAAGGTTTTACTGATGTATAAACCATCACATGGTTCCAGATCTGAGAAGCTGCCTCTTTCCCTATATCCCACGCGTTACTAAGATCTGCAGATGAATTTATGTTGATAATGTCACACGCCTCTGCAGTGAAATATGCTGCTGTTCAAGCATGTACTTTCAGCATGGTGTCACTTGTTCTCTGAAACTCCCTTCCCTTAGAAGTGAAGTGAGCCTCATTGTTGTTGTTTTCTACATCCGTTGAAAACCATATTTTCCTCCCAAATATTCATTTTCAGTTTAGTCTATTTTATTTCTGGAGTTAATAGATACTGATATTTCTGATACACCAAGGCAACTCATTGGATCAAATGCAATGCAGTAACAGCCATAAAACTAAGAACCAACAGCAGCAATAGAAACAGCCATTTAAAAACATTTTAAAGTGTAGGCCCGCTAAAATAATTAAAAATAATGTAACACAACAGCAATATCAAAACTCAGGAACTCTCCCTTCACAGTCAGCTCATAATAAAGGCCTCAATTATTAAAGGCAGTCTAGAAGAGTTGTGTTAGATATCCATTGCTATCTGAAATTTAATTAGTCTTGACAACACACTAGGCAACACACAGAATATAGAAATCACAGTCCCTGTCTGGCAGGCTTACTCAGATAACTGGAGTTGTGGCATTTACTTTGTGTCTTATAGTCAACACCACTGAGCCAAAGGAAGCAGAATAAAAAATAATGAGGTCTAGTAATCTGGGAGCATTAGAGAAGATTCCCCCAATTCATTCTGGTTTGTGGCCTTGCAATTTGCTTTTAGCCTGTTTTCATGATGCGCTTTAACGTGCCCTGGGACCCTGCAGTGATAAATAATCTTCTGCCCACTGTCAAAATCAGGTAATGAACGTACAATGGGAACGCTACAGAATAGCTAGGGAAAGTTTGTTTAAGCATTACCTGCCCTAGGATATCCGTTCCGAGCATAAGGCTTTATGACAGTGATGGGCAACCTTTTGAGCTTGGGTGTGTCAAAATTCGCCAAAAAACCGAGCATAACTTGGGTGGTGTGTCACTTCGAGAAAAAAAACCATAATTTTGTGATATTTATAGTTTAAATAACAAAAATGTATAATTGTTTTCCCTTTTTAAAAAAAAGGAAAAGGGGAAGGGGAAAATTATTAGTTTTTTTTAAAAAAATATTTAAAAAATATTAAGGGGAAAAATAAGGCAAAAACCAGAAGTCTTTCCCAGTGGGACTCTGGGCTCAAGCCTTCCTCCAACGGGTCTGCCGCTGGGGAGGTGGACTCGGGTTGGGCCTGTTCTTCCTCGTGGCTCTCTTCAGCCCACCTCTCCCCTCACTCGGCTATGCTTGCGCGGCGGCGGTGTAACAGGAAAGGGGTTTAAGCTTTCTTGGGTGTCTCTTCTCTCTTCCTGGGATGGCAGCAGTGGCAACAGCGAGGTCGGGGTCTTCTCCCTCCTCCAAGGGCGCCCTCCTTTCCCTAGAGGCGGGGGCGACAGACGGCAATGGAGCGAGCGGACCCCTGTTCTCCTTTGCCTTGTTTTTCCTTCTTTTCTCCCTCCTTTCTGCAGGGGCGGCAGCAGCTGGGCCGGGTCTTCCTTTTTCCTCCTCCGGCCTCCGGAGTGCCTCGAGGCCGTCCGCCAGGTTCGCGGGGTGGGGGTGGGGTCCGGCAGCTCCCTGGTTGCTGCACTGGTCGCTCTCAGTGTCCGGGCGGTGGTGGTTTTGGTGGCTCGGGAGCCCGTCTGGCAGCTCCTGCAGCACTGGTCACTTTCAGGAGCTCCGCGGCTCCGTGCCGACCGCCATCTTGCCTTGCTGGAAGTCCACAAGCCCCCCAAAGATTCCGACGGCCAGAAGTTGGGTCTCGGCATGCAGCCGCGTGTCACCGAAAATGGCTATGCATGTCAGTGTTGACACGCGTGTCACAGGTTCACCATCACTGCTTTATGAAATTCAAAGCATAGAAAGAAACTGCCACAAGCACCCAATAAGCCAGCAATTATCAGAATACATTCTAGCAACATTTAGCTAGTACGATAAGAGCAATAGACAGCAGGTGAAGCATTAACACCCCCTGTTAATTAAAAGATATAGTCTAGGTGAAAGGCTGGGAATGCTTGTGGCACAGTTGTGAATGTAACCAAAGAACATGTCTGAAGTCTGGTTACTGTCTTCAATTTTATACAATTTATACTGCAATATTATACAAAAGCTTCATTTAAAAAGTTGAGAGAATGTAAAATTGCAATTAAGAGTACAGTCTGATTATTGATAGTAACCTGAAACATACCTGCTTGTTTAATAACAAAGCAAGAAAAGCTTCTACGTGCCCCCACAAAGATGCTAATTTTATTAATTAGAAATGATTCATGAAACTGCATGACAGAATTGATGTTTTGCATAGTTTCTAAAGCCCAAGCCATGCTTAGTGGCAGTGTAAGCTTGACATTTTTACGAATTTTTTTTCAAGTGGTATATAATGAATGTATGACGCCATCTTATAACCTTAGTCCATTTTGCCTGGTTTGGTCCACCCTCCCATGGTTTCAGGAAGAGGGGCTTTTCCCCAGTCCTGCTTCTGGAGATCCTTTTAATCAGAAATACAAGGAACTGTTATTTGGGATGTTTCATACCCCAAGTGTGTGTTCTAAGCATTGAGCCACGATTCCTCCTCCAGCAGACGCAAGGTAATAGCCTCTATGCCATCCTAACCTGATTGCTTGGCAACCCTATAAATACCACTGAGATCTTGTTAACAAGCAGTAAGAAAAAATAAGTATGTCAAGCATCCCACCATGAAAAGCCTGAATTACCTTTATAAAATGAGAAGGAACAAGTCTGATCTGAATTCCTGTAAAAGCCACCTTTTGCACATCTGCTTTAAGCAAACAGCCATGGATTTCCTTAGTAAATGTATGAAGCGCTTTCACATGTCTCCACAAACACCACTCCATTCTGGGAGAGGGAAGAAAGAAGTGTAGCAAGCTTTATCCATACCACAGTTTTAGGAGAGTTGACAAAAACGAAAGGCAGCCTGTGAAACACAAGACCGTGGTAAACCATGTACCTTTAAGAATTTGGGGATGGACTATTCAAGAGCCAATTAAATCATAGCACACTGATCCCCATTCAAAACATTCTGATTCATATAAACAACCCACTGAAAGAAGCTGAATCGATAATGACAAAACTAAAAAAAAGTTTTATTATTAAAAGATTTTGATAAGTTGAAGTTAGCAAAAGACAGAAGTTTAACACCTTCCCCACCTTCCAATTCAGCATGGCAGTGTCCTTTTCTTTAATAGAAATTTATTTATTTGGTTTTTCAGATTAAAACTTTAGTCACATATCCAACATCCAACATAAAAACAAGATTCTGTGGAATCTCTTGGACTTTTCTCCTCTCCTTTGTGGGTCCGACTGTTAATCATTTCCTCCTGCAACTTTTATAATGATCCAGGAGGAAATGATTAAACAATGTTTACAATGGTCTTTAAGATAAGTTATACATTTTCCCCATTCCTTATTAAAATTTTGGTCTTCCTGATTTCTGATTCTACTGGTCATTTTAGCCATTTCAGCATAATCCATCAACTTGATCTGCCATTCTCCTCTGGTCAGCATGGCAGTATCCTTTCTTGGAGATCTAACAATATGTGATGGATCAGATTCCAATAACCTGCCTGGCAGAGAGGGGGGGGTGAGGGTCTAGTTTCAGTCCTTCCATTCTTTCACACAAGCACTTACCTTTTTGCAAAGCTGATTACGCTGCTGAAGGAACACACCCTGATCTTTCATGCACAGTAGCAGGACCATAGGCCTCCAGCCCATGCAAAGATCTCCAGATAATGTGTTTCAATGCCTATGCTCTTCTATGCAACAGCCTTACCAGGAAGTAATACAAAAATATGTACAAGTGTCTTACTGATGTTTCTCATGAATAATAATAACAATAATAATACACTTTAAAATGCTCCACTCAATAAAAAAGCACAATTGAACTCAAGAAGATACAGAAGCCCAACATGTGTTTGCACCCGTGTCCTCTGTTATCATCAAAGCACTACCACACATTAACATCTCTCAAGCTACATTAATCAAAGCATGCCCCTTGCCAGCCACAAATCAGGGAGGGAGAATGGACTTTGCAAGAGGAAAATTGTTAGAACAGCTGTTGTTCTGGGGACTTTTTATCATAATCATGGACTGTAACAGACAAGCCATAGTGCAGAATAAGGGTTCTGCACTGTGCAAGTCTATGAAATACTGTGGGGACTGGTCCCACTTGCAAAACATTGCCTGTGTGCCCAGCGAGCCAGAGGTCAAAGAGTTGCAAAGAGTCCTTTCTTCTATTTTATCTTCTTCCCAGAGGCATTTTAAATAAAAGCCCAAATGGGCTGATTTTAGTCGGTTATGAGGATGAAGTCAGAGCCCACAATGCAATCTGACATTTTTAACATGATTCATGTGACAGTTTATATTCTTTTCTTCAGCTCTAGTGCTCCTAGGGTTCCTGAGGATTACAGACACAAGTCATGATGATAAACATCATGAATGGGTATCTCTAGAAATGTGATCTCCTCCTTTGTTTTCTGGTTCCTTTAACCCAGAGGTAGTCAAGGTAGGGCTTGAGGATGTTGTTGGGATGCTAGCTCCCATCAGCATGGTCAATGGTAGGGATGCTGTAAATTGTAGTCCACCAACATCAGGCTGTCCTTGCTATAACTGGTTGGCTAATGGGGAAGAGATTCCAGAAGGCTTGGGCTTCAGATGACATGAGATTAATGGTGGCCAAAATATGGAGCCTGTTGCTTCATGGGTTCTTCTCTCCCTGTACTATTTATGTATTTGTAGCCTCAAGGTGCTTGCATGCAGACAATCTCTCTCAATCGATCCAACTGGTCTTCTTTCAGAGCATCTCGCACAGAACAGAAGAAACCGAAATAGTGCTGAAAGTTATGCATCATAAGCAGCACACCAGCTAGCAACTCTTTGGTCTCAAGAAGGTGATGAATGTAGGCACGACTATGATTCTGGCAGCAGTAGCACAAGCATCCATTCACTAAAGGGCCAAAGTCATCCTGGTACCTAAGTAAGAAAAGGAACAGATATTAAAGCTAAAAAAAATAAAAATAAAGCAACCCTCCCACAATAAAGAAAAGCCTACACCTTGGGCACAATGAGGCAGCCACTAATCACTCATTGTGAGACACTGTCTGATTGCAAAGCAAAAAGTATTCTATACACAGAGTGCACTTCAAAGAATAAGAGGGCAGATTCTTGTCCCAAGGGGCTAACAATCTGAAAAGCATGAATATATTCTATGGAAACTAAAAATGGAGTTATCACCTGGGTGTCAAAGTATCTAATACCAGCTAGCAAATGAGTTATCAGGGTGGGTGTAGGGATTCTCAGCTGGAATGCTATGGAGCCTGACAATGAATACTGCCTTGCCCCCACCCTAAACTGAAACGTAATGACTATGTTTTAATTACTACGGCAGGATGAACTTTCAAGGTGAATGGCAGACTCATCCTTTTCTTCATCAAGATAATGCTGCTATCTATCTGCTCTCTGCATTCCATTCCATTACAGGACACAGCAGGAGACCCATACACCACAATAATAAGGCAGAGAGCTACAGAAGCACCACCTTGGCAAGAGGCACCCTGGAGCTTTGCTGTCAACAAAAACGTAGAAGCCCAATAATTTCTGGTGTGGGTGGACAGCCAAGAGTGTTCAAGTTCCTTTATGGTTTGATGGTTTTTTTTACAAAATATAAGCTAATCCCTCTAGTCTGTCCCAAGAACAGCATGAAAAATGAAGGCAATCATAATTTCTATTTAATTTTTAAAATGTTGACAAGAAACTAATTTTCCCTGCACTAAATTGAGCCAGGACGTGCATACGGGATGTGGAAAGCATCAAAAACATTTAGTAACATAGATGTATTTTTCAACATTTTTTCCAACTCAAGAGGGCGTACGTTTATGTGCCAATCATGGCTATGAGCAAACATGAGGGGCAAAGAATGGTGTGAAAAGGGAGTGAGAGTCAGTTAAGGAAATATGATTGGTACAAGGGCATGAAGGGGATAGGGGAAATAATCAACAAGGAACACAAGAGAGTGATGAAAAGCTGAATACCTGGCAAAGAAGGAAAAGGAAAGAATAGAAGGAAGCGGTTAGAAAGTAAAGCAAACTCTGACAAGTTGAAAGATCTGAAAGATCAGAAACTGCTACCCTAACAGCAGCACTGGCAGTTAAGCTAGCCCTTACTGTGGTGCTGATATTTTAGCAGGGTGGGGTAGGACTTGTCCTTTTCGTTGTGTTCGTGGATGAGCATTTTAGGAATTTTATATTACATACTTTTTGTTAATTTTTTTTTAGCTTTTAATTAATTTTATCTGTTTGTATTTTATCTTGTGAAGTTCCTTTGATGTTTTTATTAAGTGCCTAACAAATGATAATGATAATGATCTTATCTGATATTGCCGACTCATCAACCCAGGAAACTGAGTAACCAGGATTAGTTTGGCATTAGGACATTGTGGGGTAGTTATTTATTAATTTTTATAATTGTTCATTTATCGGTTGAGATACAATAATAATGGCATGTTCGTTTGACTCTTGAGTGATTTCAGTCTGCTGCTCCTCATTTCCAATAGCAAAACCCCCAAACTGTGGAATACTTATCTTGAGTTACTTATTGCATAAACTTAAATGGACTCAAAACTTTGCCAACCAGAGCATATTTACTTAGAACGAGTCCCACCATGTTCAGTAGAGTTTATTTCCGGGTAAATGCAGAACTGCTCCCTTAAGCAACAAGACAAGTAGTCCGTGGCAGAAGCTGACATTTCAAACTAAACTCTTAAACCAACATACTTTTTTTCTTTCAAATTTATTTCAAATGAAGCAACTTCTTGAGCTCCGTGGATTGTTTCATTGTCTGTTTTTTCATCCTCTTTTCTCCTCGTATCTTTTTGCCCTTTCTCTTTTAAGACTGCAATGAAGCACAAAGTATTTCATTAATAAGGTTAAATAAATATTAAAAAATATCCCCAGTCTCAAACACTTCACAATGGTTCTCTCATTAAAACCCACATGGGCATTTAAAATGTTAGAAGATAATCATGATATCGTAGAGGTAGTAAAAAAAAAGTGACAAGACTCTAGAGGTAGAAGGGAGCCAACTAATCTGATGGGGACTTGAAGCTCAAATTGCTGCATTTTAGTTGCTGTGGCTCAGCTGCCTTCCCTTTCTCACTCCTAAATAACCATAAAATTCAATCCTGCCTGAACTGCACTTCGCACACTGTGAAGTCACCAAATTCAATGGCTTGTTTTTATTTGGATGGAGTTCACAAGTGACCTGCATCTGATCAACACTCCACATTTGACCTGACAGCCTGACAGCTTGTTGAAAGGATTTCAATCAGAATGTTTAGACTGTCACAGTAGTGGTGCTTTTATAGATAAAGACAGGCTCATAAGGATACCATCTGTAAGTTCTCAGCACACTGAAATGTTCATAAAATCACTGGGGTGGAGAAATGGTCTATGATGCATGTGAAGCCTATTCATCCTTTGGAAATTCTGAAACGAGACTAGGTATTGTTGTGGGTTTATTTGTTTTATAAATAAAAGACTATCTTCTATTTCCAAACAAGTTACTAGGAAGCTCAGGGAGACTCTAAAGCTTCTGATTCAATGAGAAAAAGGAGCAGAGTGTTTCCCCTTTGCACCTTAAATTCTATATGACTTGTCATATTGTAAGTAAGGTTTCTGGAAAATGTGATAAAAGATATTCTTGTCTGCTCTGAGTTGCCAAAGCATGAAACAAACCCATTAAGAAAGCAATCAGCTGCTCCTTTTTTGGCCTACATTTTCACACTTGCCCTGCCTGTGAATGACAGCCTTGTTTGAAATCTTTTGATTAAGAAAAAGTACAGTCCCTAAGCTTCCTTCATAATCTAAGGAACTTCTGTTTTGATGGAAACAAAACAACACAACATACAAGCAAGTTTAATAACAGTTGCAACCTTTTAGGGAAGGCATCAGCAAGGTGAAGCTGAAAAAGAGCTCCTTAAAGTCATGGTTTGATTTCTTCATTACTAGCTGGATGAGACTGAAGAGAAGAATTACAGTGGTACCTCGGTTTATGAACACAATTGGTTCCGGAAGTCTGTTCATAAACTGAAGCGTTCATAAACTGAAGCGAACTTTCCCATTGAAAGTAATGGAAAGTGGATTAATCCGTTCCAGACGGTCCGCGGAGTAACTGTTCATAAACTGAAGCGAACTTTTCCATTGAAAGTAATGGAAAGTGGATTAATCCGTTCCAGACAGGTCCGCGAAGTACTTAAACTGAAGCGTTCATAAACTGAAACATGGGTGTAATTGGTTCTGGAAGTCTGTTCATAAACTGAAGCGTTCATAAACTGAAGCGAACTTTCCCATTAAAAGTAATGGAAAGTGAATTAATCCGTTCCAGATGGGTCCGCGGCGTTCATAAACCGAAAATTCATAAACCGAGGTGTTCATAAACCGAGGTTCCACTGTACTGTAATTTTCCACTGCAAAACACTAACTGTCCTAAGCCTCAATAACATATATGGACTATAAGGAATGCTATACCGTAATATTTTTAAAAAAGTGGTCTCAAATACAACACCAAGCTTCATCTGAAAATAGCACTACTTTTGTTATAACCAGTTTATTGTTTTACTGATGTCAAATGAGCTACAGATAGAAGGAGGTGATTAATAGTGCAGTACTGTGTATATCTGTTTCTAAGAACTAAAAAAGTAATGCAGCCACTATTCCAGTATTCACACAAAAGAAGTCCATAAAGACAAATACCTGCTGTTTCAGGATCTGGTTTATAATTATAGCTGAAGGACAAAGCACTGCCCCGCTCTGTCACTTGGTAAGGGAAAGAACTCTCAAAAACATCTACGCCTCTCTGAATGCAGTCCAGCACTTCATCTGGCCTGCCAATTCCATGAATCAGTCTGCAGAAGACATAGTGGCAAAGGTTATTTAGTTTATTGTAATCTATTAATTACACACACACAAACTTTTCCCAATTTTACCTTAAAATTCCAAGTGGGTTCCCTTTAAAATAACAAAATTCAGTTACAGTAAACAATAATACAGTGGTACCTCTGGTTAAGAACTTAATTCGTTCCAGAGGTCCGTTCTTAACCTGAAACTGTTCTTAACCTGAAGCACCACTTTAGCTAATGGGGCCTCCCGCTGCCACCGGACCACAATTTCTGTTCTCATCCTGAAGCAAAGTTCTTAACCTGAGGTACTATTTCTGGGTTAGCGGAGTTTGTAACCTGAAGCGTTTGTAACCTGAAGCGTTTGTATCCCGAGGTACCACTGTATTTACAATAAATACAGCTGGTTTCAAATAACCAGCTTTTGGGGTATTGAATAAAACACTTTCCAAAAAGGCTGTCAGAACATAAGAAGAGAGCGCCCTGCTGGATCAAGCCAAAGGCCCATCTGGCCCAGCATCCTGTTAACACAGTGGGCAACTAGATGCTTACAGGAAGCCCAAAAGCAGGAGCTGAGCACAATGGCACTCTCAGCACCCTGCATGAAGAGGCATATCGCTTCCAAATGCCTGTAGGGTTAGTTCAGTGAATTTCATTAGAGCTCTTCCAAAATCCCTGGAGCCACCCTCAAAAAGCCATTGCCTTGAATTCTATAACAGATGTAGAGAGGCTCAAAAGCTTTACCTCCCTGGCATATCTTAATGATAAATTTTATTTATTTATAAAACATTTATAAATGTAGAAGTCTCTCAGCGTTCTACATTAAAACTAAATTCAATAAAAATTTCCTAGGCTACATGAAAATGAGATAAGACCAAAATGCAACTGTATATCACAAATAAAACTCAGCAGACTACAAAGCAAAACAATTAAAAATTAAAAGTCAGAATCCAGGAAAGCTTCAATAAACGTGAATGTTTTTAATAGGTGTTTGAAGTCACTGTCGTTTCCACCTCGTGAATAACACAAATAAAAGTATTCTGCAGTGTGGGCGCTGTCACCAAGAAGTCCTGCTTCCCCAATGCCACCAAGTGATTATCTGCTGGTTTTTGAAAGATCAGCATTAAAAAATGGCTTAGACTGGAATGGCTTAGACTGTATCAGGGGAAGCTGTCTGCTTGGTATCCTGGTCCCAAATTGGGCTCTAAATGTCAGGAACAAAACCTTGAAGCTAATAAGTCTGTATGGAGGCTTTGTCTTTGCTAAATCATCACAGCAGAAAAAAGACACGCTTTTTAAGCCATGTAAAACCCAAACTGTAATACAACAACAACAACAACAACAACAACAACAACAATTTATTATTTATACCCCGCCCATCTGGCTGGGTCTCCCCAGCTACTCTGGGCGGCTTCCAACAAAATATTAAAATACAATAGTCCTTCAGATATTAAAAGCTTCTCTAAACAGGGCTGTCTTCTAAAAGTCTGGTAGTTGTTTTCCACAGGGTGGGTGCCACTACCTAGAAGGCCCTTTGCCTGGTTCCCTGTAACTTGGCTTCTCACCAAGTTCCCGGCGCTGGACCTCAGTGTCCAGGCAGAATGATGGGGGTGGAGACGCTCCTTCAGGTATACTGGACCTTCAGGTATACTGCATAGGCCTTTATAGGTTGGCAGCAACATCCTGAGCAGCTAACATACTGGCTGAATATGCTAATTTTTTTTAGAAGGGGGCAAGGTACAACATATATTATCTTCCGTTTGCAACTCATTCAATATATTAAAAGCACATTTCAAATTAACTTGCACCCCAACAATTCAAAGGTACTTTTTCTTTGGGCAGTCGTTTATTTAATCCAAGATCAGCATTTAAAGTTTACCAAGTCACTTTCCCTAGATGCACTTGGATTGATAAGAATTATCACGACTACTGTTTATTATCACGACTACTGTTTATTATCACGACTACTGGGGTCACGAAGAGTCGGAAATGACTAAACAACAACAACAACAACTGTTTATCATTCTGTAGCACCTTTCATAGTCCAAAATGCTTTACAATTTTTATCTTAATCATTTGAGTTCACATGCTAATACTTGAGCTGTGTGCTAGTATGCTTTGTCTTAGCTCAGGAAACAGTTGGTTCTCCCTTTCAGGTGGAGATGGGGAAAACAGTCGCAAAGTGTAAACTTCAATTAGCACATAGCAGTTTGACTGATCTGTGAAGATTCTTTTTCACAAGAGCTTTTCATTCAGTGCATATAGCACTGTAGGTATTCCAATTAAAAAACCGGATTTTATACGAGGCAGTCAGAGGGATACAGTGCACCAGCAGAAGAGTGAAAGAGCTTGCTCGTTCTTTTTCAGACTGATACCCATTTCTCCAGGTGTGGTTAATACAGTATAGGAATATGCCTGAAAATAGGACTGAAATCTATAACATGTATGGTTTGGGCATTGCTGTTTTCCAGAAGCAATAAAATCTGCTTTGGCTTTCAGGAAGTCAGGAAGTGCTCTGTGATCTGTCAAGATTTATACAGAAATGCATGGCTGAAGGATAATAAAAAAATTCCTTCAGTAGCACCTTAAAGACCAACTAAGTTTTTATTTTGGTATGAGCTTTCGTGTGCATGCACACTTCTTCAGATACAGTGAAATAGAAGTCCCCAGGCACTTATGTAGAGAAGGGGTGGGGATGGGGGATCACTCAGAAGGATGTTCTGAAGGATGTTCTGAAGGATGTTCTCTATAATATAATGGAACAGGGATTTTTCCCACTGGAACTTTTATCTTCAGATGAAACGAAGGCAAGACCAGTATTGTTTCAAATAATAATACAAATAATCAAAATCTGATAAGGTGAGAATCTAAATTCTATTCTCCTTCCTTTTCAGCATTAAATCCAATTGGGAGAAAAAGTAAAAACTATTTAAGAGTTCTAAATACCTATAAATATTGGATTCACATTAAGTTTGTTCATATGAGTGGGTTACCTTCTACTCAGTTATAGAGGAGATATAATAGAACTTGCTGGCAGCTCTAGCAACCTGAAAATCATCTTACATCAGAGGAGATACTGGTACTATTATGTGTTTCTCTATTTAGCTGATCTCTCCTGGATACTGAAAATGCTGCAATTTCCCATACATGCTGCAGTATCTGATTTAAGGAACCAGTATCCTGGTTTGACTTCACATTGATTGATTGCTTTTGCTACAGTTGCCTCATGATTTAGAGCAGGGTTGGGGGACGTGTCTCTCTCCAGATGTGGTTGGACTCCAACTTCCACCAGCTCAAGCCAGGATAGGCAACAGTCAGGAATAATGGGAGCTGTAGTTCAATAATATCTGGAGGGGCACAAATTTTGCATCCCTGGTTTACAAAGTACCATTGTGAGTTTTTGTTTGTGTAAAATGGTCAGCAAACACAAAACACACAATCATTGATCTAAACCAAAAACCATTAAGCATAAGTCACTTTAGTGGTGTGTAGCCTTAACCCAGTTAGTTTTTGCACTGACTGCAGGGTTGAATCCTTAGGGCCCTCTGTAGTAGGCCTTCTTGGAGTGGAGCGTGCAAGAAAAATACACTTACATTCCTTTTGGTTAAATAATATGTCCCCATCCCAAGAAAATATGAATTGCATTTCTGACATTTTGCACACATTCTCCTTCAAGCCCTCCAGATCACATGAGCTTTCTTAACCAAAAGTATTTTTCCCCCTAAAAACATTTTGCCATTAGCCAGAGCTATAATATCCCCTTGGGGCTCAAAAATGCAGCTGGAGTCACCCACGCTTAATATGCTATTATTAGTAATAGTGATGCTAGACTCCACTAATTCAGCTGGCAGCTTTGTCAAAGACTGGGGAGGTGTAGAAACAGCAGTTTTTCTCTCCCTCAGGAATAATGGCTGTGCTGACAATTGAACAAGCCAATCTAGGTCAATAAATTTAGCAGATGACTAGAAAAATGCACAGTACCATAATAAATTGTCACTTTAGCAATGACTTTTTTGACCAGGCCATAGAAAACTTAGAGCATGAGCTGAGTTTATTTTTATGCTCCCTGGATAGGAAAATGCTATGCATTTAACATAGCTATTATACAAGCAATTAACATTTGAAGTTCCTTAACAACAATCTTTCTAACAGCAATCAAGGTTACTCCCAATTTAAAAACAACTTGATGTCTGTCAAAGTTTGACAGGCAGATTTTCTTCCTCTATCACTCCAGCCATCTCCATTCCGGACTGAATGGAATAGTGAGAGGGGAGGGCAACTTTTGCAGAGAAAGCTGACGCAGTCGGCAGGTAGGCATGGAAGGAATGTAGGGCTTGGGTAAGAAGAGGTGACAGTCGCTCTCTTTGCCCATGGCTGGAAGCTTCTTGTGAAGCTTCCCACTGATTAGGAGTGACATCACACCTCTGCTGATTCCCCTGCCATTTGGTGACTTCCATATTGTTTTTCTACTCTTTAAGGTCCAATATTACTCAAACACAGCCCTTAAAGAGTAGAAAAATGCGGAACACAGCCACAAAATCTACCTCCTCTCTTGCAGTAATTTATGAACTTTTTAAAAATCTCATTTGAAAGCTCTGCCTGTTTTCCAGTTCCGAAAACAGCCATCTCCCAACGGAAGAAGGAAGTTTATTAAAATGATATACTGCCACCAAGGGATAGTTTTTGCATTTTTAATGATCCTGATAAGCTCTTGGGGTGATTTTCTTCCACAGCCAGCGGAGATAACAAACTCGGCAGTATTCTGCTGTTGCAATTCCCAATTGCAATGAAGTGCTGATCTCCAAACCACAGGCAAACACAAAACAACACTGTCCCACTTGCTTATTTTGAAAGTTTCAAACAAGACTACCAGAAAAATAGACAGAAGTTGTTCATTAGCATTAGGGAGAGGTGCCCAAACTTCTTGGCAGGAGACACTGAAAAGGGACACAATGTCTCCTGAATCATGATGAATTGCAGCCTAAATTTATGTCAATCG
The DNA here is from genome assembly GCF_963506605.1 of Zootoca vivipara. Lineage (NCBI taxonomy): Eukaryota > Metazoa > Chordata > Lepidosauria > Squamata > Lacertidae > Zootoca > Zootoca vivipara. Next base: position 71,710,011 of record NC_083279.1, on the reverse strand, counting down.
CCAATTCCCCTCCTGCACTCAGAATTCCTATCTCTGAAATATGCTAATTTCTATCTGCTTGCAAACCCCTTTTTGGCTCAGCTGTGACTTTATCTGCCTCACACCTGATATCAAAGGTTTCCATTTCCATTCTTTAAAATCAATATTCATGGTTGATGCAATAATCTTACATAAACCGCTTTGTGAGATCCACCCAAAAAGTGGTACATAAACAAAAGATAACATATACATCATAAAGTTCAGGGCAGGTAGGGAGGCCTGGAAGGCCTGATTAGATTCATGGCCTGAAGTGCCCCACCCTTCCCATAATTTATGAAAATTTCATTTTCAACAGCACATAAAAACAGTCGTGGTCTGGAGATATAATCAGCCAGGAACTTTCCAAATATTTGCATTATGCGGCTTTTGATCAAATTTACACTTTGGTCTGACCTGGGTTTATCTTCCGGTAACTCTGCTGTAACCGCGGACAAGAGTTCCAGCTTGGTCTTCCAGGCCATGGCATTTCCCTGAAAGCCATCCAGCAAGAAGCCAGCTACCGGTCTCTTGGCAGTCTCCTTAGCAGATCGGAGCCTCTCTTCCAACACATCTCCACCTTCAACAACTCCAATTATCAAGCTCTGCTGCAATTCCTAGTTTGGAAGGAAGTTATAAATGTAAGATAAATACACCCTTTGGCTGGGGAAGAAGGTAATTTAAGCCTGCAATCCTAACCCCTACTTGCCTGGAGGAAGCCCCACTAAATTCAACAGGACTCCGTTCTGAATGGACATGGTTAGGATTACACAATCGACTTCTCTGTTGCACCAGCCTTATTTGGGGCAGATACCAAAAAGAAAGAAAAAGGCAGTGTGGAGTATAAGGGTTAAATGAATGAACTGGGATACAGAAAAAAAATAATTACCATATCACTGTCCTTATCCTTATCCCCTTATCTTGACACCAGTTAACTTCATGGTACTTAAATGAGAGTTAAGTACCAGTATACATAATGTAATGGCCTGAGACTCTGCTCCCAATATTTTAAGGCTACCACTACCTTATGAAGAACTACCAGAATAATAAAAGAACTTTTCACACTTGTTTTTTTCCAACGTAAGAGAAAAGCTCATTCCCCCGCCCCCAAATAAGCATAATGCCTAAATGGCAGAGCAAATATCATTTTGGGGAAGCAGTTCTACACACTAGTGCATCAATGTACAGTGGTACCTCGGTTTATGAACACAATTGGTTCCGGAAGTCTGTTCATAAACTGAAGCGTTCATAAACTGAAGCGAACTTTCCCATTGAAAGTAATGGAAAGTGGATTAATCCGTTCCAGACGGTCCGCGGAGTACTTAAACTGAAGCGTTCATAAACTGAAGCGAACTTTCCCATTGAAAGTAATGGAAAGTGGATTAATCCGTTCCAGACGGGTCCGCGGAGTACTCAACCTGAAACGTACTTAACCCGAAGCATGGGTGTAATTGGTTCCAGAAGTCTGTTCATAAACTGAAGTGTTCATAAACTGAAGTGAACTTTCCCATTGAAAGTAATGGAAAGTGAATTAATCCGTTCCAGATGGGTCCGCGGCGTTCGTAAACCGAAAATTCGTAAACCAAGGTGTTCATAAACCGAGGTGCCACCTTTTTGATTGTTATGTCGATAAATATCAGACTTCAGAACTACTGGTACTCTAGCTAATTTGCCAATATACTGCATGCTCCAAACCTCCCATGTTGTGGGAGACTTGAAATGGTTCAAACAGATTTAGCTCTTACTGGAGATTTATCTTGCAACTGCAGGCACTCATCCAAAAAGGACAGGGATCGATCCACAGACTTCTTGGCCCTCTTCTTAGATATTCCTTCTCCAACAGTGTCTCCATCTGATAAACACTGGAACCAGTCTGGCTGAATAACGCGTTGGATGGCCATGAAATTTGATGGTGTAATTTCTATCCGCCCTCCACTTCCCCATACAGAAACTGACTGTCAGAGATAAGCAAACAGATAAGAGTTTAAACAGAGAGATTAGGAGATAATCAATGAGTGACAAAGATCTTCCTAATGGAACCCATCTTCTCATACACTTGGAAACTCAAGGCAAAACTGCACTTTATAAAGAACATTGATTGATGTTAAGAATGGAAGTACCCCAAAGTCAAGTTCATATTTCCTTTATGCTTAGTTCAAACTTCCCCATATCCTGACTTCAATATGTTCATGCTAGCAACAGCCAATGATGTGAAGCCGAAGTAGAGAAATGAGCGTTTTAATAACAGCAGGACAAATGAACAGCTGAACCTAGATGCTTACAAAGAGATTGGAGCAGAACTCAGCCAAGAGCTGCTGTTTTTGGTTGGAGCTTCACATTCTCTGTAAAGTGTCATTCCAACTTCTAAACTATGATCAGCAGATTTATCATATGAAGGATGAGCATGTGATGCCTGTATCGAGTAATAACTTTCACATGGAAAGAACTGTCAATAGCAACACACCAGAGGCAGTTTTTTTCAGCTCATATAACATAGTGGTCTGGACCCTAAGTTCTCACTCTATGAACAGAAGGTGCATTCCATAGAATTTCCTTTTCTTGCGCCCTTCCACATGGAGGTAGTGCACATCCAGCTGCCATAAGTTATGTCTATATACTTGTGTGAATCGGCCTCTGAGATCTGCTCTAAACTCACCAACAGAATTATAAAACTAATAAAATTACCATTAGAAAGATGTGATGAGATGTAATGCCAAAATGTAGGAGACCTCGAACATGCACAGAAGAGGAATTATTCACTCAACATTTTGAAATATGAACTCTTCCCCACAGAAAAGAGATTTAGTTATTTGAAAAGATAATCCAAACTACGGTATCTTCCAGTTTGTTTGAGTAACTAAGGCTGCAAACCTATACACACTAACCTGGAGTAAGCATCATTGAACATCTTCTAAATTTCCACTTTCTCCCATCTTGATGACTTGACTGCCTGTGATCTTTATTCCTCTAGCTCTAGCAACAGAAGGCCTCATTCCCCCTCAAAGGACTCATCCTTTCTCCCTTGCTACTCCATATGCTTGGAACTACCTCCTAGAACACCTGTGTGATGCCACCTTTTACTTCCCTCAAATCCCTCCTCAAAACCCATCTTTTCCATAAAACCTTCAGCACATCTCCCAGTTTCCATGTCCTTTTGTAACTGAGCCTAAATTTGTTTAACTGGCGCAATAATACACTACTTTCCTGTTGACCCCTAACTCCACTCCTCCTGTGTTGAATTACAACATAAATTGCAAGCTCTTTGGGGCGAGGACTTGTATTCTACATAGTGCCATGCAAATTGATGGTGCTATTTGATAATAATATGCTGCATTGCAGCAGCAGCAGCATTTAATCTTGTATTCTGACCCAGTGTTGGTGTTATTATGGATGATTATTCAAGCACTAGGCCTCATTGGTATCACGTAGACCCAAAAGGTTGAGTTATTAAAGCTGCCATCACTCAGGACATATTGCAAACCAAAGTCATCTGCAGATAATTAAATGCAGTGAATGTGGACTAGCAGTTGTACTGAGCAAGACTTTACTGATTTAGCTGCATTTGCTGATTCTTAATTTCAAAATTAAGAGAGACACTCAATTAATTTAGGCTTTGATACATCTGTTGAACAGATCAACAAGCATCTGCTCGCTTGGGCAATTACTCCAGCAATTGCAAACTTTTCCATACAGGGAAAAAGAAAGTTATGGTATGTCTCTGTATTCACAACATCCTTCCAAAATCAGAATGTAGTATATAGGCACAGAGAGTAGATTTGTACATAATATATAGAATGATGGTACCATACCATACTTCTGTTTTAAGTCCTATAAAAAGGGTAGAAAGAACAAAATGGATGTTGAACACCAGGCTTAATTTGGTATGAAAATCAAGAAAGGAGTTGTGTTATTTTATTACCAAAGTAGAAAATTTAAAAAGGAACACAGTCTTATGCTTATTGAAGGGTTGTATATATACTATGATTCCATAGACAAGAAACTGTCTTCCTGAAAATCTCACATTCAGACTTATTTAGCTGTTTGTTTTTAAATCAGATTTCTAGTCCTCGTTGTGGCAACAGATGTGAAAATGTGCTGGTACTGTATGCAAAGGATTCTATAGGTCAGGCTTGCATAACCTGAATAGGTGCACACCTCTTTTGGTCGTAGTTTCCTACCAATAATTATCTTCCTGCTACCATAATTCATTGCCAAAAATAAAGCAAAATAAAAATTCTGAAACTGCCTCCCCCAACCTGCAAATCTTCTACAGCTGTCACTACTCCCAAACAGTTCAATTGTAAGCATGTTTACTCAGAAGTCCCACTAAATTCAATGAGATTTACTCCCAAGTGAAGTGCATATTGGATTGCAGCGTTAAAATGCTAGAAGGAAAGATTGGAGCTAGCAACCCAACAGCCTCACTGCATTTGACTCATTTGGAAAGCCACGATGGCTATGTTCTGTCTCCACTGTCTAATGCACTATGTCTCTGAATACCAATTGCTGGGAATCGCAGGTGGGCTGAACGTTGTTGTGCTCAAGTCCAGCTTTGGGGCTTCCCATAAGTATCTGATTTGCCACTGTGAGATGCTGAACTAAATGGGCCATTGACTTGATGCAGCAAGCTTGTTATGTTAATTTAAGTACTGAAATGTCAGAATGTTCTTGGGTCTACCATACCTTGCAGTTGTTGTAACCAGGTCGGGAGCAGATAACTGGGTCATGGAGGGAACAATATAGCACTGAATCTGGCATGCCTACGTGTGGTTTAAAAAAAAAGTTACCTTTTAATATACAAACTATGAAACCTTCACTGATAACTTTTTAATACTGTACATTGCTTATAAGCAACTGTGAGTGTATATAACTTATCATATCTGAATACAAAAACAACAGACAATTCATTTCCCCAGATACTATTTTATTCTCCTGACCAGGGAGGGGAAGTGGCAGCTACAAAAGCTCAACTTCATAGTGGCATGTAGGCTCTGGATTTTGATTTGATTAATGTTCCTTGCAGTTAATACTGTGCTGACAAAATGACAACTGACTTGCTCAACTTCTACACAAATATTCTCAGGGGACCTGACGCTTAAGCCTCCTTGGCGATAAAAACCACCCCCAGCCCAGAACAGAGCTTTAAAGGATAACAAACATAAAAATAAAAGAATGAACTGCTGCAACAAGAAGAGAGTGAAAGCTAAAGTATGGCCTCAAAGTGTAGCTCATTTATTGCTTTCAGCGCTGATGTCAGGGCAGGGCTTTGGTGCAGCAGTCCAGATCCCCACTCAAAACAACAAGTATGAAGGCCTCCAAATACAGTGGGGCGGGCCTACAACATTTTGATGTAAATAAAGCTATGCATGTTACCATCTAAAGAGGGGAAGGGGATAAGATCATTAAGCCCAGAATCTAAAGATACCTAAGTGCACCACTGATTGCTTTCAAACATTTTTAATGTAACAATGAGCAGAGGTTGCCAGAACTTTCTGAGAGAAGTCCTTCTGGGTAGAGATCCTTTTTGAAGTGCAGGGCAATTAAGATTTCCAGCTTAACTGCAATTCTGTGAGGCTTTGGTACCTAACTTTAATGCCTCCTGTGCTTTCTGTCAAATTAAATATATGCTAAAGGTGGATCAGTGATCAACATGCTGCATAAGGTATTATTAAATAGCTTTAAAACCATTTTAAAAGTCTTAGACGTTCTACAAAAAGAAAGTCAGGGGTTTTATCCTTGTAGTTGACTAAAAATATGATGGCAGTGCATTCAAAATTCCCCAGGTACACAATGTTTTCATATCCCATGACTGCTAAACTGATCGTATTAATTCAATCTGAGTTGTGATTCTGAGAAACCTTTTGGTGTATATAGTGCTTTAAAATCTATTTCATTGTGTCCTCATTTCCTGGCAGGTTGACCACTTGCAGTGGCCAACATAAAGAAAATCAGTTGACCAATGTGTGAACACATAAACAAACAATTTCAAACTGGGTTTGCACTCGTGTGCAACACTGATTCTGCCTGCAATAAGCTCCTTACACAAACATATAGCTATAACTTGCGAGCATCAATATGGTGGAATATAAAGGCATAGTACAATCTAGTTTCTGCTTGTCAGTGGCTTACAGAACTATTATGCCTTAATCCAGGGGTTGCCAAACTTTTTGGATTAGTGGGCACATTTGGAATTTTGAGAAAGTGCCATGCATGCCAGTCACAAAATGGCTGTTGTGGGGATGGGGCATAACATATCTGCCATTATCGGAAAGTGCAGAAAAAGAGCTAGGACCACGAAATGGTAAAAGCATGCCCTCTCCAACAGCTGTCCCACCAATGGGGAAAAGGCACCTACATCAACCATCACCATGGTTTGCTCATAGAGAGATCTTTGCACATCTCCTTTATTCAGAACAGGTGGGTGGGTGTCCAATGAAATGTGGGCATGTTTAACACATGCCCAATGTAGGAAAGGTTGAGCCAGTGCAAACAGGAACTGAGCAGGAACAGCAGTCTTTGTGCATTGTGGATTTATAAGGGGATATTTACTAAAACCTTTCATGGGTGCCATAGCAGGTACTGGTGGGCACACTGCCATTTGTACATGCTGTGTTGGTGATCCTTGCCTAAATCTAATACATTCCATCCGATTTCAAATACAATTTCCAATACTGTACTGAGTATTACATTCCATTTTCCAGTGTCCCACTGTATTACGGTAATACCTATGAACTTTCCAGTTCCTTCTTTATATTCCGCCAAGACTTCATGAAGTTCTGTCCTGCAACCAAACAGAGAAGCAAATTAGACCATTGGGGAAAGCCCTTTTCAGTCCTGTGGATAATTCATTTTTAGAATTCTACGTCTGAGGTAAAGTATTACTTTAAATGAGTATATAAGGGAATTCACACTACTGAATATAAAATGTTAAAGGTAAAGGGACCCCTGACAGTTAAGTCCAGTCGCGGACGACTCTGGGGTTGCAGTGCTCATCTCACTTTATTGGCCGAGGGAGACGGCGTACAGCTTCTGGGTCATGTGGCCAGCATGACTAAGCCACTTCTGGCGAACCAGAGCAGCACACGGAAACACAGTTTACCTTCCTGCCGGAGCAGTACCAATTTATCTACTTGCACTTTGCTGTGCTTTCGAACTGCTAGGTGGGCAGGAGCAGGGAGCAGGGATCGAACAATGGAAGCTCCCCCTGTTGCGGGGATTCGAACCGCTGACCTTCTGATCAGCAAGTCCTAGGCTCTGTGGTTTAACCCACAGCGCCTATAAACTGTCTATATGCAAGATATCCACAAAACACCAGCAGGTGACTGACTGTTTAACTGCCACATCACATTGTCTTAAAACATAGGTAACTCTGGAAATGAGGTTTTCTCTTTATATATAGAAACAGGATTGAAAAATGGTAGGATTTGACTGGTCAAGTCAGTGGACATTCTTTCTCATTTCATTTAACCAAAGTAGTGGCCTGACTGGGAGGAAAGGAGAAAATTCCACTCAGACTGGAGAGATGCCTTAGTTGCAAATAAAAAGGCAGTCTCAAGCCACAGTCAAGGCCAGAAAGTGGATCAGTCAGAAGTTGATGAGCTATGCACCAAGTTGACTCATACAGGGTCACAGCAAATAAGCTTCCTGCTGTCAGGTGGTCATGCAATATTGCCCAAAGACTTAAAAGTCATTGTGTCAATCATGTCTGAGGTTGCAATCCTACAGACACACTTATCTATAGAGTCCTATTGAGTTCAATGTTTACTACAGCTTAAAGTAAAGGTAAAGGGACCCCTGACCATTAGGTCCAGTCGTGACCGACTCTGGGGTTGCGCGCTCATCTCGCATTATTGGCCGAGGGAGCCGGCGTATAGCTTCCAGGTCATGTGGCCAGCATGATTAAGCCACTTCTGGCGAACCAGAGCAACACACGGAAACACCGTTTACCTTCCCACTGTAGCGGTTCCTATTTATCTATTTGCATTTTGACGTGCTTTCGAACTGCTAGGTTGGCAGGAGCTGGGACCGAGCAACGGGAGCTCACCCCATCACAGGGATTCGAACCTCTGACCTTCTGATCAGCAAGCTCTAGGCTCAGTGGTTTAACCCACAGCGCCACCTGGGTCCCTATTACTACAGCTTAGATATGTACAAGATTGCCCTGTTGGAATCTGATTCTATCACATCTGCAAGGACAAAGACAACAACATTATGCAATCAAAGATACACTACAAAAGAAACACGATCTAGTGATGCATAGTCTGCCTTGGCCTCATACAGCTGGACGAGCCCTATTTAAGGTACTGTTTTACACATAAAGGTATAATGACATAGATCCAAATTTTAACAGAAGAAAAATGCACTCACAATGCTGGAAGTGGAAGTTGTATAACTACAGGAATATCTTGTACCAACTGTAGATTGTCATGTGTCAGGTGTGGTGCTGATCCCATTTTGGTGTAAAGCAGACAACCTGGAATCTCCATAGATTGAATCCCTTTCCTACCAAGATTTGTCAGCGTGCCAAGACGACAGCCACCAACTACTTTGGAAAGGCAAAGTTTCATCTTCATTAACACAACTGAAAAGAGAGTAGCAAATTCACTCAGCCATATTTATCATGCAATACTTGCAACTATGTGCAGGGATAGTTCAATAATAAAGAACATGCTTTGCATGCAAAGTCCCAGGTTCAACCCCAACATCTCCTGATAGGACTTGGGGGGGGGGAACCGTTTGAAACATCAGAGAGCTGATGCCAGTCACTGTAGTGACAATCTTGAACTAGATAGATCAGTGGTCTGAGTAGGTATAAAGCATCTTTTTATTTCCCTAATTATCTAATTTTCACAATATCCATTTGGAAACTATCTGAACATCTAATTCCTCCTTTGTAAGAACAGTAGTCATATCAAACTACTAACAATGGCATAAAGACAAAGATATTATCACTAGGAAATCCTTCTGAGTAACAGAAACTGAAATGAGAAGTGTGCAAGAACACGGAATTGCATCTTAGAATGTTTGTTGTGAGATTCATTTTTCAAGCAGGAACCTACTTCATCATTTACTAAGGGCAAAGAAGTTGACTAAGGGGTTAAGATGTATTATTTTGGTAGTGGACTGTGCTAAGGTTGATGTAAAAGGCCCACATGTTATTGAACTTCAGTTCCCATCAGTCCCAACCAGTCCTTGTCAGTGACGGGAGCTACAGTCCAACATCATCTGAAAGACCACAAATAATAAACTGAAATAAACTATGGAGCACAAATATCCCTAAAGTGGGATATGTGAGTTCCCACTTTAAATATTATGTTAGCATTTCAAAGCACAAGTTATTCATATTTCTATGTGAACTAGTTCAGTGATAGCCAATGTGGTGCCCTCCATTTTTGGGGGCTACAATTCCCATCATACTCAGCCAACATGGCCAATGGTTAGGGATGATGGGAGTTTTAGTCCAAAAATTGGCTACCCCTGAACTCCTAGGGCCGATGTCATTGGAGATTCATGGCTAATCTCTCAATGTAATTTTCTGCTTCTAGAAGCAGGTGGGAGGGTGGGAGGGAAAAAAAGAGAGAGATGGATTAGGGCTATGGCACAGGAAGGAGTCCAACCATTTCCCTCATACTACAGCCCCAGTTCAAAGTTGCCTGTGGACATATTAGCCACAGGGATAGGGGAACATCACAAGCTTTTCTTTCCATTATAGCAGCGTTCATCTTCTTTTGATGACCTAAATTTTTAGCTATTATGAAAAGGGAGGGATGACATCTTTCTGTCCACTTTATCTACATCAAACATTATTTTATGCACCTCTGTCTTCCTCACAACCTTTTCTTTTTTTTTAAAAAAACCCTCAACACATACAGGATAGTCAGAAGTTCACTGCTTGCTGTAGTGCAGGGGTGTCAAACTCAAATTCATTGGGGGCCGCATCAGCAGTTTGGTCACCCTCAAAGGGCCGGTTGTGTCTGTAGGACTATGTGCCCACTCTTTATTATCATAAATTATTGTCACTGCATTCAATTATTACTGGTTTTTGTAATAATGTAAGCTCATTCCCGCCCCCACGCGGATCACATTCCTGCTTCGTGGCGCGTGTGTGGGAGGGGATGTAAACGAGGGAAATTTGAACAAAAGGTGGGGATTGACGGCTTCCGGGGGGGGGGGGGGGCTCAACTAAACCTTCGGCAGGAAGGAGAAAGCCACTGCTGGGATTAAAAACCTGCAGATGGAAAGAGGGCTTCCCTCTCCCGCCCTGCGCACACCCAAACCCCGCTAGGCAGGATGCCACACGCTGCAACCCACCCCATGCTTTGGAGAGGGGCAGGAACATGCGGTGCAGCGCCAACTCCCTGCTTTGCTTTTGCATCCTCCCTCCTCAGCGCCAGAGTCCCTTCCCCTCGCGCTAAGGGAGGGCAGCGGATTTCCTGAGGAGGAAGGCGGCGGCAGCCCCAGCGGACGTGCATCTTCGCCTCAGAGCTTCTCTTCCCCCCACCCGCGCTGTTGTCGTCTTCGCCGCCGCCTCTCCCTACCGGGACTGCAGGCAGAGGAGGCTTGAAAACCTCCCCCCCCCCAAAAAAAATTTCCTCCCACCTACTCAAACCACGAGGCGACTCCATCTGGAGCCCTACATCACGAGGGGCTGAGAGGAGGCGGCGGCAGAGCGGGAAGAGCAGGAACCCGTGCCGTCGTCGCCGCCTCCCTCCCGGCCGCCCCCCGGGGAGCAGCTCCACCGGAACTGAGAAGCCAAAGGGCGGCTCGGGGGTGGGGGGCAGAGCAAAAGCCAGGCACCCTCCCGAGTGTCTATGAGGAGAAAACGGGGGAAGGGGGAAGAGAAACCCGGCTCCATCAAGAGAGCGGCTGTTGCACTTCGCCTACTTCCCCCTCAGGCTCACTCCGCATCCCTTTCGCCCGCTCGCTCGCCCACCTCCCGGATGCAGCCGAGGAGAGGAAGGGAAGCGGCGGGCGGCGGCTCCCCAGTGCCGCCTCACTCGCTCTCGGAGACAACAGCAAAGCCCGCGCTGCTCTGTCCCGGCACCAACTTTGCCGGCGGCGCCTGTAGGGCTTTCCTACCTCCTCGGCGGGCTTCCTCCTCCTCCTCCTGCATCTCACTTCCCCGTCTGGCCGCTGTGCCACCGCCTCCCTCAGCCTCATTCGAAATTGAAATTCCCTGGCCAAGGCGGTCAGCACGGCTCCAGCGCCCCGGCCTCCGCCTGCAGCCTCGCCCCCGGTTTTGACCCTCGGCCAATCGCAGGCTCTAGAACTACTGTCAGCGGTTATTGTCAGAGGCGGCTACGCGGGCCACATGACGAGGTCTGGCGGGCCGGATTAGGCCCCCGGGCCTTGTGTTTGACACCCGTGCTGTAGTGCTTTAAGTGGAGGAAACACATAAGATCTCGATGGTCGCACTGATCACTAGAAAAACTGCCTTTTCTTCATCTCCGAGTCCCGGAAGCAGCTGCTGCCACGTTCCGTGTGGTTCATATATTAATGTATACAGTGGAAAACATGCCACGTAAATGGATGGCACTTGATAGGTGTCCACGTAGTAATAATAGCAGAGTATTCAAAATGCAACATCAACACCGGCAGAATCCCAGACTCGCCTGCTTCAGGCAGCAGGGGAGGACGCTCCTCCAAATAAAAAGGTCTCCTTGCGTACAGTAAACCAGCCCATCGGCTAAACGCAGCTTTCTTCTCCCCGAGGCGCCCGTTTAATCCCCACAAGGCGGAAGAGCCCCACACATTTAACGCCCACCACGCAACAAAATGAAGCGGCTGCAGTCCAGGACGGTACCCGCCGCCCTTATCCCAATTTAAACGAAACCAGAGAAGCTGCACCCGCTGGGCCACAAGCGCTTCACTCTCGCGCACGAGCTCCCACTCGGTACCTCAATTTAACTCCACGCGCCGGCCACTCGCTTCCGTCGCGGTCCTTCCCTGCTTCGCGCCCGGCGCACCAATCAAAACTGGCTTTCGTCATCACGAGGCGCCGGTTCTTGGGGAGGGTCCTGGAGCTGCGCCGCCGTTGCCATGGCGAAGCTAAAGGACGCCACGCTCTGGTCGCGCGCGGCAACCTGGGTCGCGTAGTTCGCTCTCGCCTTCTGCTATAGGCGCACGCTTGGGGCAGGGGAGGAAAGGACTTCGTTTCCCAGCATCCCTCAGAGCAAACGGGGGGGGGTGAGAAGCGGGCTTCGGGGAAGGCAGGAAGGCGTCTGTCTCTAGCTTCGCCGATGGCGGTTATAAGACACAGACCTGAGTTGTACCGCTGGCGCCGCTTCAGCCAGTCGGCGTCTCGGCAGAAGGTAGGGATGAGGGATGTTGTGCTTCCTGCCTCCGCCAACCCAGGCAACTGTTCCAGCGTGGATCCCGTTATGGTTGGATGGGAAATAGGCAGAGAGGAGTTCTTCTCGCTCTCTCCTGGTCTCTGTTTATTGCATTTATATCCCACCATTTCCTCCGAGGAGCTCAAGGTGGTGAGCATGGTTCCACTGCACTCCTCATGCAATCTTCCCCACATCAACCCTGTGGGGTAGAATCGTAGGCTGCAGGTGGGCAGTGTAGCAACCAGCTGTGCCTTTTTCCAGGATCGAAACAATTGTCTATTTGTATGCCACTTTTCTATGGTAAACCATGCTCAAAGCGGCTCACAGCATCCACAATACAGTACTTAGAATCACAGAATTGTATAGTTGGAAGGGATTCCCCCCCCCTTGAGGCTCATCTAGTCCAACCCCCCTAGAGTCCACCACCTTCTGAGGGAGTCCAGATAGGTTAGGCTAAGAAGCATTGAGTGGACCAAGCTTCGGGGGTGAGTCACCCAGGTCCCACTCTGACTCTACACTAATGGTGAAGCTGAGTGGTGGGAGAGTTGTGATAGACAAAACAAATTATTTATTCTTGCAACACATAATTAAGCAATGAAACTGGTTGATGCTAGGTGTGTCAGTCCCATCCCCCCCCCCAAGCTTGGACTGCTTTCACAAATGAATGCAGGTTAAGGCTATCACTTACTACTAGTCAATGCTGCCACCAGGATCTGAGGCACTGTGGCTCTGAATACTAGTCACTAGGGTAAGTCTCAGAGTTCAGTACAGCTTACTTACCGGTACCCTTTAAGTGTGCTTAGAATGATTTCAACCTTAACCTTTCTAGGGGCTTGCAAAGACAGAGGTCTTTTAGTTTTACTTTAATATTAGTAGCTAGCTCAGTGCTAAACTATTGTAATGTTTCTCCCCCAGACAAAACTTGATCCTGACAATGTGGAGCACTGGATTAAGGTAAGGGAGAAGAAAGTGATGCATAACCTTCCTATTTATATGAGAGTAACACCTATTGTACTCAGTGGGCCTTTACTTCTGAATAATCATCCTGCATAAAATTAGACCAGTACTTACTTAGTGTCAAGGTATGCCACGTTTTGGAGTTAGTGGCTCCTCTTTGTATTTGGATCTATTTAATATACTGATTAATGAGCTGCTACACAAGCAGGTCTGAGCTGGTATCAGTAGCCTTAACTATGTAAACTGTGACTGAAATCTCTGCATTTCACTGTGCAGATTTTTTTCCTATGAGATTGTGACCCTTACATGAAGTAAGACAATGGGTCTTCCTACCCCAGTATTGTCTATTCTGACTGGAATAGCTACCTAAGGTGCCATGGAAAGAAACTTTGGACCTTACACATCTAAAGTGCCCTCCGTTCCCTCCTTCCCTGACTAATGTTTAATTTCAGGTAGGTAGCTGTGTTGGTCTGACGCAGTAAAAAAAAAAAAAAAGGTCCAGTAGCACCTTGTTCTGGTATAAGCTTTTGTGTGCATGAACACTTCCTGATACATATGTCTGTCATTCTCTTTCTTAGCAAGTGGAACAAGCATCTGAGTTTGCTGTTTCTGAGACGTTTTCATTAAAAAAGACATCTTATTCTCGAGGACTTCATGGCCCTGTGCTGGATTTGGAAACGGCAGACCAGCTGCAAGATCATGATGAGGCATATGTGGAAGGTATTGCCTAAATGTGATGCTGGTCTAGATTAATATATCTATATTCTTTAGCTACATTGCAGAAGACTTGCATTAGGTACACCTGAAGAATAGTGTGTGTCCGTGGGACTTTTGACATTTTTTTGTGGTGGTGGGGAGCAAAACTCCGCAGCACCCAAAGCCAAACTATATTACAAATGGATTTTTAGAGTTCCACTCTGAGATACGCCTGGAGGTTCCTGGGGTTTGGCTACCGATGTTTGTGTTTATTTCAGTACAACAGAATATATTTAAGGATCATGTCTAACAACTCAACCCTAACCATGTCTATTCAGAAGTAGCTCCTATTGAATTAAATGTGACTTGTACCCAGATAAGTGTAGTTAGGATGGCAATTCAAGTTATTTGTCGTTATGACTAAATGTTATAAACATATATGATAGCTTTAATGCAGTGGTTTTCACCCAGGTTGCCTTTAATGATGGACAGGCGTGCTGCGGGCAACACTGGCCTCTGTCCTGCTTTCCTTCCCTCCCTCCTCTGGTGCCCTCTTGCATCTCTGCCTCCCAAAGGTTTGCACAGCTATTTGTTGCAGCAGCCCTGGCTACAAGCTCCCCAGGTAAATGGTGCCTCTGGAGCTGCCCAGTGGGTACTTCCCAGGCCCCTGTGGGGCAGTGTGAGGAGGCCCCTCTCTTTCTGGTGGGGGGGGGGGCAGCTCAGAGACCAGGGGCTGCAGCTGCCCAGAGGACTCCCAAGGAGAGGGGAGAAGAAAGGAGGCTGAGGGAACACTCCACAAGGGAGGGTGTTCGAAAAGGGGTGAGAGGCTGCCAACTCTGCAGGCAGGGGGTGACATAACTGAGCCCCACAGGGGTGCCACAGAAAGAATGTAGTTGGTCAAGGGAGCCATGAACTCAAAAAGCTTGAAAACCTCTGCTTTAATGCAAATGATGTAAAGTAACAAATTAAAAATTAGAATCTGATTAGTATTTTTATTACTGAATATTATACACTCCCTAAAATATCCAATGTAAACAATACCAACAGTAAAATAGAATACAAATCTAAGGCCAACTTAACTAAGAAGAGAGTATTAAAAGATTTACAACTAGAGCCTTACTTCCAAAAACATGTGTTCAGGCTTGAAGTGTTAAGCTGCTTTTGCTTTAGAATTTTAGTTTTATTTGCCACTTCTTATCCAATTAAAATCCATTGCTGCTTTCATCAATGTAGCCCAAGAGCTCCTTAATGATTGGATGAATTCAAAACTGAAGTTGGAACTTGCAGATGATCAAGAAGATGATGCTGAAAATCCACTGGCTCGTTCTCTTCCTCCCCAGGAGCCCCCCACTGGCTTTCAGAAGTATGAAAAATTTGATGGTGAGAACTTGCCTCAATTTTAAACTTGGATCTAGAGAATGTATAGTGATAATATTGAGTACCGTTTAATGGGAAATTGTCAAAATGAATAGAACATCCTTGCATTTATGTCTATGTTTATAGCTCAAGTACCAAGGAAGTCATGCAAAGTTTGTAGCGTTGTTTGGCTCTACATTAGTACGTTCTGCTCTGATATTAAAATGGCTCAGTTCGTGACATGAAGCAAATGTAACATTCAGATGGATCTGTATTCATCAATTAATATTGATCAAGTAATTTGGGTGTTCACTGATAACAAGCTTAAACAAGTGATAATAAATACCAAATACCTTATTTTGCATACTTGTAAAACCTTGTAAACCTTGTAAAACCTTGTAAAACCAGGGTACCTGAATTTTAACACAAGCAGGAAAATGAAAGAATGGTATGTTTAAAAAAATTTGGTGCCATTTCTGGATTGTTTTGCTTGGTATTTTAGATTTTTATGGTTATCTGGAAGATGAGATGGAAAATACAACAGTACAAGATATTCTGCGGGATCTACTGCAGAGTGAAGTTGTTGACAGTGGTATATTGGGAAGCCTTAGAACTGAAGAACTTAAGGAGAAAAGGAAGCCCAAAGACCCACGAATTACCATGGAATTAAGGCATAAACAGGTGAAGAAAAGGGGGTTTATTTTGCATGTCAAACTATTTTTATTTGGAAAATACAGCCTTAAGGCATGTACTATTGTAAGGTACAGTTGTAAAAAATAGTGTAGTGTTTCTTAAATGGTTTTGTTAAGTAAACTGTTTCCTGAGCCATGTATACTGCTGTAGTACAATTGAAGTTACTGGTGAATTGTTCTCCAACAATAGTGCTGTCTGTTTCCATGCATTTTAGAATACTACAACATAGGCCAATTACAGCATAACAGTGTATCCAGGACTTCTATTTACATTTGCCAGTTATAGAAGCAATGATTGCATGGAGATATCTGAGCAGTTCACTTGTGTCATCCACATAGTTATCATCCTTGATGGCAGTCAAGTGCTGGGGAGCATACATTAGTGGTGTTCTAGTTTTATTTCTCAGTGGATTTCCTGAACCTTGGTGTATTCTGGAAGGATTTCATGGAGAAACACAGTAGTCATGGCAAAGGTGTAGCTGCCCTGAAAGCAACACATCTACAACAATTTGTATACCATAGTTCTGTAGTTTAAAACAACAAAATATGATCTTGGTCTTGATTTTGTTTTTCAGGTAAAAGAGAATCGGCTGAGGAGACAGAAGGAGCAGGAGCTTCTGAAACAACAGAAGGCCCTGAAAAAATCGGCAATGTCAGAGGCCCAGAGGCAACTCCAAGAGGAGAACAAGAAGAAGGTTCTGAAAGCCAGGAGAGAAGAAGAAGAAATTCAGAAACAGATGGTGAAGCTGCGGAAAGAGTTTGTAGAAAGAAGGCATCTCATGGAAGAAGCCAGGAAAATGTAAGTTGAGGAAAACAAGAACTTGGCATTCAAATGCATTTTAGGTTCTGGGCACCACAGTTCAAGAAGGATATTGACAAGCTGGAACATGTCCAGAAGAGGGCAACCAAAATGGTCAAAGGCCTGGAAACGATGCCTTATGAGGAACGGCTTAGGGAGCTGGGTATGTTTAGCCTGGAGAAGAGAAGGTTAAGGGGTGATATGATAGCCATGTTCAAATATATAAAAGGATGTCATATAGAGGAGGGAGAAAGATTGTTTTCTGCTGCTCCAGAGAAGCGGACACGGAGCAACGGATTCAAACTACAAGAAAGAAAATTCCACCTAAACATTAGGAAGAACTTCCTGACAGTAAGAGCTGTTCGGCAGTGGTATTTGCTGCCAAGGAGTGTGGTGGAGTCTCCTTCTTTGGAGGTCTTTAAGCAGAGGCTTGACAGCCATCTGTCAGGAATGCTTTGATGGTGTTTCCTGCTTGGCAGGGGGTTGGACTGGATGGCCCTTGTGGTCTCTTCCAACTCTATGATTCTATGATTCTATGATTCTAGGTACCAGAGCACAGTCTGATAATGTGTAACGGAGCAAACATGCGGAAGTAAGTCTAAACCTGATCATAATTTGGATGGGAGATTCTTGGGAATCCCATGCATAAAACTTAAGAGTTCTGAGGGAGGAAGAAGGCATGATATATAAGCCACACATTTTAATAACTCATTCCTAAGTTATGTGAAGCTTCATCAGCTCCTGGAAACCATGAAGTTTCTTCAGATTTTTAGACCTGGAAAGCTGATTTTCCCCCCTTTCTGAGCTTGCAATTTGAAAAACTGGCCTAATATCATGTGTGCCCATTTATTTTTACTTATACTGTACAAATTAAATTAAAGGAAATTGCCCATTTGTGGTGTCATGCAGCTCTCATAAGTACTCTGAAATAAGTCCCACTATGCTCAATGGGACTTAGTTGCATAGTACTGAAACATTTTGGCATTTCTACAGTGGAGAGCAAACACTATTAGGTCCCCACAAAAGGCCACTTGAATCTTTTCATATGCTGTTATAAGATTATCACGCTTGGTGATTGGTTTGGTTATATGAACTTGTTGGTTAGGGCAAAATATACCACATGCACACCAATTTGCTGTCTCAAACATGCTTCACATGCAAAATTCAAAACCCTGTAGATGGAGGGTCCTTTATATTTGGTCACCTTAACTGCTCCTTTGGACTGCAGGGGCTTCTGCAGTGGTAGGTGGCTCGAGAAGACCATTCTCTGATGTTTGCTTCTTTAGGTAAGCATGGAATCCTTGGGAAGAATTCATTGTAGTGCTATGGCATTTGTTCCACCAGCACAAGCTTTTTTAGCTTGCCAGATGGAATGATGCTCCCCCTCTGTGCTGTTCTGGGGGTTCTCCTGAACCCCACCAAAGTCAGTTGGGGGGCATACAGGGAGAGGGGGGGTACAGGAATCCTTGTTGCGCTAGTGCAAGTACTTGTGTGGGCTTCTGCTATTGGGACTCATAAGTTGAATCTGTCCCTTAGTTTTTCTACATCATCTTTTTGAATGTCTACCCCATGACTAATGTATAGTGTATAATGTATAGTGAACCTCTGGCTGCCTTTATGCCACAAGAACCTTATATTGCTATGATTCCTATTGCTAAGTGGCATGTACAATACTGATTTTATGCAGTATACTTTTCACTGAGACAGATTTCCTTTTATACTTACATAAAAATTTCCTAACTGCAGGTAGCAGAACTATATTCCTTTGAGACCTGCAACTAATACAGGCATAGGATAGAGAGAGAAATGTAGCAATTACCTAATGAATCTTTGTAATGGACTCACAAACAGAGTTGGGCAACAGAAAAGGAAGTATATGAGAACTGGCTGACAGTGACATGAGATGACCATCACAGTCCCCTTATTCTCTACTATTTGCCTCTGGCCTCTCACAGATTGCTTTATTTTCAGGGAAAGAAAGAGGCACGATTTAAAAAAAATTAAGAGGCTGGTAGAAGTCGGCATGCCTCCTGTGCCAGTCCATCTGGATTGTGAGATAGAAGGACAAAGGAATGAGAAACAAACTGGGATGCAGGAGCTGCTGAGCAAAATTGACATTGCAAATCAGAAGGTGAGAACATTCATTATCTGTTTTCAGCACTTTGAGCCAGATGTGTCTCAGCGATAGTAATGGGTCAGCTCTCTGTAAACCGAGAAACCAACTCCCCGTGTCAGGCTGACCTAGATCTACTGAAGATTGAGATCCCAATATATATATATTTACAAGATGTGAGGAGAGCAAGACTATTCATCATAGTGAGCAGTTGAGTGGCAAGAGCTAAGATTTGCCATGAAAACTACCCAGCCGTTTAGTTTATACCTGGAAATAGAACACAGTGTCACATTGGCTGTGTCACAGATGGTTTTGAATCTCCTTTGCAGGAAGACTGTGTGAACTTTTCTTGCAGCTGATACTGCACTGTTGAGGTTTGGTGTTGAAAATGGCAGTGCATGGCTATATCATTTGTTTGTGCACTTAAAGAGAAGGCTAGAACAGTAAATAGGGGAGAATGCATAATAACAGACCCAGGCTGCAATCTTAAACTCACTTATTAGAGAGTAAATCTCATTGAAATATAATCAGACTTCCTTCTTAATACAAATGCATAGGATTGTACTGTAAATTGCTATTTGGGAATAATACTTGTTCTGCTTTGACTTTCTTGAAGGCCAGTGCACACCAATTAGTGACTCCTAGCTGTGTGCCTTATGGGGCTGCTGCAATTTATTTATTAAAAGCATTATACTGACCCTTTCCAAAAAATGTCCATGGTAGCTAATGTTGTGTTTTTAGTAAAGAAGAAAATAGCATATAAATTATTGAGCCAAGCAGCCAGCCCCTAAAGCATCATCATCATCCTCATTTAAAAATCATTTAAATGCAGTTAGATGCAATTTCCCATAGAACAGTATAAGTGATATGTGGAATTGTGATGATACTTGAGAAAAACACATGTACTGTAATAGTACTGGAAGTTGAAGAGGTAGGCAGTATATTTGTTTTAAAAAAATTCTAAAGATCTTTCAATTTGGTTTTTTTAATAAGGGAGAACTTAGAACAAGTGAATTTGGGAGAGAAAATAAGAATCCTTTGGTTCTGTAACACAGAGGTATTCTAGAAAAGGTAAAAGGGAAAGTCAGTTCCGAAGGCAAAGTGTGAAAAGAGAAGTTTGTTTTCCTGTTAATCAACCTTCTATTGTCAGCAAAACTCTGAAGACTAAAAATATAAAGAAAATAGGAGATGATAGGATCAGAACAGTAGAAGTGATGGAACATTATTACTTCATTTGTCATTTACCTCCCTTGAAGCACCTCAAAGCAATTTTTGCAATGCAATTGAAACGTATTAAAAAATTGTATGATCTACTTGAGATTCCTGCATTTCAAAGGAGCAGACTAGATGACCCTCTGGGTCCCTTCTAACGCTACAGTTCTCTGATTCTATAAAAACGATTTCAAATCCAGTACTGATACCAACTGCGATAAAGATCTCCACTTAGAAGGTTTGTTGAAGGAGGAAAGCTATCGTATAGTTACTTGATTTCATAACCATCCCCAATGCAGTGCCTACGGAAGTATTTCTCTGCCTGGTACAAGCTTATTCTGGATCTCAGGATTAAGATGGGAAAAGCAAGGGCCCTTGCTGACTGGAAGTGCCAGCTGAAGACCTTGCGAGCCTGGAGAGATTACACATGGTCTCAGAAGTTAGAGCAGGAGACTAAAAAACTGGAGAACCAGCTTCGCAATCAGAACAGGTAGCAGCATTTAACACTCCCCCTCCCCCCCCCCCGGATGTTGATAGTATGAGGAAAATATTTGCTGCTGTTTGCGTGTGGCATTAACATTTGAAATATGACAGGGGTGTGGAACTGGATCTGGCCAATTCCAGAAGTGGCTAGCTCTCCATGGCCCCTTTGACAGGTGGATGGGGCTGCCCACTTGTCAGGCACATCAGCTGATTGAAACTTTAAGGTGCTCTCCTGGTTCTTCCTTTGCAGCTACTGCTTGAACTGCGAAAGAGTAGGCTTCCTTTGAACCCATGGCTTGAATTTTTTTTAAAAAATCAAGTCTCTGCTACAAAGGAAGAACCAGGAGCTCACCTAGTGTGTGTTCCTGAGCCTTCCTTTTGAGTTTGGCACCACAGCTTTTACCTGTCTTATGCCTGATGACATCGTGCAGCGTTGGGTGATGGACAAGGTTTTGTAGTTTGAGACAAACCATGTTGCAGGCCAAATGGGGAGGCCTGACTTTCCTAGGGGGAAACAAAAGAGGAAGGAGAGAGAGGTGGATGCAGGGAAATATGGAGTGGTACTCAACTAAATTGTAGTAAGGGTCAGTGAAATTAATGAGCGTGACTAAGTTGATTTCAATAGGTCTCTGAGTAAAACGTAGCTGCAGTGTTTGATATCTGCTTAAAAATAAAGGCCTCACTTTCCTGTTGCTCCTTTAACAAGCCCAAAAGAACTTCTGATAAATATTATTCAGCTCTAGTTTTCCCTGTTCTTCTTGGCCCTTCTGACATGAACATGATCTCAAAGTCTTGATAAGTCAAATCTATAATGGATGAATTTATTGTTCCATTGATTGTCCCAGAAACTAAATTAGGAATCCATTAACTTAACAAGAGCTAGGCAAAGTGCATCTGATCTGGGCCACTCAGGCTTACAGTGCTGCTGGTCGTTATGAAGAAAAGTTGCATACTTTACATCTGCCACCTTTGGCCTAATGCCTTAACTGGTTAATATGCTGCTGATACAGCTCTTATTAGCAGCAGCCTCTGATTGTAACAGAGATTGCAAAACAACAAGCAGGAAAATATATTAAGTAGTTAGTAAGAAGTAATTGTATTTAAAAACAACAACCACACCAACCAATAATATTCTTCTTTCTTTGGCGATCACTTGTAGCCGAGTAAGATTGTCTTCTATAAACACATTTTTAAAAGTGAGTCCATAAGTGACTGTGGACGCCAATTCTGGATTCACACGTGCTTCCACAGCGGGGACATAGGTTTCCAGGCGGGCGTTGATCATGGTGAGGATTTGCCAAGCATGCCTACCTCTTAGTGTGTTTCTCCCTTGTGTCCTGAGTTCAAGCGCCTTCAAAGCTCATGACACCTTTGGTAAAGGCTGTTCTCCAATCGGAGCACTAGCAAGCCAGTGTTTCCCAGTTGTTGGTGTTTATACTACATTTTATAATATAAGCCTATATTGGCTATCGTGCCTTTTTACAGCAGTAGTAATCCAATCAATTGTCAACCATTCTAAAATCTATGCTAAAATTCTAAAATAGAGTGGGGTAGACACACATCCTCCTAATCTGAGGAGTTTGCAATTGATTTTAATGAACATTTATTTTTAGGGGGAAACAGTTGGCTATAGAATTTAATCGGAAGTGCATTTTGCGCCATTATTTTGCTGAATGGCATTGCTGGAGCCGAACAGAGGTGGAAAAGAGAGAACTACAATTGAAAAAGGAGGATACAAGGAGGAAAATGGCAAAGCTGTTAGAGGAAGTGGCACTGGGGAAACTTGCTACAGACTGCTCCCAGGATGCCAAGAGAACTCATGAGTCAAAAGAAGCTTGGGATCAACCCGTGAGTCCTACAGAGGTAAACTGATTTTGCATTGTGCTTTTTCTCTCACAAACACATACTTCATCATCATCACTCCCAAACATAGTGTGAAACCTCCCTTCCTATGGAACTAAAGCACACATCCTATGGTGCAGAATTTCTCATGTACCTTCAGAACTCAGATGTTCCTGACTGCCTTTCATTAGTAGTGTTTTATGCTGTTGATTCTCAAGCTCCTGGTTCCCTGCGGTACTGATTTTTTATGGTTTGATGCTTCAAATGTATCTCAGTGTATTTTATCTCGCTGTTGTACATTACCATGTGAGGGCTGTGCCCTGAAATAGAATGGCTAATGTGTCCCTCCAGATGTAACCATTAGCCATGCTGAGTAGGGTTGTTGAGAGTCGGAGTCCAACAACATTTGGGGGCAACAAGTTAGCACCCCTTCTCCAAATGGGGGCCTATAAATACTTCAAATAAATATAAAATAGAGATTGGCAGCTGACTAAACTGGGTCAAATCTGGATTCCTGTGTCACATCACTTGGCTCCCCAGTTGCCAATCATGTATGCAAAAGAGGAATATGAATAACTGCATCTGTGACAAGGAGGCTCCATTTCAAGTGGCTTGGTGGATGGTACACAAAGCCTTGGCCTGTCATACCCAACTCCCTTCTCAAAGTGACTTGGGCAGAACTACATTCACTGATCAAGAAATGGAGCAGCTGTAAATAAAGTGATTCCTTCAGGTTTTCCCATAGCCAGTTCTAAAGTAAACAAAAAACAAAACCAAAAAAACAGGGTGGCATTCTTGCATTCAAATAAATATAGGGACTCTCTTTTCATAGTTGCAGGGACACTAGAGGGAAGGTTTGTGTGAGCTCTGGACCTCTATCCAGTTTGACTTCCTGTAGAATCCTGGGGGCCAATTCACAAACAAGCAGCCTGAGGCAAACACAAAGTCTCCAAGTGCATAGCCAGAGCAGTTTTACCAACACAGGAAAGTTACACCTGCCCCCTTTCTTATGAAAGTAAATAGATTCTCCGGTATGCATACCTAGTATATAGGCTCAGTAAATAGTTGATAACAATAGTTACAAAATGCAGAACTCACACGTAGGCCAGAGGTGTGCTAGCAAGATTCTTCTCCTGCATCCTCTTTCACCACCACCCCGCCAAAAAACAAACAAACTAGGAACAGATTGCAGGCATTGCAGTAAAGACAAACTTGGCATAATATCAAAGGGAGTTGTGTCTGGTGCACTGGAAGGACTTGTGTGTTGTGTATGCCTCAATGAGCATTTATTGGAAGTTCTCAAAAAAGCATGGAGCAAATAAACACACATGCTTTCCGCCATTGCTGACTATTCTTTAGGGTCCCAGTCTTCCATCTTTTAGGTTTTCAAGAATTTTCCTGTCTTTGTAGGAAAATGACTGTGGGAAACTTGGTTTTCTAAACACCATGAAGGAATAATATTTCTCTAGGAGATGACAGCCTCTGGAATCAGCTGCTATGGAAATAGTTACAGCTTCATATAACATATAACAAATGTTTGTTCAGTGAGAACTGAGACCTTAATTTTTATAATTAATGTAGGCTTTGTCCTTCCTTTCCAGGTGGCTACAATACCCTGTTTACAGGATGATCCCAGAATAGCAAATGTAGAAAGAGCAAACTCCTGCTCTCCAGAGACAAGTCAAAAACATGATAGTCATTCTCCAAAGCAGCCCAAATGGGCATGGCAAGTCACCCTGAAGCATGCTGCTTTGAATGCTCAAGATCGAGCAGTGTTTGGTAACCGAGCAAGAAGTTCCTTGCAGCATCTTGAACCACCAAAACAAAAAATGTCCTCTGTCTTAAGTGGTCCCCTGGAGCACCGCCATGCCTTCCAACAGCAACTGATTGAAGAGCAGAAACGGCAGCTCCAAGAGCAGCAAGAACTAATCCTTAGACTTCAGGAAAATGAGAGACTAAAGAAGGCCAAGGAGGAAGCTGAACAAGCCACAGCAGTTACCAAGGCACTTAACAACCAGGCACCAAAAACTAGGGAAGGAAAGCAGTTGAGAGAGAGCCAATTAAGTGACAAGAATACAAAGTCTTTAAGGTACAGAGCTAAGAGTACAAAGATCCAATTATCTGATGGCTACACAATGTCCTGTTGGGACAGCAGGCTTTGAGACAATACCATGATGTTTCTAAACATATCTGATAGCTCATTAGGGAGTGAAATGGCCAAATATGATGCAGGTTGATCCTTCTGTCTTCCTTTGTTATTATTTGAGTACTGTTAATTGATTCCTCCCCCTAATAATAGCTTTAATATAGGATTATAATGCTGTAAATAGCAGAATCCTTTGAAAGATCTCTGCGTACTTTACAAATTATGAAGAGGCATACATTAGCAAAGCCCACGTTTATTGTTCTGTTTTGCATTAAAGTGAGTCTCCACATTTAAGACTGCTTATCGTTCTTTCTTGTTCTACGCAGTGAGCTGGTTCACACATAACACTAAGCCAAGTTACTGTTTAGCATGAACACTAGTTCCAGAGAGGAGATTGTAGCTCCTTTACTCCTCCTCATCTCCTGCTGCTTTGCTATGAGCCAAGCTATGGTTTGGCTTAAGTTGCCATCTGAACCCTGGCCTTATGGTTTGCCTCACTCTAGAAAAACCACAAGCTGTAACCAAAGCTTGTTCTTAGGTTTGCTGCATGAAATGATGCCACTGCTGTACAAAGGCAGGAAAAATATGGTATTGAGTCCTGTCATTCAACCCATTGATCCATTGGGTTGAATGACAGGACTCAATACCATACCCATTGCTAATAGGGTCATTTAAATTGGTCATGTCCATTCATGTCCATTCATTTTTCACTTTCTTTCAGATTAGAAAATTACCAGCCAGCTATCGAAAG
The DNA here is from genome assembly GCF_963506605.1 of Zootoca vivipara. Taxonomy (NCBI): domain Eukaryota; kingdom Metazoa; phylum Chordata; class Lepidosauria; order Squamata; family Lacertidae; genus Zootoca; species Zootoca vivipara. The sequence continues at coordinate 71,684,617 of NC_083279.1, read as the reverse complement.
CAAGAGGAGCCTGAAAGTGCTGTCCACACCACATCCCTTACTCAAAGGTATATTATTGATGTGGATTCTCCTACACTTGATGGAGCCTTTTCCTTGGATACTTAGGGGAAGGTGTAGTAAAATATGAGACCTGTTGTTACGGAGAAAATACCACCATTTTAAACACCACTATTTCAGGGGTCTCAGGGCCCTACAATTTTGTAAATGGAACTCTGCATTCTTTATGTCACTGTGCTTCACTTGTTCTAATTGTTGTACCCCTTATTGTGCAATTCTTTAGCAATGGAGGAGAGAGCAATTCAGCGTGCAGAAAGGAGAAGGGAACTGGAAGAAGCAAAGAAAAAACGAGAAGAGGAGAAGTTGGTAAGTAAAGTTGAATGGTGGCTTAAACCAATACAGGTTGGTTGGTTGGTTGGTTGGTTTTTTAACCAATATGCTGCTAAATCAAAAGGCCAAGTCCAATTTGTTAATTAAAAATGAAAATCAAGTGAATTTAAGGCACACAAGTACTGAAATTGATATTGTCAGGGAGTTGTTGCAGCTACTCCCGAGTAAAGACGCTCCAGTCCATTGTCTTTCAAGGTTTTATTGTGCATGCTATTTACAGTGCAGAGATAGCAAAAAACATGACTGCCTAGTCACTCTCAGAACCTGGCAATGGCGCCTGTCGGCTTCGGGGCCAACATAATAACATGGGCACCCCGAAACGCCGCCCCTTCACCCTGCGTTTGGGCGCACACCTCAATTCGGGCACCGGAAGGAGCGGTGTCCCTTCTTCCCCTTGCTGGCTGGGACGGTGCCTGGGTTCCGACGCCTCTCTGAGCTGGTCAGAGTGGTGCAGGGGCTCTGATACGTCACTGAGCCCTTCTTCCACCGTCTGTTCCCCAGAGCATTGCCAGGGCTCTGATGCCTCACTGAGCCTTCCCCCTTCCATTCTGCTTTCCCCTGACCCACTGCTAGGGCTGTCGCTGGTCAAAGTGCTGGTCAGGATGATGGGGGGGAGGCTCCCTGTAGGGAGTCCCCCTGACAGATATGCTCCACAGCAATATAAGAACTGACTTGCTGGGTCTGACGAAAGTCCATCTAGTTTATTTAGTTCTATATTCTGTCTCCAAAAGTGATCAACCAGATGCCTCTGAGAAACAGGATAGTGATCACTCTGTCCTCTTCTTTGTCCCTAACATCTTAGAAATATCCAATCTCTGAATAACTAGTTGTTATGGCTAACAACTGTTAGACTGCTGTCCAGCCATTATTCTGAGAAACCGAAGCATGCACCAGTCTGATGCAAGGAATTTATCATAATTTATCCTATCCTGTTCCTGTGTGTATCGTAACTTAATAGCCCTGGGGCATTGACTGTATATGGCAAAGTGAGCAATTCATGGCCCTCAGGGCTTTCCACAGGGCCCATATGATGGTGACGAGTTCTTTACACTTACACACACAGAGCCCCTCAATATCAAATATTGTGCTGGGTGGGGAGGCTTTTGATGGGTTGGGGTGTCATTGTGAATGAAAAGGAAGGCACACAAGGAAAGTCATCCCCCATATGCTTTCCTCCCATGCAAATTGTGCTCGACAGTCAGATAGGAGTGCAGCCTCTTCCTGCTGGGGTGGGGAGGAGTCTGCTCTTCCTGGGAGAGGTGGGGATGGGTGAGTTCTAAATAATATATATTTAGATTATTCTGCTCAGACCAGCATGTGAGACATCTGCTTGATGGGTTGTATGTCCCCATTTGCCTAGGCAGGGATCATGTGACTTAATATATCATCTTTCCTCCTCCTAGTTTCCCTCATCTCTGCCTTCCCCCAAGCAGGTGTGTGTAGCCCCTCTCTCTCCTACTTCCGCCTTGCACTTCATTTGTTTCCCTCAGCTTTGTCTTTATCTGTTTACTGTGCTCTAGTGTTCCCTTTTTAAGCTGTGTAGCTTGCTTCTCAAAAATTAAAAAATCCTTACCTCCCCCCACCCCCACTCCTCTCAACTTCATTCTTTCTGCTGCTGTGGTGCCTGCAAGTGGAGTGGGGGGAAGCCTCTCATGTTGAGAGAACTGCTTCAAGCTGAACTGCTGCTAAGAACCCTTCCAACAAAGCCTCCGCTCAGCATTCCAGCACTTAAATGCTGCCTGCCACAAAGCTGCCTCCTGTGGCTCCTCTGTACCAAAAGCGATTCTTCAGGTAGACTTAGCGGCTTCCTGCCATGAGTTGTAGAGCCACTCTTCACAACTGGAAGGAAAGTCACTCAGCAGACAAAAGAGGCAAGTTCTCCTGCTCCCTGCTTTAGCTGTTGTCCCACCACCTAGGAGGGTACAAAACAGCCAATTCTCCTACCAGCACCAAAACATGATTTTCCACTCATGGAGCAGAGGCCGCTTTCTCTAAACAGCATGGATTTCAATGTCAGCTATTTACCAGAGGTCCTCAAATGGCTCAGTAAGTTCAGTGATTCCTGTTTCTGTTGTTCAGTCAAAGCCAGCCAGCTGTAATAGCACAGGTTCCCAACATCTCTGCAGATGCCTCTCCTTTTTCCAAAATAATTTTCTTTGTGGCTTTTATTTGTTGCTGGTTATTATTTCAATGGAATAAAATTCAGAAAGTATCTTAGGCACAAAAGCTGTTCTAGGCAATTGTCCTCTTCTTTTTCTGTACCACAGAAGGAAGACCAGAAAAAGACTAAAAAGGCTGCTAAGTGCCCTCACTCAAGAGGTTCAGCTTCTTCTCAAGGCTCCAGACCCAGGAAGCAGAACTCTCCCTGGCAACAGGGTCTACTTAGGCTTCCTCCCTTCCACTGCTGGCCTACGTTTCAGCGTGAGATCACCCCCTACTTGCTTTGCACCCCCTAATTTCTTCTGCCTCTAAAGAGCAGCTCCTCTCTTAGGGGTCACTCCTGTATGACCCAGCATGGTTCAGTCTAGTCGCTCAAAACTCAAGCACCATTTTAGACTCTGGTTAATTGTGTCAGGTGATTGACCGTCTGTGCTGGCATAGCGAGATGTCCAGCGCAAGGCTTCCTCTCATTCTCTCATTCCATTGGGAACAGATTGCACAATTTTGTGTTTATACTTCTTACTTGGATCTTGCTTAATGACTTAATGGGAGCTTTGTCACAGATGGAAAAACTGGAGGGGAAACCGGAGAGAAGATGACATATTAAAGCAGGCTTCCTCATACTGTACTTGGCCCTACAGATGTTTTGGGACTACAATTCCTATCATCCCTGACCACTGGTCCTGCTAGCTAGGGATCATGGGAGTTGTAGGCCAAAAACATCTGGAGGGCCGAGTTTGAGGAAGCCTGTATTAAAGCTTAAAGTCACACGGTCCCTGCCTGGGTGGATTGGGACAGCCCATCAAGCGGGTGTCTCATTACGCCAGCCCAGAAGGGCCCATTCATGGTAAGTGAACTAGTGTTCCATTCTATCCATTTTAAGGCCCAGATGCAAGCCGAGGAAGAACAACATCGGAGGCAAGAAGCAGCAGAGAAGGAGGCTCAGTTGCAGAAGAGGCAAGAGGAGCGGAGACTGCAGAAAGTGGTGAGCAGAATATTGTACTTGCTTCTCCCAGTTCCGGCACTTGACAGCACTAATCATCCATGGATGTTTGGTGTCACTTTGGAAAGGTAGGAGAAGGCAGCCTGCAAATGTAATGGGCTGTTCAGAGGTTGGGGGGAGGATCCACAGAGGTGGGGCAGGGAAAAACTGTACTGTTGATCACTGTTTGAAGCGATAACCATGACCCCCTGTAGAACAAATTCCTCAGGAAAATGCTCTCGCTCCCCAATGGGACCCCAGCTGCTCTTCTCCGCGTGGAAGCGGACGTGACAACAATAAGGGCTAGAACTGACTATATGTGTCTAAACTATGTGAAAAGACTTTAATCTCTCTCAGAGGAGAGATTCCCCGCTATGGCCCACACAGAACGGGAACAGACCAAATGTTGGAAGCATGGCATCCAATGCCTCGACCCAATATCAATTACAAGATCTTCAGGTGATCAAGAAAATGGATAAGAGACACTTAAGAGATTGTCTCTTCAGGTCCAATGCAGAAAGGGATTTAACCACGATTGCCTCTACCAAAAGTTCACCATGGTTCCCACTTATCAAAACGGAGCACACCCGAGCTAGTTATTTGACAAAGCTCCCACTTGCCGTACTAAGAATCGCTTTTACAGAATTACGATTCCAATCGATGCCTTCAGCAAAGTACAGTACAAGGAGAGACTTTGTGTGGGCAACCTTGTGTAGAGGACCTGTAAACAATGCCCACTATATATAGAACCAAGAGACCGTTTTATAAAAACTGGTGGTCTGTTCAAAATGGTTTCCATCCCTCCATAAAAATATGCAATAATTGCACCTGTCATGCTGAGAATTGCTGTTCACTGGTAACTTACAGGTAAGTGTGTGAGGGACAGGGGATATCGCGAAGTCCCTCCCCTCCTGAGTTCAAGCCCATCCCCGAGCACAGGGGAAAGCAGAGAGAGTTCCGATTCCAATGGGGAAGCAGGAAGTCGTGTCCGAGGCTCAGGCAAGGTAGAGGAGCCAGGGTCCCAGGTGGGACAGGAAGGGGCGAATAAGGGGGGGAGACCCATCCCCCCAACTCCGGAATTACGCAGAAAGAGGAGGGGAAAGAGGATGGGTCTGCCAAAGCTTTTGTGTTGGAGAAAGACGCGCCAAAAGCCATTCGGAGGTTCTGGAACCGACTGACCACATCATTCCGTGTAAATAGCAATGACTTCAGCACTGTAAATACGCAGCACCAATAAAAGAATAAAATGCAGAGCTGCGTAGCGTCGTTACTCTGAAGTAGCCCACTCCGGCCACTGTGACAGCAACCTCCGAATCCTTTTTGGGGCTACTTTGGAGTTGCCGGGATGAGCGTGTCAGAGGCGGAGAGATGGCGGCAGATCGCGGAGCAAGCCCAGCAAGAACTGCAGCAGCTGTCGCTGCAGGCGCAGGGGGAATTGAAGGCAGCTAAAGAAGAGACTAAGAAGGTCCAGGACGACCGGCTACAACTTGCGGAACAGGTGAGAGCGCTACAGGAAAGAGAGCAGGAATTAAGGGCGGTGGCGGTAGACCTCCAAAACAAGCTGGATGCAGAGAAAAACAAGGCGGGAGGGGCACCCCAAGTCCAAGTGCTGCCAGGAAGGAGAGCCGGGACCCTAGTAAGCAAGTTCAATGGAGACCCGAGGGAATATCAGGGCTTTGAGACTGAGATTGTGTATGCTCTTGAGCTGCACCACGATGAGTTCCCTGATGATGAGCACAGGGTAGCGTTTATTGTGGAGCACCTTACCGGGGCAGCCAGGGAGTGGCTAAGACCGTTAATCGCAACAAAGAATCCTTGCATGAAGAATGTCAAACTATTTCTAGAAGGTTTGAAAACGATGTATTCGTCCGATAGTCATATGGACCAGACTAAGGAGGAACTTCATAATTTACGCCAAGGAAATATGACAGTTCGCGCGTATTGGGCGAAATTCACCATGCTGGTGCACAGATTGGGGTGGGAACTAGAGTCACCCCCAATGCAAGCGGCGTTCTACTTGGGGTTGCATGAGGAGGTGAAGGATGAGCTCTCGAGAGGTCCAAAGCCCAGTAATATGGATCAGCTGAGCAAAGCGGCTCTGGCGGTGGGGGTGAGACAGGAATCCCGGTGGAGCGACAAGCAAGCAACGCGCGCAAAGCGGGCTTGGTTCCCACGGTCGCAGGAGAAGCCACTCCCCCAACAACCCTTTCAAGCCACACCTGGGGCCAGCCAGGACCAGGAACCCATGCAAATTGATAGCGCGCGCGCGCGGGCTTTTCAAACCCCAGCGGCGCCAAGACGCAAGGAGGGAAGGGGTGGGAATTGCTTTCTCTGCAACTCCCCCCAGCATCTCGTCAGAGACTGCCCACATCGCAGGGAGTGGCAAGGAAAGGCGGGAACGGTTGTGCCCTCCCCCACTGACGCAGCACCACAGCAGGGAAACGGGAAAGCCTGGCTGCAGGAGACAAGGGGCAGCAGCCAGGCACAGTCAGCAGACAACAGCCCCAGCCCACCCACCCGCACAGAGAGGAGCAGAGCCAGCCCACCCCTCCCAGAGCAGGAGTGGTTCTAGAAGTGACGCTCACGCTCCCAAATGGCTATCCCCTGACGGTCCTCGCCCTAATTGACAGTGGGGCGTCAGCGAACTTCTTCTCGAGAAACTTTGCAGAAGAGCACCAGATCCAGCTTCTGCAGCTGGATTTTCCTCTGCACGTGGCGACCATTGACGGCAGAGAGCTGCTGGGAGGGGCCATCACTCATCAAACCCTCCCCATGAAAATGACGGTGGGAAGGCACTCCGAGACACTGGCATTCAACGTCACCACCATCTCAGACCCCCCCATCGTTTTGGGCATGAGCTGGCTGGCGCGCCACGACCCCTCCATCAGTTGGCACCAGAGATGCATCACTTTTGGATCGGACTTTTGCCTGGAACATTGCATGCAGCACCAACCAGGGGAGGGGCCTCCGATAGCCACGGTGGCCACCATGCACGTCAAAGGGGGTGAGGCGATACCCAAGCCGTACTGGGACCTGCAGGAGGTCTTCAGCGAAGCGGAGTCCGACCACCTACCCCCACACAGGCCTTTTGACTGCCAGATCAACCTGGTGCCAGGGGCAACTATACCCCCAGCCAAGCTGTACGCCATGTCAGACCAGGAACTGGAGGATCTGCGCGCTTTCATCGACAAGAACCTCAAGCGGGGGTTCATCAGAGAAAGCAAGGCAGCAGGGGGCAGCCCGGTCTTCTGGGTGGACAAGAAAGACACGCAACAGCGCCGTCTGGTGGTGGATTTTAGACGGCTGAATTCAGTGACAGAGCCAGTGGCTTTCCCCATGCCCAGAGTGGACGATCTCCTGACAGCGGCACGCAGGGGCAAGATTTTCACCAAGCTAGACCTGAGGGGGGCGTACAACTTGATCAGAATCCGGGAAGGCGATGAGTGGAAAACCACGATGTTCACGCCTCTGGGCTCTTTTGAATATCTGGTGATGCCCTTCGGGTTGCAAGGGGGCTCAGCATGCTTCCAGGCCTTCATGCACCACGTCCTGGGGTCCCTCCTCTTCCGGAAATGCTTGGTCTTCCTGGATGACATCCTTATCTATTCCGATGACCCAGTGCAGCATGTGAAAGATGTCAGGGAGGTGTTGCAGCGCCTGAAGGAGAACCACCTGTATGTGAAGCTGGAGAAGTGCAAGTTTCACACCAAGGAGGTGGACTTCCTGGGCTACAAGCTGTCAGACAAGGGGCTGGCGATGGACAAGGACAAGGTGCAGGCCATCCTGGACTAGCACAGCCCCAGGACGCGCAAAGATGCCCAACGCCTACTAGGCTTCGCCAACTTCTACAGGAAGTTCATCAAGAACTTCTCTCGCGTTACGGCTCCCATCACTGACTGCCTGAGAGGCAAGCAGAAGTTCAGGTGGACACCAGAGGCGCAAGCAGCGTTCGAAAGCCTCAAGAGGGTGTTCGCCTCAGACCAGAACCTGTTCCACGTGGTTCAGGACGCGCCCCTACGCGTGGAGACAGATGCTTCTGATAAAGCTGTGGGCGCCATTTTTTTGCAACTGGACGCCAACAGAGAGTGGAGACCCTGTGCCTTCTTCTCCAGGAAGTTGACCCAGCCAGAGCGAAACTACACGGTGTTTGATCGGGAACTTCTTGCGATCCACGCTGCGTTCCAGCACTGGAGACACTTCCTGGTGGGCGCCAAGCACCCCATCCAGGTGTGCACAGACCACAAGAACCTGGAGTTCTGGAGAACTGCCAGGGTGCTCAACCAGCGGCAGATACGGTGGGCAGAGTTCTTCTCGAACTTCAACTTCTCCATACACTACATCCCGGGAGAGCAGAATGTCAGGGCGGATGCCCTCTCCCGCAAGCCAGAGTACATGGAGGAGGAGGCGCCACCGGCACCCAGGCACATTTTCCCCCCGTCAGCATGGTCCTGCGGAGCAGCAGTGGTGAGCGAGGCAGAACTCACAGCACTGACGGCAGCGGATGAATTTGCCAACCGCATCTTCAGAGAACTGAGAGGGGGGAGGGAGCAGGCAAAAGACTTTGCAGAACGCAGGGGGCTGCTTTTCTACAAGGGTGCACTGTACCTGCCCACCACCCAGCTTAGACGTACGGTCCTCAAGCAGATGCACGACAACCCAACGGCGGGTCATTTTGGGAGGGACAAAACCGCTCACCTAGTCATGAGACACTTCTGGTGGCCAGGGGTGCGGGAAGATGTTCGAGACTATGTACGGGGCTGTGACACCTGCCAGCGGGCAAAGGTGGTCAGAGCAGCGCCACCGGGATTGCTGGAGCCCTTAGCCACGCCACACAGACCGTGGGAAGTGGTGTCCATGGACTTCATCACAGATCTGCCTTCTTCCAGGGGCAAGACCGCAGTGTTGGTGGTGGTGGACCTCATGTCCAAAATGTGCCACTTTATACCGTGTGCCAGGGCGGTCTCTGCAGAAGAGACAGCCAAACTGTTTGTGGATCACGTATTCAGACTGCATGGATTACCTTTAAGGGTTATTTCGGATCGTGGCCGCCAATTTGTTTCCAGGTTCTGGCGGCGGCTCATGAACCTCCTGCAGGTGGAGGTCAGCTTGTCGACGGCTAGACACCCGCAGACCAATGGACAGGCGGAGAGGGTCAACGCCATTCTGCAGCAGTACCTGAGATGCTACGTCAGCCAGCGGCAAACGGACTGGGTGGATCGCCTGCCACTGGCAGAATTTGCCTACAACAATGCGGTGCACGTCTCCACAGGGGTGTCGCCCTTTAAGGCCAATTACGGGCGCGACCTCAGATCTTTCCCAGAGAGGGAGGGGGAGGAGGAGGAGGAGGGCCCACAGGCTGAGGATTGGGCAGAGGAACTGGAGACGGTGCACCAGCAGCTCAGAGAACACTTGGAGAGAGCCAAGGAAGCGTACAAGAAGGGGGCAGATCGCCACAGGCGACCGGGGGAGGTCATTAGGGTGGGGGACAAAGTTTGGTTGTCCTCGGAAGGCCTTCCCAGCAGAGGGAGGTGCAAAAAGCTGGCGCCCAGAAGGTTGGGCCCCTTCACGGTCACGCAACAGGTCAACCCGGTGGCATACAGGCTGGCACTGCCAGAGGACATGAGGGTGCACCCAGTGTTTCATAGATCGCTGCTGTCGCCGTACAGGGAAAGCAGCAGGCTCCGAGGCAGCGAACAAACTCCTGAGGGAGGGGGGGAGAGAGAAGGCAGGGAGCAACTCAATGAGGCCACGGCCATCCTGGACTCAAGGAGGGGGGTGGGGGGCCTGGAGTACCTCATGGCATGGGAGGATGCTCCACCGTCCCAGAATGAATGGGTCCCAGCCACTCAGATACAGGAGGAATTCCTGGTAGAAGAATTTCACGCCCTCTTTCCCCATAGACCCAAGCCCTGGCACATGGAAAGGGAGGGGGAGGGGGAGGAAGCACGGGAGAGCAGTTCACCATGGCGCTGGGAAGCGGAGTTTGAGGAACCAGAGGATGAGGTATGGGTGTCACCGAGATCCACCCAGTCAGAGGAAGGAGCAGATTGGCAGAACATTTTTACCCCTACCAGCTCTGACGCCACGGACTTTTTGGGATTCCCGTCCTCCCAGGCGGAAGGGGGGGGCTCGCAGGACTGGGGGGAGGTGTTCACACCAACGGGCTCGGAAAGCACTGAGTTCTTAGGCTTCCAGTCGTCACCGACGCCTGGGGGGGACCTGGGGAGGGGTGAAGGAGAGCTTGGGAGGGGGGTGGATGTGAGGGACAGGGGATATCGCGAAGTCCCTCCCCTCCTGAGTTCAAGCCCATCCCCGAGCACAGGGGAAAGCAGAGAGAGTTCCGATTCCAATGGGGAAGCAGGAAGTCGTGTCCGAGGCTCAGGCAAGGTAGAGGAGCCAGGGTCCCAGGTGGGACAGGAAGGGGCGAATAAGGGGGGGAGACCCATCCCCCCAACTCCGGAATTACGCAGAAAGAGGAGGGGAAAGAGGATGGGTCTGCCAAAGCTTTTGTGTTGGAGAAAGACGCGCCAAAAGCCATTCGGAGGTTCTGGAACCGACTGACCACATCATTCCGTGTAAATAGCAATGACTTCAGCACTGTAAATACGCAGCACCAATAAAAGAATAAAATGCAGAGCTGCGTAGCGTCGTTACTCTGAAGTAGCCCACTCCGGCCACTGTGACAAAGTGCTTTTAGTATTGGGAAAGGATATAATGAGGATGATTTCTGGGGCAACATCAATTGAGCACTTTAATGATTCTGTGCTGTGTGCCCAGCAAAAACATTGTGTCTGGAAAAGCCTCCAAGCAGCAACGCCATTCTTATGCTAATAATTAGTTGCAAGCCCAAATTAAAAGTAGTGGACATTTTTGACAAGGTATTCTTACTCAAGGAATTGATCTCCTATGTATCCTTAATCGCAGAAAGAATTGGAAAAACAGAGGAGGCTGGAGCGGGAGCAGCAGCTCTTCTCAAAAGCGAAGGAACATTATGATAGGTTCCTGCTGAAGAAGCAGGGGCTGGAGCCCTGGAAAAGACTAATACAGCAAACTCAGGAAAATATGGTGGTAAGCACTGGAGTAAAAATGGGTGTCTAGAAAGGAAGGTTGGCTCCATGTTTTGAGGGTTAATCTTCAGCCAGTCTTTTGCCCGCCGTCAAAGAATCAAAATTCGCGCCATCAAGCCAAAGTTTCTGAAGCAGTTCTAGTTTAGTTTGACTTAGATTTATACCCATTGTTTGCCAGAACAGGGCAGGTTGCAGCAATATAAAATATAGCATTAAAAACAGTTTAAAACAAATTGTAGTCACAAGTAAAGTGGGTCCTAGGTGTGCAGGTGGTGGGAAATCATCCAGCATCAGTGGATTTCAATTGAGAGAGGAAAGGAACAGCTGGGGTGGAGCTTTAAAGGGAAGAAGACTGCAGGAAGAGGCGCATAAAAATAATGTTATAGGTGACTTTCCTCATAGCATGTGCACCGATTAACGGGAGATGGTCTCTCACACATATTTATCAAGTAGAATCTGTAAAATCGCAGGGTTTTTGTTTCAAGCTGGCTTTTATCAGCTGCATGTGGAATGATGGCGATCCAGTACTACATTTTAGTGTCTTAAGTAGGTATTTTGCCTACTGCTTCATTAGGCTTTGGTTTTAATGCTGCTTGTGCTGAGCTCTCGGGGTTTACAGCACAATTCTAATCACATCTTTGTAGGAATAAGTCCTATTGAATTCAGTGAGGTTTACTCTCGAGTAGATGAGATGATCAAAGGTCATCAAGTCCAAGCTTGTGCAGGAAATCCACTTCTGCTGCAGCTAATAATTAAATAATGGCCATGTGCCTTCACACATGGTCAGGAAGATCCATGAATCCAGTCCAGATCATGTTGTAAGTATTACTCATGTTATAAGCACTCGTGCTATAAGTAGTGAATAAAACGTAATCATACTGATGAACTGCAAGGTAAGTGAAAGGAAGGAGAGGATCAGTTGCTCGCTCTGGAAAAGTTATAGTGGAACAGAAATCATGAGTGGAAATAATACAAATGTAGGTTACGGATGGTGGGGACTTCTAACAGTAAGCCAGAGTAATGTTGCAGCAGGGCTATAGCCCCTCGGTAATCATTGGAGTAACCAGTTCTCTTTCTTTCCCTCGATCTTTGCGCTCAGGTGGCACAAAGGCATCATTGCTTTAGATTGCAAAGGAAGTGTCTGCTTGCCTGGCTTCATTATATGCAAGAGATCCTTGCTGGGAAAGTAGCTCAGGCTGAGGGACTTTATTCCCATCTGCTCCTCAGAAGGTCCTTCAGGATCTGGATAAAGGTGAGCAAGAGAAAATGTAACTTGCTATGGAAATGTTATAAACTACGGTATGGAATTTGCTATTAGCTTTAAAAGAGGATTCATAAAGAATGAGGCTTATTGATGTCTGCTGGTAATGCTGACTATGTTTCCTCCAAGTAAATACCAGTTGCTGGGGAACAAAAGTGGAATAAGGTGGTTATCGTCCTCATCTCCTGCTTGTGAGCTTTCCAGAGGCATCTGGTTTGCCACTGTGGGAAACGGGATGCTGGACTTGAAAGACCAAGTCTCTTTACCTGCTCTCATTGCTCTGTGCTTGTATTGTACCTGGGAGTTGCAGTGGAACAAAACCACGTGGCTCTCCTACTCCTAATGTGCAGGTCTCAGTTTGGAGCCACAGCTTTGCCTCTCCTACACACTTGGCAGGGAAAAGGACTCTTCCCTTTTTCTAAAAAAAGAAATGAAAACTGAGATCCCCACAACACTGAATTGGACATTTAATAGTGCCTGCATGAAATAGTGGGAAACAGAGGGCCCAGACCATGAACAAAATATTTTGCTATTGTTATCCTTGAAACGTTAGTTTCATTTATTTTCCTGAACACAAACCACTCAAAACTCTTGTCTCAGCCTTCTGTTCCTTTGCTTTTCCTCCCCATCTGTTTTGCTGTGTGCCTATATAAAACATTTGTTGTTTAGTCATTTAGTCGTGTCTGACTCTTCATGACCCCATGGACCAGAGCACGCCAGGCACTCCTGTCTTCCACTGCCTCCCACAGTTTGGTCAAACTCATGTTCGTAGCTTTGAGAACACTGTCCAACCATCTCTTCCTCTGCCATCCCCTTCTCCTAGTGCCCTCAATCTTTCCCAACATCAGGGTCTTTTCCAGAGAGTCTTTTCTTCTCATGAGGTGGCCAAAGTATTGGAGCCTCAGCTTCAGGATCTGTCCTTCCAGTGAGCACTCAGGGCTGATTTCCTTAAGAATGGATAGGTTTGATCTTCTTGCAGTCCATGGGACTCTCAAGAGTCTCCTCCAGCACCATAATTCAAAAGCATCAATTCTTCAATTCATCAACTATAAAACATAACAATACTGAAATCTATTTCCCCTTCCTTTCCTTGGGTTTGTTGTATAGTACAAGGATTATGTATCTACTTTGGAAGAGAGTGCAAAAAAGCTCCATGAAACTTCACTTCAGAAGAAGGTCCTCTGGGCTTGGTTTGATGTACTCAATGAGGAAAAGAGTATTTTCTGGAGAAAACAGAAGACTGCAGATCAATATAGTGACAGGTGACTATATAAATAGACTATATGTTTCACTTGAGCTACATTTACTCCAATTGCTATTTGCCCTTTTCCCTTCATATATTGTCATCATTTTGTTTCTTGCAATGATTGCAAAGCAGTTCTAGATTCTTGTATTTTGTAGTTGCAGCATTTAGAGATAGTGAAAGCCTCAGAAACTAGTGGTGTCCAGAGATTGAGTCCACCAGGCCTGGACACTTCCTCTGTTATTTCACCTTCTTTGAAACTCTTTAATTAATCTCTCTTCATTAAATAAATAAATTGCAACAAAAATTAATAATAATAATTTATTGTAGTAGTAGTAGTAGTAAATTATTATTACCTGAGAGTAAGACTCTCATAAATTCGTCTGCACAATGAATGCACCCTCCAAAAAAAAAATGAACACTCATAGTGAGGCTGCTCTCAATGCTCTCATTAGTATGGCTACTTAATTGTGCAAAAAGGAAAAATATGATTCTTACCAGTCAGGGACCTGAAAGGAGAGAGAACAAAGCAAAGACCCAAATGTGCGAGTGCAGCTAGTGAAGAACCAGACTCTTGAGTTCACTTGTTTTTTTCGGGGGGGGAAATACTTAAATGGAAAATTTAGAACCAGAGCAAAAGGCAAGAGACTGAGAAAGCAGCAAATTTATAGGAGAAATAAATGCAATTATGAGCTGGAAAATGTTAACAAAGTAAAGTTGCAGAGTGGGTTTGGCAGAAGTTGGTCAATAGGGGTGATGGAGCATTGGAGGAGCGAGGAAAGCAGCTTTCCTCCTCTGATTCCCCAGTAACATTATTGGGGTTTTGTTCACTACTTCTCAGTCTACATTTCCTACAAGCACAACTATATTCCTACAGTGCAATCCTATTCACAAGTGGATATAGGATTGCTCTTCATTGTCACCAGCCCCAGGGCTGATGACAATAACATAAAAGTAACCGATTGTTGAGTGATTGATGTTTTAAAATTAAAAACATTTAATTTTCTATGGTGGTCTTACATAGATGAGGTGCTTCCCTAAACAAAAAGTTAGTATCTAAAATATGTTGAACACTTTTCAATAAAACTGATAGAGATGTGTGCTTACTGTTACAAGGTGCAGTTCCACCCTTTGAAAAGGGAGGAGCATGGCTAGTATCATTAACTTATTGTGAACTATATAGTTTACGTGACAGTCCTCTACAGCTGATGATGTTCCAGCCAAGTTGTGCTGTGTTGGCATTATCCCCAGTTCTCATTAGTTCTGTTCTGTGCACAGGCAGCTGTTCCTCTTGCTGGCACAGATCCCCACAGGAGTAAAGTGGTGGAGGGGGTGAAGTTTGCTTCTCTGTTGGCGAACGACTTGATGGCTTTGGAGTCCGGATGAATAACTATTGTACCAAGACACTTACCTGTCCATTTAAAAACAAAACAAAACACTCTTCATCCTTTCCTCCCAACAGAACAGTGCAGACGATCATGGAATTTCCTTCCCCAGCACTCAATTTCTATGGAAAAAATAGCTCTGAAATATTATCTGTATTTCTGAGGGACGCGGGTAGCGCTGTGGGTTAAACCACAGAGCCTAGGGCTTGCCGATCAGAAGGTCGGCAGTTCGAATCCCCGCGACGGGGTGAGCTCCCATTGCTCGGTTCCTGCTCCTGCTAACCTAGCAGTTTGAAAGCACGTCAAAGTGCAAGTAGATAAATAGTGGGAAGGTAAACGGCATTTGCATGCACTGCTCTGGTTCACCAGAAGGGGCTTTGTCATGCTGGCCACATGACCTGGAAGCTGTACGCCAGCTCCCTTGGCCAATAACGTGAGATGAGCGCCGCAACCTCAGAGTCGGTCACGACTGGACCTAATGCTCAGGGGTCCCTTTACCTTTACCCTTCTTTCTAGCATTTGTATATACTCCTATGGTATGCTTCCATATGTGTGTGTATGCATAGCACACTAAAGTCAGAAAGGGATTTCACTTGCTTTTCAGAACAGTAGCTATAATGGCCTATACAGGATAAGCCAACCCATAAGTGCAAGGACTTCTGCTTGTATAACAAACCTTTCCCTCCCTGCACTCTCCCCCAAATTTACTGCAGAAAGTTGTGGGAATCCCAAGAACAGATTTGGGGGGCATGCAGGGAGAAGTTCTGTTGTGCAAGAAGTCCTTGTGCAAATGGGGCGACTTGAGTGGAAGCTTACCAAAATGTTTTAAACTAGTAATATTCTTGATTTTTGTAAATAATGTGAGACTAAATTGTCAAAAAGGAGAAGAATTTGCTCCATACAACGTGTGTTTCATTGAACATATGCACGTCTCCTTTTTAATTCTGTTACCTGGTTGTTTTTTCTCTCCCTCACAATTTTTTTATATGTAGGAGGATAATGCAGACTGTGTTCAGAGCCTGGAAGCAATTTCCATCTTTGATGAAAGAGGAAAGGGAGAAGGAAGAGAGAATAAAACAGCTAAGGAAGAGAGTGGCTGAAATTCTGCCAGACTTCCGAACATGACATTTCAGGCCAGAAGACAGAGAAAAAAGGAGTTCACGTGCACCATTCTCTGGTTGACAGAATCTGTAGACATTCTAGCAGAGGTTCCACCTAACAAAGCCATGTGCAAGGATCTCTGTTTGCACCACAGGGCTTTCCACTCCTCCAGTGTCCCTCCTGAAGTTAGCTTCAGGGGTTTGGAGAACAGTGCCTGGGGTGAAGAGAGGAGGGATCATTCCGCTTGGCAAGATGCAATGCTTGTGGAGACTGAATTCCATCCTTATTCCCCAAGAGGAATTGTTCTGTTGAACTCCTTCTAAAATATCAAAGTGTAGCAGTCAAAGAAGCTGATATAGGCCAGCACTTCTATTTTTCCAACTAAATCATTTTACCATCTTTGCCTGCTTCCCTGTGGTAAGCACCTCTGTGTGAACATACAGTATCACCTCCATTTGCTGGCACACAAACATGAAATCTCTTCTTTGTGCTATCCCAAACTCCTGTATTATGAGTGCGTATCCACAAGAACAAGCAGTAAGCAGGGACAACCACTGTCTCTGACTCTTTCTCACTACTGAATTAACCACACAGCCAGCAGGTCCGCTGATGTGGTGGTAGGGAGGTGTTGAATCAACAAACCATTATTCCTCGCAAATTGAATATTCAATTAGAATGAAGGAAAGAGTGCCTGAGATACAATAATAACCTATAGACAGCAGTACAGATAGCACTGCTGGGAAGAGTTTTTGGAAATTCAGATATTCTGTGAGGGGTTCTAGTTCACTTGTGGAAACCAGATTAAGATGCCTCATAGTCAGAAAGCTTTCTGCCCTTTAAAAATGTGTGTTTTTTATATTGGAGCTGCTTTGCCGTTGCAACTCCTTCTGTCCCTAGGCACATTTGAGACTCTCAGTTGCTGGATTTTCATTTCAGCTTGCAGAGTTTGAATGTCAAAAAATTCTAAGACCAATAACTTACCTCCCATGATGTCATGTGGAATCTTAATTAACATTCTGTCAGCTCAGTCAAGCAAGTTTTCAGACTTCATAGCACAGCACCACACTTAAGAAAAAAACCCATAGTATATTGTATAAATAAACCAGTTGTAGTTAAATCTTAACCGACAAGTAGGGGCAACCCTTGTAGTAGTATACCACTTGAGATATTTGAATTGTAGTGCTAAGGTACTGATTTGTTACAAAAGAAAAACCACTCAGAATAATTGCGAACTAGCCAGTTTGTTCTCAACAACTAATGCGGATTAGCACCCCTCCCTTTTTTGAACACAGATTGTGACTGTGGAGGTGGTTAAAAGAATAAAAAGCAAAAAAGAAATCGGCTCAATCTTGGGTTTGTTACCTTATAAAGTAATCTGCTAATGTTCTCTCCCACTCTCCAAAATTTGTAAGTACACAGACTGAAGAAGACACACATTCGTTTGATTACCAGCTTAGCTATCTTCAGTTGATTCAGAAGGTCCTTCAAGCCATTCAGAAGGTTTAAAGTACGTAACAGTTTTGGTTTACTACAGTCTTGGACTAAAGATAGGAGTATGAAGATGGACCTCTTTGCCTCTGACACCTGAGATGTACTGTATATTGTTCAGGACCCACCTGAATTTGTATTAACTGTTTTTAATTCTGAATTTTAAATCATTGTAACCTGCCAGGGGGCTAGCTAGTGAAGGACACATAATAAATTTGATGTTATTTTGTTTTTCCAGAGAATAGTATTTTTGGGTACAATCACTCAACACTTATTTTTAAAACAAAATTTATTTAACTGTGTTAACAACTGATCTCAAATGCAGGGCACATAATAAAATGATGTCAACACAATGCTCAATAAAACTTGCAGATAAAATATCTCACAATCTTCCACATACCTGGGTTTGGGGGAAAATTAAGAGAGAAGCAATTCAGATATTCTCCACACTGCCATCAAGCTTATAAAACATGAGCTGCAGCAAGGTTTTTAAATAGAATTCAAGTCCTGTACAGTAGAGCTTGACAGAAGAATAAAGGCTTCCAGGAAGCCTTAAAATATGATAGAAAAACATTTGTAATTGCACCATCCTGCCCTGTAGAGGCTAAATACATTCAAGATCAAGATTAAAAGTCACATAACACATGATTAAGACACTGGACAGTAGGCAGTTATTACTTGCTCTAGAGAAAATGCTCTCATAGCAAATTATTTTAAGACACTTGAAAGCAATCTACTTTGAAAGAAAAAAAGCACCATTAAAAACAAGGAGAGGCTGAAATATCATTGGCCTGTTGGGAAGAATCAATTTTTACTTAGCCACTTTAAAGAGATGAAGGAAATATCTAGATGTCTTGCTCCAGTCACTTGACACCTCTGCAAAAAAATGTACGGTACTCTGAAAAGTACAAATGCATGACTGGGAAGAAGCATCAGGTTTATTCCTAGCACAGCTCACAGTAGCGTTTTCGTATTGCATGGGTTTGACTTTGACACCACTATGACAGCAATGCAGGAAATAAAGTCCTTAGGAATTTACTGGTGTCTAATTGTGCAATACAGAATAGTTTTTAAAAGGAATTCTGTTCAGATGAGCCCCCTTAACCCTCCAGTGAGGCACAGAAAGGATGAGTAAAGATTAAGCAGGTGAAAGGGAAGCTTGTGCCCCATACTAGATATAGTATAGCCCAATCAAGTATTATTACCGTACTGGCCTGAATATAAGCCACACCCAAATGTAAGCCACACCTTTAAAATTCATGGGGCAGAAAAGGGGGGGGGGAAGATAATACCCGAATATAAGCCGCTCCCTTAGAATTCCGCAGGTACTCACACCCATTCCATTTTACTGTATGTCTGTTTCAGCAGCGATATCGTAAAAGCAGATTTTTGTAAGGTCACGAATTTAAGCCGCACTTTAACTTTTCACGGTCAGAATTTGGGGGGAAAGTGAGGCTTATATTCAGGTACATACGGTACATACCTTTTGCACCTCCTCCAGAGTAAATAGTGTGTCTCCAACCTTTCCATATACTTATGAAAGAAGCTATTTATGTCCGAAAGATTAGCTTAAAACTATAGCCACACAGGAAGAAAAATAGCTTGGTTGCTTAGATCAAGGTGCTGATAACGACAGGGTTGCATGTTTGATCCCCGTATGGGACAGCTGCATATACCTGCATTGCAGGGGGCTGGACTAGATGGTCCTCAGGATCCCTTCCAACTCTAGGACTCCCTGAAATATTCAGTTTAAAATGGGTAGGCATTACCTCCCACTTATGTGCTGCAATGCACAAGAGTATTTAAGAAACCTCTAAAAATCTGCATGAGCCCATTTATAGCCACATTCCATGGCAACATTTCCTTCATATAAATGTGCTTTATTTTTCCAATACATCAATGAGATAATCCTTTCAACTTTCCTGAAGAATGCTAGAAGTATAATCAACCATTGGCTTAGTAAGAAACTAGTCCTTGCAAAGCGCATGGCCAGGGTCTCAAGGGTGATGAGAGATGTTGGCCAGCAACATCTTCAGAGCACCACATTGGCTACCCTTTGGCTAGTAAAGCTAGACTCTTTACCTTTTGCTATCTGGGACACATCCCATGTCTCAGTCTTAGGTCTTGACATAATAATGATATCAGTGTTACACTGTAGCTACTCCGTGGATTACCATAATGATGCAGCCAGACTTTTATTCATTTCCTCACCTTAAATTTATTCCTGCTGCACACTTCCTACATACCACCAGCAGGGAGAAAAACCTTTATATAGAGTGCATTTCAAGTCTCTTTCTGCAAATATTTTACTTCCTGGTGGCCGGGAACACACTGATGATCTGCTGCATTGCACTAATGCCCTAAAAACAGAGAAGGCAAAACTCAACTCTTGTTTCAGTTAAACGCTTTTGTTGAGCTTCTTCTATTGTCAAGTTGGCTTGTTCAAATAAACTGGTTAATTATTAACCGCTTTGTAAGCTTGAAGGAATGAAGCCAGTTTTTAAGCAAAGCTTCTGAACTCCTTCCACCTGCAGGGAGCAGCAGAGTGCAAACCTGAAGCTCAACAACACTGGACGGAAGCCATGCTAAACGATGGTTTAGTTAGTACAAGGTCCAAACTCAGCCAGTGTCTCCAGTTATATAGCACACACTGCTTTTTCAGCCAAAGATATAACTATTTCAGATTGTCTGAGGAGCATGTACATTTACTGACCAGAAGTGAACCCATGTGAAGAACTAAGAAACTAGAGAATTCAAATTCCCACTTCGCTCCAATTCCAAGTTGAATGCTATCATTATGCATGGAAACCTCATGTCTCAACTTGTTTGGAAGAACAGTTCTGTTGCCTTTTATCTCTTGGTACCATGTAACATTTTATGAGTGGAACTGCAATATCTTATTTCAGCAGCAAGCAAGCCTTCCTGAGGCTGGTACCCTCCAGATGCTTTAGATTGCAGCACCCAGTACAGAAAGCAGTAGATGTAAAAGCAGAATAAATCATTTTCTACATCCATGGCTACCAATTATCTCAGTTCAATGAGGCCACCTGCCCTACAGCCCCATTATTGCACAGTGATCCTATCTAAATGGTTACAGGTAGGTAGCCGTGTTGGTCTGGGTCGAAGTAAAATAAAAAAATTCCTTCAGTAGCACCTTAAAGACCAACTAAGTTTTTATTTTGGTATGAGCTTTCGTGTGCATGCACACTTCTGTGCATGCACACAAAAGCTCATACCAAAATAAAAACTTAGTTGGTCTTTAAGGTGCTACTGAAGGAATTTTTTTATTTTCCTATCTAAATGGAAATTAAAGCTTTCTAATCATCTGATTGAGCAAATGACTTTTTATGGGAACACTATTGAGACAAGGATCCTAAATAAACAACCAATTAAAATAGTTGATCATACATGATGCAAAGCAGTGATAGGTTTCATCAATTCTCCTTCATTATTAAGTACTTTCTAATGCCAATTGTTTCTGTGCTTTTTAAAGTTTTTGGATCCAAGTGATTTAAGAGTTTATTTTCAGCAATTACAGCATGGGTAGGCAAACTAAGGCCAGGGGGCTGGAGCCTTCTAAATCCGGTCTGTGGATGGTCCGGGAATCAGCATGTTTTTACATGAGTAGAATGTGTGCTTTTATTTAAAATGCATCTCTGGGTTACTTGTGGGCATAGGAATTCATTCTCCCCCCCCCCAAAAAAAAGTCTGCCCCCCCACAAAGTCTGAGGGACAGTGGACCGGCCCCTGCTGAAAACGTTTGCTGACCCCTCAATTACAGATTTAATTTTTAACCTTGCTGAATGGATGTGGGGAAAGGGGAGAAAATAGACATTCATTAAATGCAAATACTTTCTCTGAGGTGTTTTGAGAACACCACACACAAAACCACCCCTGCTATCCACAAGTCTCACAAATCACAGCTCCAAAGAAAACGTCTCACAAAGGCACTTAGTAGAACCACCGAAGCAAAGAGTTGGGTGTGTGTGTGGAAAAGTAACACCATTTCTCGGTTTTGGGGGTTGTTGCTATTTTGATCTTTTTCTGCATGGGGTTAAACTGCAGAGCAGCCCCCTTTTTGATACCACCCTTGGCCATCATCACCATTGACAAGCACAAAATTAAAGCTCATGCCCAAATGAACTTCCTTGTGGTACATTAAGATTAGTCCTCACAAGCACATGAAGTTTCTCAAACCTTTAGAATTAAAAAATACACTACCTCTTCAGCACCGCAACCCAACACTCTTTGCCAGGTTAATGTCAGGAATGTTCCTGACAGTTAATGTGTATAATCCTTGTAAACAGCTATGTACACAGTCCATTGGCACAAGCGCATAGAACTGTAGACTGAGACACTAATCCAAAACTGGTAGCCGGCTGTGGCTAAGCAGGTGAGCACTTAAGAGGCTGACATACATAGTCACCCCCATAACCAGGTCATTCGTGCCCAGCATTTGGAATATCGCATGTTTCTGAGAAAACGTTGCTCTTAAAATATGGCTTAAGAGATGAGGACTACCTGTCCCCTTAATGACTTCAGGTGTGGATGATCAATCTATGAGTTAGCTAAATGTGATTGATAGGAAGCTGCTTTCATACAATGTCTTCAGTGGAGTGCTGCAGATCGGCTGAGCGCAAGGTCAAGAACTGGATCCAATTGTGCAGAATGCCCCGATGGTATTGGCCTGTGTCGACAACCATGCCCCATAACAGCCTCTGCCCAGTGTTCTCCTTCAAAGCAATTCGAGCTTCCCTCTCAGTCACGTTGTAGCTGATGTTCAAGAGCTGGATGAGAAGGATGTAGCCCATGCCGGAAGTTACAATGGTACAGTACCACACACAGGTGAACGAAAGGGCAGAACTAGAAGGGGGTGGAAACAGAAAGCAAGGAACCTGTTTTAATAGGGACACAACTGCATTGCTGTAGGGCTACAGAGAAAAGGGGAGAATGACATGCTATTTTGGGAGTAAATAGTAGTAGCTTTTGGTGCCACTGCCTTCCCATCTCAGATTCTGCATCACAGCAAATTGCAATCTCATTTCCCCACTTAAGTGCCTCATTTCATTGCAAAAATTATTTTTCAAACAGTCCATCATCTATGCAGGCATAGGCAAACTCGGCCCTCCAAATGTTTTGGGACTACAGCTCCCACCATCCCTGACCCACTGGTCCTGTTAGCTAGGGATGATGGGAGTTGTAGTCCCAAAACATCTGGAGGGCCGAGTTTGCCTATGCCTGATCTATGCCTTACTATAAGGTAATAAGCATTGGGATTTGATTATAGCTAAGCTCAACAACCAGTTCTCTGCCCTATACTTCTGCTCTGCAAAAATGCCCATAGCAATGCAATTGCACTCAGGTGGTTACAGATGACTGATCTCCCATACCCTGGGCATGCTATTTGAATATCCCTAAAGTATGGGTAGCCAGCACAGTGTCCTTCAGATGTTGGGGACCATAATGCCTATCAGTCCCTGCTAGCATAATCACTGATGGGAACTGTATACCACAACATCTCTACCCCTTCTGCCAAGGCCACAGTTCTTCCTTTACACAACCATAAGTCACAATATTAAAGCTCCTTGCCCACGAAATCTATACAGTGGAACCTCGGTTTATGACTACCTCCGTTTGAGACTACCTCTGTTTACGAACGCCGCAGAACCAGAAGTGTTTACATCCGGGTTCCGCGGCATTGGATGCGCAGACGCGATCTGTGCAGCTCGCGCATGCGCAGAAGCGATCTACACAGCGTGTGCGTGCGCAGAAGCGCTCTATCGCCGCTTCGCACACACGCAGAAGCGTGCCTTCAGCGAGCGATTACCTCTGCGAGCGAACGTCTCCACAGAACGGATTGCGTTCGCAAACCGAGGTATCGCTGTATTGTTACCATGGTAAAGGCACTACTAGTTGAGGGAAGAACCAAATTCACCATTTTAGATATGTGTGGGCAATAAACAGCCTGTGCTTAGATGTTCTTCAGTTGCTTCCCCTTAAGTTCAAGTGGGAAGGCTTGTGAAAATACTAAACTTGGTTGCACTCAGTGAAACAGCACAAGTTGTAGCCCAGCAATTCCAAACAGCAAGTAAATCCACTGGTGTAATTTGTACCAGAGAGTATTTAATTTCATCCAATTGTATAAGTATGGAACTCTATCAAGGGAAGTGGAACTGCGCCCAGGCAGTAAGTAAAACTCGAAAGTGCACTTACTCCCCATTTTTCCTTATCAGTTTGACCCTGTAAGTTTGCCTGCTCCACAAACAGTGTCATATTTTAGGTGATGGGACAGGTGACCATGATTTAAGGTGTGGTTTCAACTAAACTATGATAATTAAGCCCACAGGTCTGTAAAGGAAATTTTTAATGTCTGATGTTTTATTGCGTTTTTAGTATTTTGTTGGGAGTCGCCCAGAGTGGCTGGGGCAACCCAGACAGATGGGAGGCATATAAATAATAAAAAATATTATTATTATTAAGATTCCCTACAGATGTTAAAGACAGTATGGGATGGGAAGAAGCTGCTTGAAATACATTTCCCCCATAGATTTATCACAAGTCATTGAGAGTCAGCATGGTGTAATGGTTAGAGTGTTGGGCTATGGCTTGGGAGACCAGGGTTTGAATCGCCCGAGTGACCTTTAGCCAGTCATTGTCTCTCCTTGGGAGAAAAAAAATGGCATATAAATAGAATCAATCAATCAATCAATCAATCAAGTGCCTGGAACAGAATGAGCTTTCAGCGGAGCAGAGCTAGACTGAGAGGAAGCAATAGCTGCATAGAACAAGATTGCAAGGCATGCAGGCCAATATGGAGGCACAGTCCATATCACTTGAGCTGGAACATGAGACATACTGAGAAGGGAGGAAAGAAGATAACAACAATGGTTGTCAGAGACAGGGAAAAGATATGGGGCACCTGAAATGAGATAGCGGGCATTTGGAAATCATTAGGATTTGTGCATGCAAAGAGGAGGAGGACAACAACACTACAATACTCAGAAAGCATCATCCCGGAAAGCAATTATGCTTTTTGTCATTAAAAGTGTAACCTGACCATGCAAAAGAACAAAAAGAAAACAACCCAAAAAGGAACACGGTACTTTATCTTTGTTTCAACCACAAGAGTCACTTGGGCAAGTCACACAAGCACAAAACAGTGTGCCTCAACATGCCAATCTATCAAAGCAGCACAAAGCTTCCCAAGGACAAAGGTTTTTACATTAGCAAACATCCCAGCATGCATCTCGGGCCAAGACAGCAGAAGGCAGGCAGACCAGAAGACTGCCCCTCCGACAGAGGGTCATATCAGTAGTTTCTTATCCCATTGCAGAGTATTTCTCTCACCTGTAGTCTCCATAGACACCAGGACAGTAGAAGAGTGCCTTGATGGTAGCCTTCCCCCTACAGATGGTGTCCAGAGTCAGAGAAATCCCATACACTGATGTGAGCAGAAAAAGGGAGAGTGCAAGGATAAAGGCTTGGTGGTTCTGTTCCCCAACACAGCTGTTAATCCTCCAAGAGATAAAAGAAAAACTTTTTTTACAAAAAAAAAGTGGTGTAAGATAAGCAAGGTGCCAGATTCTGGTGTCCATTAAATATTCTGATGTCCAGCTGAGGAGTAGTTAACTATGGTTTGCAGCACGAACAAAATTTGCAGGTTTGGACAAAATGGCAATTGTTGGTTTGCCTCAATCCAGAAAAGGAGCCAGGGGTACATTGCAGGGGAGGGGGGAGAACAACAGCTAGAGACTCATTGAAGGCTCATTTGCTAGGCACCAAACCATGACTGGGCATTATGTCTAAACCAGGCTAACAGAGAAGTTTCATATAAACTAGGTTTTCAAACTAGCTTATGTAAATAGAGCCGATAGACAACAATCTGCACCATTTAAGACTAGCTGTTAGGAAGCTATAAAATTCTGCACCGTGGATATTCTGCACCCCAACAGATTTTTCATACATGAAATGTGAAATTTGTTACCTACACCCAGTTTCCTAAAGGCCTGAACTTGCATGGTTTAACAAGTTTCTGGCCTTGATGTTTATAAGAACTTGGAAAAACAAAGGATCAGAAATGAGAAGAGAGCTGGGCAGGCTTTACTTGAGATTCCTGCATTGCAGGGAGTTGGACTAGAATGATGCTCGGGGGACCCCTTCCAACTCAACAATTCTATGTTTCTGTGACTTCCAGTGGTTCAATGCCCTGCAGAGCTCTGCGGCTACTATTCACTGCATTTTCTTCCACCTAGCTCTAAATGACCACTCTTCCCCCATTCCCTTTGGCCCAGACATTTGGAAGAAAAAACATCCCAATATTTTGATAGCCCAAATACCGGGAGCAGTATATATTGTTTTTTAAAAACTGGCCCAAAGTGAAGTGTGCAGGTTTGCCCTTGACTACTGAAGCCACTACACTAAGTACACACACCCCTAAATGAAACCATTAATGTATCACAACATTTACAACTATTGATGGGTGGCATAGCAGATTATTAAGTTCCCCTGGAGAGATTTGGCACTTCCTCAGCTCGTCTGGTTATAAAACAGAACAGGAAGGCTACTGAATGCAGGAAAGAGCAAGTATTAGACAGGGAACGCAATTTACGCAACAAAACGCACTATGCAGCAGATCAATTAAACATACTGACAAGAGCCCAAGCAAAGCAGAAAGGTATTTTGGGGCAAGAGGAGATCCGTGACTCATTGGTAACAAAGATATCAGAAAACAAACGTCAAAGCCAACTTGAAACTCCAAGGAACATACCAGACACAGTGATGATCCAGTCTCTTCACGCACCTGCCACATATCCGGCAGTGCCCAGCTCGGGCTGGCCTAACCAAGTGGCACTTGGTGCACCAGTCCTCCGTGACCCCACCTGTCCCTGCTTCCAGCACTCTGGCATAGCCCTCAGGGTAACCGTTCATTGCAATGTCAGGCACAGCTGCTCTGTAAAGCCCCTTGGAGCCCTCCAGGTCATTCCTGTTGGAGATGGTGTTATTGTTGACGTTGCCGCCTTGGCAAAGTGCTTTGTCACTGCTCGTTTGGCAGGGAAGGTAGCCAGGGTCTCTCTTGGCTTGAGACAGGGCCACCAGCATGAGGATTAAGCCACAGGTGAGAAGGGTCACCTGGCTGGTGCTCACATGGCCCCGGGGTACCACCTCTTGGAGGAACACGTAGTACATGTAGCCTAAGGAGAACAGCCCTAGACTCAAGAAGAAAAGAGTCCGGCCCTTCTTCCTGTGTGTGAGGTAGTAATACCACAGCACCAGTACAGGAAGTGATATCAGGATGACAAGAGCCAAGAGGAGGTGCAAAGCTGCTATGTGAAGGAAGACAGGCAACAGGATGACTGGCGGGAGGAGGCTGATATCGACCTTTACAGCCCCCCTAAGCCATGGGAGGCGAAAGCGGTCTGTGACGGTGTCTGCAATTCTCTCTAGAGTTCCCGGGGGCAAAGATCTGCAAGTCAGCCACCTGTTAGGGAAAAGCACAGAGGTCTGCTCATGTAAGACTGAAGAGACCAAGAAATACATTTGTGTTGGCTTCTGTCACTCTCTCAGTCACTTTGTGTCAGATCTCACCAAGGTACAGCTGCTTGGGGCTGCTTCGGATAATTGTCAGCTCCCTTGTGGATGAGCACATGTTTATATTCCCCTTATGCATGGGATTGTTTTATTATGCATACAGACAAGTGTAAAAAGGATGTGTGAAATGGCCATAATTCTTCAGTTTCTTCCCAGAAATATGTGGGGCTGCATCTCATCGTATTGTCCTAATGCTCATCTGAAAATAATGAGTGTATCACATTGTCAGTAGATCCAGTTCTGTGAACTAGCCCTCAACTTTCTCAAGTTCTATTCTTGTCTGGTCTGTCAGTTTACCTGGCAAAGAATCTCTCTGTAGAATAGGGGTGGGAATCACCATGGCCCTTCAGATGTAGTGGGGATGCAAACTCTCATCAGCCCCAAGCAGCATGGCCTGTCACCAAGGATGATGGGAGTTGTAGTCCAATGGCTGCAGCCTCCCCATCCCTGATACAGAAAGACAAGGATTCACGAGCTCATGAGTACACTGAAATAGGGAAGATGGAAGACATTTGCGGCTCAGAGAAGTGTGTTGGTTTTTGTTTAGTTAAAGCAAGATCATTGTGGGAGAAAATGGCTGGAACCCCTCCACATAACTTCTATAGGCTCCAGACAGAAGTGGTCAGGGAATTATAGCCCAAGACCACCTGGAGAATCACAGGTTCCCCCATGCCTGCCTAAGGCCACTTCAAATGTTCTCTTTCCAAGCAAGAAATCATATGCAGGGAAGTTGCCCAAATTATGCAAGTACAGCCGGTCAACTTCCAACTGGGTAACCTTGACCTAGTATAACATCACTGCATATGTGTCCTTGAAGGGAAGCCACACCAGGAAAAAATAACATTAAAGAAGCAACTCTTATGCTCAAACATTATCATAGCAGGGGTTTGGTTTTTTTCCCTTCCTACTTTTGGAAACTACTGCCCAGTGTTGACATTTACAGATTTCAAAAACTCTTCCAAATTCCCATGGCCACACCATTTTTTCCCCTAAAATGACTTTACGAGTTGCATGTGATGCACTCAACAGGTAAGGTTTTCCATCTCTATGGAAAATAAACAATTCTTCAGAATTTGTGCCTCATGGGGCTGTTAAAGGCATAGTAGCTCTGGTATTTCTTTTATTATTATTACTTAATTTTGTAAGGAACCTCAAGCAACAGAGGTGGCCATCTGATCAGAGAGAAATCCAGTGATTACCAGAATCACCACATGTGGAGCGGATGAAATACTCTTAACAGGGACAGAGCACTGAAACCACACCCTGAATGCAGACCTTTTTATGCCAGAACTTTGAAGACAAGAGGAGGGAGCAGCTTAAAGGCCACCCCAATGGCCACAACGGAAATATCTCACTCAGCCACGAACAGGGCAGCCACCAAAAAGCTAACTACAGTACTACTAGCACACTGGCAAAGCTAAGCATGGTCCGGCGTGTTTTCAAACTGGACGGGGGAGAGGACACGTGTTGGGAGATTTCTGACCCTCGGGAGTCCCTTCCAACTCTACAATTCTATGAAAAGTGCCAGCTGGGTGAAAGTTTCAGGCGTACCTTTCACAGCCTTCGTCGAGGTCCTCGCACTCACAGAAACACGCCGCCAGGTGGCTCCTCTGCCCCTTCCGATCCAGATACTCGCAGCAACAGAGGGTATCCTCCGCCTCGGGGCCTTTAACTTTCTTCCTCCCACGTTTCATGGTGGCAGCAGCCCCAGCAATGGCCCCTCCCGCCCTCGCAAAAACCGGAGGGCAGAGAAAAAAGAGGCGCGGGGAACCTCTCTCGCAGCATACAAAGGGCAGAGAACTCCAGGGGAAGTTCTCATTAAAGCCAGTTACCCAAAGAGGACCTTTTGCAAACAAGCTGCGGAGGCAGACTACAAAGGCGACATCAAAGAGCCTTTTGCAAGCCCGAGGGAGAGGGAAACGAAAGGGGAGAGGCGCGCAGCGATTTCCCGCCTGACACCTGTAACCAAGAGTCAGGCGGCAGCCAGGTTCTTCCCTTCCTGCAACTTGCTTAGCCTCCACCCGGGTACTAGGTCTCCTCCGCTCATTTGCAAACGATGCGCATCCAGTGACTTCTCCTCGCCTTCTAACTTCCCGGCTATCAAGGTGCAAAAAATGAATTCTTGTTGGGCGGGGGGGAGGGCAGCTCCCAAGCCCAACGTGCTCCTCCTTGGCCAACGAGGATTGGCTGAAATATCTGCAGGCTCCGCCTCCCTTTTCTCTCCCTCCTGCCCCCGCCTTGCATCCAGGGCGCGCCCTGCAGTTCTCCCCCTAAGCGACCTGAAGTTTCCCCAGCTTCCGGCTTCCTTGGCACGCCGGCCTCTTCCTATCCTCCCGTGACGTCATGGAGCCCTGCCCAATGCCCGCGGGGGGAGCGGAGGAGAGGGAGAAAAAGCACTTGTGAGCGCGAGAAGTTCCGTCGCTGCAAGGGAGAAACAGCCGCGCCTTCGAAGTTTGGATGGGGCTTTTGGGAAGCAGCTCAGTAAAGGCGAAGGAAAGTACGTGAAAGAAACTGCAACACAAAATTTGAGGCAGCATTCAGATCCTAAGAAACCGTGTACTCAAAACGGCAGCGGCCAGCCACAGGTTTTCCCCATCCCAGTTGCCAGCCTAGCCCTAATAAAGGTGACCTGACCACTCCTAGGAAGGACATAGGAAGAACCTAAGGAAATAGCCTTAAGGCTCTCCAGGTTTTCAAGCAGGAGTTTCTACCAGCCCTACCTGGAGATGTGGGGAACTGAACTTGGGACACAATGCATGCAAAGCAGTTTCCCCAGCATTGAGCTTCTGACACTGCAAACCACCGTCTCGGCAGGTCTGAAAATGTGAGGCAAACTGACAGCATGGTAAAGCTCTGCTGGATGAAATACAGTTGACTCTGGTCTATTTTGGGGGGAATCCTGCAACGTATTTAAGTTTTTACTCTGCTAACTATACACTGGAATCTACTCTGAATCACTATTGAGTAGAATTTCATGACACGTGCTCCATCCCAATATGTAGGTAGTGATCCTTTGAAAATGCAAGATCCTGAAGCATCCCACCCTTGTGACAAGAGTCATAGAAATAAAGGAACTAGGCACCCGACAATCAGCTTCAAATCCAATCCAATAATTCCTGAAACTTGTAGAAGTTAGAATTAATGAAGTTTTGACAAAACTGTGCCAAACACTGCTGTGTTATGTTTAGGATAACAAGCTGTGCCACTTTGTAAGGCTCAAATGCCTAATTATTTAACCTATCAATGCAAGTCCTTAACAAAACGCAACACTGCCAGGCACAGAAGAGGAAGTTGTCAGGGGTACAGTGGGCAATGATCTAAGTGGAACGCAACTAATTTATAATATGAACATGGGGCATTCAGAAAGTGTAAAACTATTATTTTGAGATTATACTATTCTGCATTGTTTAAATGTTATTGTCCTTGAATCTTCCTGAAACACTTGCCACCCTTTCCTGCTGCACCAGTGCACCCCTCCCTTTGAGAACTACTGTACACGATTAATATGAATAGGATATAGCAAATGAAGTTTCAATGCCAGCTTTAGGAGTATTAGATGCTGTGCCGATTATAGACTCAAATGATCCTATTGCGCGTTTGGACGTTTAAATATTTGAAAAACTAATTTACAAAAAAGGAGGGGTCAAAATGACCTCTCAAAAGTGGCTAGCCCCTTCCCCCACCATGTAGCACGACCCCTATGCTTGCTGAACCCCTACATTCACTTAAAAGAAAAAACACTTTTCACATACTCAGAATGCATCTCATTTATTATATATATCAGCGGTTCTTGATCTCACTTCATATCTGTTGGTTGGCATACATGGGTTGGGAAAAAGAACTTCCATCAAAATCATACTAGGACTTATTTCAGAGAAACTGTGTTTAGGATCAGAGTGTTAATATGAAATACATCATTATTTCTCTTTCAGGAATATGTGAGGCAAAGCTCACCCACACAATAATAAGCTTTACTCCCTTCGTGTGCCCCCCTTTTCTGGTGCTGACAGCAAAATTTGCAGAATTTTAACAGCCACCTTTGTAATGTGCCATTTACTGGTAATTTCAAGCAGCAGAGCCATAGCTTAGTGATAGAGCATCTGCTTTCCCCTTCAGAAGGCCACATGTTCGATCCCTGGCTTCTCCGGGCTAATCTGAGAAATTCTTTTCTCTGAAGCCTTGGAAATAAATGATGTGACAAGCAGTGCATTTGCCACATTTATATCCTACCTTTCCTCCAAAGAGATGGAGGTGGCATACATTCTCTTCCTCCACATTTTATCCTCAGAACAACCCTGCGAGGTAGGTTATGCAGAAACACTGTGACTGGTCCGAGGTCACCCAGTGAGTTTCATGGCTTAACAGCAATTTGAACCCTAGTCTCCCAGATCCTAGTCCAACACTAACCACTACATCACGCTGGCTCTCTCACTGTAGGATAGATGTTGTAAACTAGCTATTTTTTAATTTCCATGTTAGGAAACTTTTTTTAAAAAAAAGGTCTGGCAAGAATTATGCGTTTGTAGTTATTATGACTTGCTCCTTTTGCATTTTCCTTTTGTCACAGGGCTAACAGCTCTGAATTTGCAAAACAAAAAATACTAATTGCAAACCATTTTCCCTAAGCAAGTAACTGAGCTGCCATTTGTCCTGATGGTGTATGTGTCAGTACCTGAAGGAGCGTCTCCACCCCCCATCGTTCTGCCCGGACACTGAGGTCCAGTACCGAGGGCCTTCTGGCGGTTCCCTCGTTGCGAGAAGCCAAGTTGCAGGGAACCAGGCAGAGGGCCTTCTCGGTGGTGGCGCCCGCCCTGTGGAACGCCCTCCCATCAGATGTCAAAGAAAAAAACAGCTACCAGATTTTTAAAAGACATCTGAAGGCAGCCTTGTTTAGGGAGGGTTTTAATGTTTAATAGATTATTTTATTTCATTTTTCTGTTGTAAGCAGCCCAGAGTGGCTGGGGAAACCCAGCCAGATGGGCGGGGTATAAATAATAAATTATTATTATTATTATTTATTATTATTATTATTTCAGTACCAGCACTGGACTGTATGAACACAAGTGTTGCCAGTGCTGATCGGTTATGCACCACGGATACTTCCAAGCCAGTAATGACCTACGGTAAATAACTAGAATAGATTAGTACTGAGCAACTTCTCATATTGCAAAGCAGATGCAAAAGGGGAAATGCAAGTGACTCTTGCTTCCTTCACCTGTTTGTAATACAAGACAGCCCTTCAGTTTGGATGAAATATAGAACCTCATCACCTGGCTCTACACAGTAGGGTTTGCGTTCAAGAAATTCAGGATTAGTGCACTCAGTAATGTTCTCTAGGGCAGACGGAAGCTTCATTTATATGACTGTTTCAAGCAAGAACCAGGTTTCCTAAAACATCCCAATATATTCTCTGTACAGTTATACTGGTATTTCATGGGAAGCACTTGCTTTTCTTTTACCTTTGTAGTTTCCATTCCCTACCCCAATTCTTTTTGCTTGCATTTAACAGCTCATTTGATTTCATACCAGTTTGTCAACTGCCCTGGTTTTTAATTTAGCTTGGCCTCTACCCCAAAACATAAAAAGGTGGTTGGCCTGAGAGTCATTTATTAGCTTTTTTTTGTATTTTATTCAGTGAGTTTTTGTTTGCTTTTTAGATATGCAGTGAAATCCTATGTTTACTCGGAAGTTAAGTCCCACTGAACTCAGTGCTTGCTAGTAACCATGTTTAGAATCACAGCTATAATAGCTATGCTATTCCAATGACAGGCGGTTGTTGTGCATCGCATCTCCAAGCTCCCACCTTCAGGAAGTTACATAAAATCAAGAAGCTATTACAGGCAAGAAGGCTTCGTTTAGAAAATGGAAGTTTTCCAAATGAGGAGAAGGAAAAGCAACACAAACTTAGGTGAAAGAAATGCTACCAACCAATAAGAGATGCTAAAGAAGAATTTGAGCACATTGCTAAAAACATAAAAAACCAACAACAAAATCCTTAAATGTATCAGTATCCTGTTTCGCCACCCGAGGTAAAATGGGAAGTGCCAGCCCCCACTTCCATGCTTCCCACCATGCCGGCAACACCACTGCACCACCCATCACTAGCAGAGAAGCC
Source organism: Zootoca vivipara (assembly GCF_963506605.1). Classification (NCBI taxonomy): domain Eukaryota; kingdom Metazoa; phylum Chordata; class Lepidosauria; order Squamata; family Lacertidae; genus Zootoca; species Zootoca vivipara. The sequence goes on along the minus strand of NC_083279.1, from coordinate 71,651,840 downwards.
ATGCTGGAATCAGTGCCTATTTTTTATTATTTATTTATTTCCCGCCCATCTGGCTGGGTTTCCCCAGCCACTCTGGGCGGCTTCCAGCAGAATATTTATAGCAAGATCACTTGTGCTCCATGAGATCTCATGAAATTTCAGCGAAATCTTCTCAGATCTCACCGGCAATCAGCACTGCTTCTGTGCAGGGTGGGTGGGGCACCCATGGGGGCATTGCTTCAGGGGCTTCTACCACCTGAGATAGCTGCTTCACCCTGCTTCACAGGTGAGCCAGCCCTGTTCAGGACAGATAAAAGAAAGTAGTTCTTTACACAGTGCATAGTTAAACTATGGGATTTGCTCTCAACAAGAGGCAGTAAAGGCCACCAACTTGGATGGCTGGAGGGTAAGGTTATCAACACCTACTAGCCACAATGGCTATATTCTGCCTCTACTGTGAGAGGCAGTACGTCTCTGAATACTAGTTGCTGGAAATCACAAGTGGGCAGTGGGCTGTTGCACTCAGGTCCTGCTTTTGAGCTTGCCATGGGCATCTGTTTGGCCACTATGAGAACAGGATGCTGAAAGAGATAGGCCCCTGGCCTCATCCTGCAGCCTCTTCTTATGTACAGCAAACCTTCTGGCAACTTTAATGGATCCTCTCATATTTATTCACAGAAAGGTTAACATAATTCTCCAGGTATTATATACAGAATCTTCAACTTCATTTTCTTACCTTATAAAATTATCGGTGTGGTGTTCCTTTCAAGTACAAAAAGCACACACTACATCAGAAGTAAAGAGACATCACAGAAACGGCCTTCATTTATCTCTAATCTGACTAGTAATTTATAACTTCAATGCCTATGCTTTTAAAAAGATACACACACTACAAAAACATGTGGTAGTTTGACACAAATTGCTCCAACACATTTCTGTCTGCACTGTCCATAAACAGTACTTCCTTCTTGGTTTTTTTTAAAGCCTAGGTAGGTGCATCTGCTAAAGCTGGTTTCCTATACAAACAGGAATAAAGGCACTTTTGATGAACATCAAGTGGTAATTTTAAAACCCAAAATAGAAGTCACAAATGTGGTCACTTCCATTTAATAGACAGACATCGCCAGCACAGCCAGAATGAGGCACAATTTTATTTGTGCCACACTATCATTCTACTTTGTTCTACTCTTCCAGAAGTATACTTTAGAAAGCCTATTGTTCTTCAATGGCTTACATGGTTCTTCAATGGACTCAGCATGCCAGTAAGATTAATGCATTGTTTGCATTTTAAAAAATATTCAGGGACTGGCCTTTTTTTTTTAATATAATTCTGACATATAAGGACAATTCCTGAGAAATCCTGAGAGCTGAAATGACAGTGGTAGAAAGAGGTAGAATTGCTTTGACTCGTACAGCAGAAGACCCACACAACCATAACAATCAGTATGTTCAAAATTCAGATTTATAAATAGTTTTCTAGAACATATGTACAGACCTTTAAAATTGCTTACTTTTGAATAATTGTTGCATGGATGTGGAAAAAGACCATATGGAGAACTTCTGGGTGTTACAACCTCCACAAGATAATCTATGCTGCATCCTTCATAATGTTAATGATTTTCCCATCAGATGTGAGTCCAAATGTTAATGATTTCCCCATAAGATGTGAGTCCAATTTACTTTTACTTTTTACTTTTTTACAGATCACAATGCTTGCTGAAGTCTCCCCCCCTACAATTTGCATATCACATAATTACCAGACCACACAATGTTCTTACTCATTCACACCAGGTATTCACAGTTCAGGAAACTGCTCACAAGAAGATGTCAAGTGGATCAGGAGAATTCACAGGCTAATGGCTTTAAAAACGAACACATTTTATAGATATATTTCTAAGGTGTGCAAGTGGTTGTGAGCAGAAATATGAGAAAAATAAGCAGCTTCACATTCAATACAAAATATCTTCATTCTCCTTTGGTGACATCAGCTTTCAGGCTTCCTGCTGTTGGTCTTGTTTAGGTGATCAAAGCTACTTTGGAGCATAGATAGGGAATTCTTCAGCTACAGAAATAAAATCCCACAAGAATTAGGCAGTGAATTGTTTCTAAAAAGAGATCTAATTACTTTTCAGCAGAACCAGCTCCAGGATTGAGGGGACCCTCAACATGGACTGCCTTCCCTTGTCCGTGTCCCCATGGGATTACATGGTCTATTCTCTTCATATTTATTTCCACCAGACAGGTAGGTATTTGGGTACCGAAAATGAGTGCCAGATGATTGTGGGCAACTAAAATGGCAGTGGCCCAGTGTTGACTGGGCTCTGGAAAATGGGGGTCGGGGCAGCAGTGTAAATAACATCAGCTGCACTTGGTACTTGGGAAGCTGCCCCAAAATGCTGCTTTGTGTTGCCGACCCTGCCCCACACTAATAGTTATGTACTGTACTAACAGAGTGCTTACTACAGATGAACTGCAACTGTATTTTAAGGGCGCGGAACCCAAACAACTAGGCACAAGTCAAAGGAGATCTACTTAAACTGAATGCCAGAAATGAACCAGAAGGAAGACAACCCACCTAGAAGGAAGACAACCCACCTAGTGGCAACCTGAGAATCCTCAGTTGTGTGTAACATGTAACAACAAGCATAACCATCTGTAAAACTCTCTATTGATCAGCCATCTGTCATGGATGCTTCCTTATCTGAGATTCCTGCATTGCAGGGGGTCCGACTAGATTTGGTCTCTTCTAACTCTAAGATTCTATGATTGCAGCATCAGCAGAATCTGCTCTGAAGTACCTACAGGCAACAGAGTGGCATGGGTTTTCTCAACTCTGCTTTCATACATAAAAGAATTAAGCCCATTCTCTAATCTACCTTTTACCAAATCTGAAATGTGTGTGTGAGGTTGTTGAGCTTCATTCAGTAGAACTTGCAATTCTTTAAATAATATAGTTTTTAAAGACATGTTTCCTTTGTTTTACTGGGATGCAAAGAAAGTTCTTTTTAATAAGGAGTACTGTGATGAGCACCGCAACCCCAGAGTCGGTCACGACTGGACCAAATGGTCAGGGGTCCCTTTACCTTTACCTTTATTGTCTCTTGGTCACCTTTACTATTGCTCCATTTCATTAGCACACAAACAAACATTGTGGCAAATCTTAAACTTCAAAGCTTCCTTAGTTCTTACATATTCATAGCAGCCCTGGAAGTATCTCAAGCTCTTGAATATTAATATTCTCTTTCTCAAGCAATATCAAATCAGTTTTTTTTGTATCCCATTTTCACTAGTTAATACCTGAAAGCCTGAGGCCATAGCATCCAAATACGGCAGTGATTTATTCATTCTTTTATTAGCAAAGCACTCAAACTCTTAATTTTTCCACACATCCCACGTTTCATTTTCACATGTACGGGGGCCAAATAATAGTAAGAAACAGCAACACCCACCTGTTCAAGCAGCGCTATGGAGTCCCTCAGAACTCCTTTCACATGCTGGACTTGATCTTTGTCCTGCTGGTGAGTTTTTTCTCTTGATGCCACATTAAGGGCTAAACTGAGAAGAGAAAATGCAGGGATAAGTAGCTGCCTTACAGTACTTAAAGAAGGTAGTCCCATTCTTTAATTTGCTTTGGCCTAATTAACACATTACTACCATAATCTCTGTACATGTTTTCTGATCAGATACCAGCCTTGCAAAACACCGCAGGGCTGGCTCAGGGAGGGCAGCCTGAGCAGTGCACCCTGGGTAATCACTCCGACAGCCCCCTCTTCCACGCTACGCCCCTGCCCTCCTCAGGTGCTCTTGCATGGCTGGACTGTGTCCTTGAATTGAATTGTAATATTGTCTTAATTGCCTTAATTGTATAGACACCTCTGAATTTACCTACTGTACAAATGTATGGATTGTATTTGTTGCTCAACTCACTTTTGCCTCTACTCCCCATAAGAGAATGCAGCCTTTGGACTGAAAAATATTCCTGTCATAAAACAAAGGCTGAGCAGCTTCCCTGAAAGCCACCTAATGCATTGCTGTCTAAAGTGAGATTTGAAGTTGGTGCTTCCTGGGCCTCTTAGCCTCTAAACTACACCAGTTCTGTATTGTGAAGTCAGCAAAACTTTTTTTTTTTCGTATCTTATATTTGACTGATGAGGCATAGTTGAGCATGAGGGTGGGGTGGGGAGAAATCCACTCACTTTACAGATCCTTCTTCCTGAAGCTGAACACGGTAAAATGACTGAGCTGCATGTTCAATCTTGGACAGTTTGAGGAACAACGTCACGTTTAGCAAAACCAGTAGGAGCAAGCTGCAAAGAAAGAAAGAAAGAAAGAAGACTGTTTTTATCACTTTTCCTGTTTCACGTTTATAGCATCACAGTAGTTAAGAGACTAAACAGCAAGGATGGGGAAACTGTGGCCCCTCCAGATGGCCGCTGGACCCCAGATCCCATCAGCCCTAGCCCCTATGCCCAATGGTCAGGGCCAATGGAAGCTGTAGTACAACACCACAAATTCCCCGCCCCTGCTACAGAGACGACATCAGTAGGAAAAAAACATATAAGGTTAGAGAGAAAAGGTCATCTTCATGACAACCTTGGCAAGATGGTTAAGATTTTTCGCTGTGCAAAATAAAATACAATATTCTCATTTTAAAATGTATTGAAAAGAGAGCTAGCATGAGTGAGTGTTGGCATTGTTCAAGCTACGTTAGACCAGGGAGATCAAGGCTAGTCCACAAGCTCTCATCTTAACCTCTACCACACAAAGCTGTTGCCATGATAGCATGGGATATCCCCACCCTGTTAAGCCAACCTTGAAGAAGGGCAGGTTATAAAATTATGATATTTGCCCTGTTTCCTGCAAGTCAAATTCTCAGAGGAGTTAGCCAATCCAGCAATTCAAGCTATTTTACTGAAACTTAAGGTACAGTCATACCTCGGGTTATGAATGCTGCGGGTTGTGCGTTTTCGGGTTGTGGATTGTGCTGAACCCGGAAGTACCGGAATGGGTTACTTCCGGGTTTCGGCACTCACACATGTGCAAAATCACAAAATGACGTCACGCGTATGCGCAGAAGCGCCGGATCGTGTCACGTGCGTGCGCAGATACGACGCTGCTGGTTGCGAACGTGCCTCCTGCACGGATCACATTCGCAACCCGAGGTATGACTGTAACTGCTTTTGGAATGCTTTGCAGTCCCCATTTATATTAGTTTTTTAGATATGCTAACTTTAGTATATGAATGATGTGAATATATTCCACTGCAGATTAGGGAAACTGTCAATTTGGGGTTCTCATTTTCCAGTCTTAAATTCAGTTTGCCACATTTCCACATCAGTCTGTGAACTCTTCCAAAAAAAAAAAAATGCCCTCATGAAAGTTCAGCAGAACCGTATTGCAAATTTCCCCCATTATACATGTTTGTATATTATACCATTTTATGTCCAATTTTTCCTAATCTTCACATTTTTGCAGAAGAAGTTTGAATTTTGAGGAATGGCTGTGTTTCAGTTCTCAAATTGTTTCAGAAGGTGTGGATTAGGGAGATGCCATTTTCAATGTGAACTGAATTGAATTCTCCCCCATTCCTGCTGCACATACAGTCACAATATATGTGAAAATCATTAGCGGGGGGTGGGGGCTGGAGTTGCATGCAGACACAGTGGGATGAAAACATGAGGATAGGAAAGGGTCCCTGACTTTCATTGATCCAGATTTCCTCAAGCTAGTGTCTTCCATGGGTTTTGGACTAGCTCCCAGCAGTCCTCCCCCAAACATTTGGAGGGCACCGGGTGGCGCTGTGGGTTAAACCACTGAGCCTAGGGCTTGCCAATCAAAAGGTTGGCAGTTCGAATCCCTGTGACGGGGTGAGCTCCCATTGCTCGGTTTCATTCCTGCCAACCTAGCAGTTCGAAAGCACGTCAAAGTGCAAGTAGATAAATAGGTACCGCTCCACGCAGGAAGGTAAACGGTGTTTCCGTGTGCTGCTCTGGCTTGCCAGAATCGGCTTTGTCATGCTGGCCACATGACCTGGACATGACATGACAATAACGCGAGATGAGCGCCGCAACCCCAGAGTCGGTCACGACTGGACCTAATGGTCAGGGGTCCCTTTACCTATGTTGGGTCAGGGGTCCCTTTACTTATGTTGAGGAAGTCTGCCCTATACTCTTACAGAAAGATTCTGGGAGTCAGGATGACTCCCTGTCTCCACCTGCCAAACCAGCAAAGGATTATGTGTATGTGACCAGGAGCCAGAAGCCAATTCATCACTTGCACCTATATGTCAGTATCCTGCATGTTAAAAATGTGAGCAACCTGGGATTAATTTGACAATGGCTTAGGAAAGCTCCTTTCTGCAAAAGCAACCTCCATGAAATTCACTCAAATGCCACCAGGGAAAAATGTTTCCCCAATATGTTTCACCATAAGAAAAATGAAGTCAAATGAGATGCCAAGAAAGTACTTACAAGATGCTCATTACCACTATGATGGTGATGGTCTTATTTGTAGCATTCCTTTTTGGTCCTATAAGGCAAGAGAAGCAACTATTAAGTCTACTGTATCTATCTTCTTAAACTAGATTAACTTCACCTGAACGTGCATCTTTTCTGAAGAGACTCCCCCCCCCCTTCTCAATGGTGGAGCAGTTCTGGTTCTTGACTGAGCTGAAAGATGCTGCTCATGTATGTAATCGAAATACAAATTTAATGTAGAGTGTGTTTATTTGACATGCACAGCAAGAAGTAGGCAGATAATCTTGTTGCATTAGAAGCTCCTCCAGAGTTGAAAAGGGCCTGAAACATCCACCACTACAATGTAATAGGCAGACTTTTAGTGTAAGAATAGTCTTGCATTAATCTCAGGATTCTACCATGATGGCTGTTGCATATAGATTGATTCCATCATGTGCACATATCTGTCCACTGTCCATTCTTCTACTTGCCTTTGCTCACAATTCCAGCCTACGTCCCGGTAAGCTGGTTTTTCTCTGTCATGGTTACACAACGAGGCCCCTGTGCAACCTCTGCCACAAGTTACAGCCGATGAGACCCACACACAGTTCTGATACCACACAAGTGCACAATTCACTAACAGAGGTGTTACTTTAGGACACTGACTTAGAAAAACCATCTAATCATCCCAAGCAGAATTCCAATATATCCTGGTGTACGTGGAGACCAGGAAAAGTAAAACATGCATCAGCTACAGAAAGAAAGTTATGACCAAAGATAAATTCCATAGGCAACACACTCATCAAGATTTCACAAATCAGAAACAGGAAATTGTGTGATACCCACATAGGATATTTCTATACTTTGCTGTTCTACAACTAGTGCTGGTAAGCCTCTGGCTGGTCAACATACTCCTCCTCACTTGGACACCAATATGTCCTCCTCCTTTTTGTTACTTGCAGCAAACCATAATTTGCCTTTTTTGTCCAAACAGGCAAACTAGGGCTGGTGCTTGCATACAAACCAGGGTAACAAACCAGGTTAGCCATTAGATCAGAACACACCCATGGCATTAGCAGTTGGACTTGTCATCTGATTGCCATCTTAAAGATAAGGTGAGGTATGAAGCACACACTAGACTTACAGAATGACATCAGCACTGAATGCTCTCTTTCACTTGTCAACTTAGGTTTTTCTTGATCCTGGAAAGCAGCAGCACCAGTTTCTACTACACTTCATGAGCTCATTTTCTTTCATCTCCATGGCCATTGAAACAAATAGCCATTATCTTGACCAATATTTGAGTACAAGATTTTTTTGTAGCCACTAAGGGTAAGGGATGCGATTAAAGTTAAGAGTGTATACATTTTCCCTGAAACTGAATTGCCACCCCCTCCCCACATCACTTAGTATAACACTGAGTAAAACCTTTTTTAAAATTCAGATTTCGTGTTCCGGCATGCAAGTATGCATTATAATTGCAGTGAATATATTAGCACAAACACTCTCATCTGAAAAGCTGGAGCACCGGTGAGTGGATTGATTTAAAAATCTAGGAGGCAGCTTAAAACTACTAAAATAATGAAAGGGACCAAACAGTTTTAAGGTTTCTGCAGCACACTCTGTATTGTTTTTCTCTATATTATCTTTCCTTGAATGAAGCTATGCATTAGCAGTTTAGACTCATTTAAAGTTGCTTCATTTAGTTCATTCACCCTTCTTGGAACACTAAACTGTGCCATATGTTCCTCAAAATAGTCATTTATCTTCTAAATCAGCCAGTACATGATCATATGCAATTGACTAGCATATGGAATTTTGAAAGGGCAATTGTGCAACAAGATGAGTTTCAATATCCCAGAAATTAAATGAAACTAAGTCTGATTTCAGAAGAAGGTTTAGATGGTAAGAAGATGGAAGGAAAACACGAACACATACATAAGCATAAATAATGAAAGTCGTCCAGTAGTATCTTGTGAATGACATTTGCAACATAAATCTCAAATACACTGTTGTGCAAACTGCAAAGAAAAGAAAAAGCTGGTCCAATCGCCCCTGTCCTGAAATCTGCATATTTTACACAGATCCTACAAGCAGCTGTAAGCACACATTATGAAGCTGAAGACTAATGAATTGGAGAGGTTTCCAAACGTGAACCAAATTATTTGCAAAATAAAATACACTGTATTTACCAATAGGGTGCTTTGTAAAAATGAGTGAGGTAAAGGTAAAGGGGTCCCTGACCATCAGGTCCAGTCGTGTCCGACTCTGGGGTTGCGGCGCTCATCTCGCTCTATAGGCCGAGGGAGCCGGCGTTTGTCCGCAGACAGCTTCCGGGTCATGTGGCCAGCATGACAAAGCTGCTTCTGGCGAAACACCGTTTACCTTTCCGCCGGAGCGGTCCCTATTTATCTACTTGCACTTTGATGTGCTTTCGAACTGCTAGGTGGGCAGGAGCTGGGACCGAGCAACAGGAGGTCACCCCATTGCAGGGATTCGAACCGCCGACCTTCTGACAGCAAGCCCTAGACTCTGTGGTTTAACCCACAGCGCCACCTGGGTCCCTTAAAAATGAGTAGCTAGTCTTAAATAAATTTCCAAAGGAAAAAGAAGGCACCTTTTATCATATGTGATGGGTGTGTCAGGTAATAAAAGCATTCTAGGAAATGATATATAATGAACTGAAAAATAATGTTTAAAATAACTTATTTTTTTTAAAAAAAACCCAGGAATTGTAGGTACCAATATCCCAAAGGACCAGTAAAGACTTTTTATGTATACAGCGACAGCCACATGAATGTTATTAGCCCAGAGATGGAAATAAGACAAAGTCTCTACCAGGGAAGAATGGCAAATTAAGCTGTTTGGAATATGCCAAAATGGCAAAACTGACCGGAAAGCTCAGCAACCAAGAAGACCAAAACTTTAATAAAGAATGGGGGGGGGGGGTATTTGTAACCTATCTGGGAAACCATTGTAAGCAGATGAAAACATTAGCAGGATTGCAATAACACTTGTGATGTAGCAAATATTATGGACAAAATGGTGCGACTTAAAATATGGATTACTGAATAATATGCAGTTGAAAAGGTAGACAATAGGACCCATGGCGGGGAAGGTGGGAAGTACAGAGATTCGGAGGAATTTCCAAATATGGATATGCATTTTGTATTGTGATAATTTTATTTTTGTAAAACCAAATAAAAATTATTTCAAATAACAATAATAATTCCAAGGCATCTCTGTGTAGCCACTTCCTACACCGACAGTTCAGCACTACAGCACTGGACTTGGAAGCATTGGAGACAGTACCTGCGGGAAAAGGTACAACTTTGCATAGGAGCTGTGTGTGAGCTTGACTGCACCCACCTGCATGTACCCCAGAGATGCCATATTCGGAAAGGCAAAGGAACCGAATGAGCTATGCAGAGGTGCTATATAATGCATGGCTCTCATGCAAACACATCCCTGAAATTCCTTTGGCTTAAGTGAACAGTCAAAACAAATACTCCTGCTTGTAGTACCCACCTCCATCACCACGGGAAGGTGCACCTGTCTCCCCTGAAGAGTACTGTGAAGAACGTTTAGGAAGTATCTCTCCCACATTCCTTTGTAAAGTCCACCTCCTCCTCCTCAAAACACCAAGTTTCACTGGATCCTCCACAGGTTTGTTCATTTCATATTCTTCCATTAGCAATTCCGATTCTGTAATGGAACAACATCCCATTTCTTACTCAGTTTTCATTTTATTTTAACTCAGAAATTCACAACACTCTATACTGACATTTTCCAGGATATTTAAAAGGTGGCCTTTGACTGGAGGGTGTGGGGGGGGAGGAAGAAGCACGTGATGCATTGGGAAACCCAAATGTTACATTCAAGAAGTCACATAGAGAGACAAACCAGTAAAACAGTATCAGGTGCTGGCCTTATTTAAAAAGGGAGTGGGCAAACCAACAGCGAGTAAGGCTTCATTCACAAGGCAGTTTATTAGTACACATAAAAATGAGCAGGCTGGTCTACCTGCAACAAGTAATGCTTTACTGCGGTACATGGGAAATAATTTATCGGAGCCTAAATAAGGTTCTGCTACTGCCCTACTTCCAGGTTATCACAAACAGTTGGTTAAAAGTGAAATAACAGTGTTCTAATGATGCGATGTAGATATACGATGAAAGACAAATGAACAGCTTAATGCCGAGTTCTGATGCTCCATTTTGGACCTTATCATCCAATGGTACTCGATGGGTCACCTCCACATGCTTGCATAAGCAGTGTTCAAGAGCAGATACATCTGCTGGAAGGCTACCAAGAGGTAATCAATAAAGTTAAACGGTCTTTAAACTGTTTCTAAAAGCTGGGAAGGTCCAAGACTGTTCTTAAGCACAATTATTGTGAAAATGCTGCAAATCACACCACCGTGTAGAACTATGCAGTGCTATCAAATATCACAGCTATGAATGCAATTTGGAATCATCAGCAAGGAGGAGACACAGCACTTACCAAGTTGCTTAAAGTTTTCTCCTATCCCACCCCATGTATTTTTCTCTATTATATTCTTGACAAGCCCCCATGGTTGCTTTCTGTATTTCACATCTGAGGAGATCCTGCAGCAAAAAGAATAATAAGGTTAGTAACTGACTGCAATACAAGGAACATTAAGGACAGAGGCATGCTTTTTCACCCACTATCAGAACAATGTTGTCAGTCTTTGCAGCTCAAAACAGCAAACTGTGTACATGAGGCAAAGGCATGGTCACTAGGTAACACCTTCTTCACCCATGCCGGTAGCCAAAAGGAAGAAATGCGTAGAAGACTTGGTCACTTAACACCTCTATGCTGAACACAGTACTTTCGAGTGCACGCACACGCGCGCACGCACACACGCACACACACACACTGGCTTTAAAAGGCTATTGTAGATTACACTGCCAGCTGTAACTTGATGATGAACTCTACTGAAAAGGCAGTTGGAGAAAGCTCACAACACATGTTTATAGGTATGTTCAATCCCCTGGCAAAAATAGAAGCAAAGAAACAAGTAAACGCCTGTTTCTGTCAACAGATAGTTTTCCAACCACCAAAGTAAACAGGGAAGGGAATTTGTGCAAAAGAAATTTGTGCAGAAGAACCAGTTTCACCATACTGAGTGCAGTCGTTTTTGACTGCCTCCAGTTTCCCCATTTAACATTGCCAAATGCCTCACCGTAGTCTGCACTTCTGGCTGGACATGCGAACAATACAATAACTATACACGGTGTAGAAGTAATCGTGGTAAGGTACGTCGTGTGTCACCACCTCTGTGTCTACCCGATAGCAATGATTTTTGTGACTCCGTTTATGCAGGACCTATTAGAAAAAATAAAGATTTTTTTTAAGATTATAGTTCAAAAATAATTGAAATAATGATTTTACGCATGCAAAAACATTTTCCCCTCACCATATTGCAATAAACTTAAAACAGCTGAAACAAAAGGATGCTTAAAACGTCATCGCACAATGGCTTGCTTTGCATGCAACACTAAGACAAACCATGGTTAAGTACAAATAAGTAGCTTAGCCTTATGTCAGAACCAATGTTTGTCTCTACCAGACAAACCATGAGCAGTAAGCCAAGAACATACCTTGTCTACAGCTCATGGTTTGTCTGAAGCAAGACAAACCATAAGCCCAGGTTTAAATGTAATGCTAAGCCAAACCATGGTTTAGCCCTGGGAAGCACAGCAGTAGCAGGAGTGGGGAGAAGTAAAGTGGCCATGACTTTTTCTGTGAGTACGTACACACTTGTTCATTCATACTTAAACATGGTCTATTTTATTATTATGTACAATCCCAGCTAATATAAAGGCTGAGATATACATAAGTGATAATCTATTTCAAAATTAACTATTAAACAGGTATTCTTAATTTGATTCTTTTAAATATTTCATTATTACCATTTACTTTATTTTGAAACAAAGATACGGCAATACTAACTTGAATCTACAATTCAATAAAACATGCTCACTTGTCAATAAAATGGATCCATTATTAAGCTTTCCCCTTGTTCTTACATATTTTGCCCATTTGGCCGTTGCTATAGGATCCCACACTTTACAAACTTGGTGTTTTAGGCAACTTCCATACTTGGCATAAACTAATAACCCCCAACAGAGTTTTGTACCTGCTTTTCTGTTGCAGTTGTGAATTTTCCAACAAGTGGATTGTTGAGCCCAATAGTGTAAGTCATGGTCCTCAATTGATTGCCTCCAATGTCTCTGTTCCAAGGAGTTGTTACAGCATCTAAACCCAAAACATGTAATCAATCACGTCTAGCCATTTACACATATCATCATGATCCTTAAACTTTTTGAAAGTGACTGGAGGAAACAAAACTACCCAGGAATCATAGGTCACTTGTCTCACACCTTGCATATCCATCTATGTGTGTAAAACGAGTTAAAATATGCAGCCATCAAGATATAGTCATTTCTGATAAACAATAATGAGTTTTTTGTCACTGGTTGCAATATGTATCCATCTAACTATAGAACTATACAATATAAGGAGCTTGGATCTGTTGTCAATAGTGATGGCATATGTCAAGGTCTCTCCCTAACCCATTTCTAACATTCCTAACATTTCTCTGTTCTCCCCAATGGTGGCCACTTATGCGGAGTGGGGGTAGGGAAACACAGCAATATGAAAGAAGTAGGTTATACTGCATGTAAAGAAGAAGAGGAGGAGGAGGAGGAGTTTGGATTTGATATCCCGCTTTATCACTACCCAAAGGAGTCTCAAAGCAGCTAACATTCTCCTTTCCCTTCCTCCCCCACAACAAACACTCTGGGAGGTGAGTGGGGCTAAGAGACTTCAAAGAAGTGTGACTAGCCCAAGGTCACCCAGCAGCTGCATGTGGAGGAGTGAAGACGCTCACCAGATTATGAGTCTACCGCTCTTAACCACTACACCACACTGGCTCTCGAGAATAAGGGAGAATAAGTGACATAATTTGTCATCGTTGGTACGGTAGCAGCCCAAGAGGACAAGAAAATCCTGAATCAGTTGAGAGGGGATACAGGCAAAAATACATCACTGCTCCTTGAAAAAGGGGGATACACTTGCAAAGAAGGAGCATCTACAGTGGCAAAAGCTCTCGAGAAAGGAGAGCATTCTAGGTGTTTACTTTACAGAGAAAACTATCATAAGAATAACCAGCATCCAGTTGCGGTTTCAGATCACAGTGTGTTGGCCCCTAGGGTTGCCATACATCTGGAAAGCTCAACAACATTTGTGTCTCAAATAAACAAACTGATTATTCCATGAGAGGGTATAAAGCAGGCACCCCGAAACTTCGGCCCTCCAGATGTTTTGGACTACAATTCCCATCTTCCCCGACCACTGGTCCTGTTAGCTAGGGATCATGGGAGTTGTAGGCCAAAGCATCTGGAGGGCCGCAGTTTGGGGGTGCCTGGTATAAAGTTATTTCAATGTAAATTTTAAAAGGAATAATACTTCACCTGTTATGTTTCTGCTACTAAAATATCTCTGCATGAAATGGGAATTAGTGAAAAGCATTTCAAACAGCCTATCTGCACCAATGCGGAAAACACGATTAATAAAGAGTTTTCCATGTAGGTCGCTCTCAGGGAATGTTTCCTCATCTGTGGGAGGGGAAGTGTACAAAGCAGAGGTTAGGCAAACAGGCGTCAAAACACAGTAAAACATACGCAAAGGAAAACAAACATTTCTTGCAAAATTCAAATTTAGCACACCACTCTAGAACAGTAAATTGTCTCTAGAGTAGACTTGTGAGACCATCTGCTATCTTATTAAGAACGTAAGAAGAGTCGTACATGAACAGATAAAGCTTAACCGCACCCCATGAAGCTGTACAAGCAGGAATGTCAATACATGATGCCAAGCGTTAGAGGAAAGAAGCATTTCCTTCATCTTACACCAAGGCTCAAGGCTTTGAGAGAATGACACCTGGTAACTGACTCTTGTGCTAAACAGCAAGAGGATTGCTGCTCTCTGCTCTCTGTTAGGTTTATGTCTGCCAGTTCGGCTTGGCAAGGGAGAGAGAGAGAGAGAGAGAGAGAGAGAGAGAGAGAGAGAGAGAGAGAGAGAGATTGAGAGAGAGAAATAAAGCTCAAAAGTATGGGGAATTTCCTTTAATGCCCTTAGCAACAGTGCATATGGAACCAAGCTACTTAAGGGCCTGCCTAAATCCATATGAACCTGCCAGGGATTTGAGAACAGCTACAAGGACTTGCCTCATTTTCCCACCAGGAAGGAAGGTTAAGCTGACAGGGAAAGGGGGCAGGACCTTTTCTGCAACGGCTCCATGGCTATGGCACTCCCTTCCCTGAGATATACAATCAGCCCCCTCCTTGGTAGTGCTTAGATGGACTTTTTTAAAGGATTGTTTTTAGGCAGTAGCCTTCATTTATAATCTTATACTGATATGGCTGGCCGTGATATATTGGGTTTGTTTTTTTTTAAAAAAACGGATGTTATTATTACAATTATGTTGTTTACATTTATATATTTTGTATTATTTTTGATGATTTCTAACCTGATGTGGGAAAAGATTATGGCAGCTAAATTCTCTCTCTCTCTCTCTCTCTCTCACACACACACACACAGTGTGAAGGGGAATATATGCAATGGCATGATAGCAGCACTGTCTGCGATATGTAAGAGTGAAGAAAGAATTACTGAATTGATTCTCATTCTCCAAAAGTAAAGTAAAAGTAAGTCGGACCTAACATATTTTGGTGATGAGGGAAGAAAAGAAAAGAAAAAGAAAAGAAGAGGAAAAGTATCCTTCACCTTGTCCCCAATACTGAGAGAAATCAGGACCATAGTACAAAACTGAGATGTGGTGCTTGTGCAGTGGAGTCCATATAGCAATGACTGCTGAAAGCAAATACCACAGAGAGGAATCCGAGATGGTGCAATGTTCTGTATACTAACAATAGACAAGTACTGCAATATCCTAAAATATCCAGGCGTGGTAATTAGAGGCAAACATCGACCCACATGATAAATGCAAGTGAATACAATGGAAAGTGTTTCATTTTCCACATGATCTACAGTCATGCTCACTGCATTTAGAATTTGAAAAAGTATATCCATTCAAACTAGCAAAGAATGGGGCAAGAACACTTTTGTGCTGCTGTAATCAAAATCAGGAAATTAAACTTAAAAGTACTAAGGCACAGAATGTCAGTCCATTCATAATGACAAGGTGCACATGTCACTGGAGACTTTAATATAGAGATATGTCTCTTAGCCCACTAATCACAAGCAATTACTCGCTCTGTGCAGTTGCTCACACTGCCAGAGAGGTGTGTTGGCAGTATAGAAACGAAAAGGAACAAACCACAAGGTAAGGAAATGTTTCCTGACAAGTTTCAGTGTTTATCTTGCAAAGAATATTCCTTGGGTTGTTGTTTTGGTTACACATTAATAATAATAAAATGCTTACCCTTATAAAGAGCTGAGCTGCTTGCAGAAAGGAGACCTATATAATGGCCCCTGGGGAACACACTGAGCCTGTGCACATTCACTGCATTCCTATATCCCTGTGATCCCTGCCAATGGGCACTCATGTAGGAAAAAACAGTATTCACTAATAACCCTTCAGTGGATGACACAATATGGATTGCATCAAATGGTCTTCATAGCAGAAGGCTCTTTGATTTAGCAGAGGCTTTCATCAATAAAATGGGAATGGTGGATTTTGTTGATTCTCCCTTTCACTGCCCCACCTCCCATGCTGTTCTGAAGGGTTCTCCAGCACTGGAGCAGATTGAAAGGCAAATTAGCAAAAAAAAATGCCTTGCTGTTTGGTTGATGGCAGCTTCTGCTTGATCAAAGTGCCTTTCATTCAGCAAAGAGACACCATTGTATACAACCCTCCATTTCAGCTAACTGGGGGTGAGTGTTTCATAGCTATATTTAAGTTACAGGGAACCAGGCAGAGGGCCTTCTCGGTAGTGGCACCCGCCCTGTGGAACACCCTCCTACCAGATGTCAAAAAGAAAAATAACTACCAGACTTTTAGAGGACATCTGAAGGCAGCCCTGTTTAGGGAAGCTTTTAATCTTTAAGAAATTAGTGTATTCTAATATTTCTGTTGGAAGCCACCCGGAGTGGCTGGGGAAACCCAGCCAGATGGGGGGGGTATAAATAATAAATTATTATTATTATTATTATTATTATTATTATTATTATTATTATTATTATTTTTTCCTATTACTTTTGGAAACTAACTTGCATGACTGTTGAAATGCAAGGTAGCCTTTCACTCCCTTTATCCCCAGCATGGGCTAATCAGTCATACACACCTGCTTGAATGTGCAGAATTCTGCTTTTGGCATGTCAAAGCCAAGTGCCACTTACTTTTCTGGGCAAACCAAAAGCTAATCCTTGCACATGGTAACTAGAAATATAGCCATCTTATCTTAGGCCAAACACAGCACTTGAATGTCAGTGTGGACAAGGTTATTTGCTTAATTGCTCCCAACCACATGGTCAAGACAAAGTTTCTCAGCGGCACACCTGAAGGTCTTTACAAAGAAAGAAGCTACAGACTGAACAAAACGAAGCAAAGAATGCCTCTCTCTAACATCAGACTGCCATAAGAAACTGCCTAACTGTAGCTGTATATAGAGGGGTGGCTGTGAAAAGGAAGTGAAAGCTTAAACTGAATGTCACTTACATTTAGAATACTGTATATTCATTTTAGTTCAGAGATCATTCAAACATTTTTGAAAAATAATCAGAAGTACTAACAAAAAAACCCTTCCAGCCACTTACATTTAGAATACTGTATATTCATTTTAGTTCAGAGATCGTTCAAACATTTTAGTTCAGAGATCATTCAAACATTTTTGAAAAATAATCAGTACTAACAAAAAAAACCCTTCCTGCCTGTGCAACACGAATCTTATCTACGTTAAAAATACTGTAAAGTGTCCATATTCCAAAGCAACAGATTTCTGTGGCAACTTCGGTAATACCATTAAGTGACAGATGTACCATTTGCAAAATGCAATATTGAAACAAGGCATTTCAGTCTTTGCCAATCTCACTTTTTATGTCAATATAGCCAAGCAACACAGTAACTGAAATTTATAGGAGTTGGGAGGGTTGTATGAATCAGCCTTTCCCAAGCTGGTGCCTTCCAGTTTTCGGAACTATACCTCCCAGCCAACATGGACGATGGTCAAGGATGATAGGAGTTGCAGTCCAAAACGTCTGGAGGCCATCAGGTAGGGGAAGAATGGTGTGAATGCAATGAGACTGGCAAAACTTTCTGATGTATTTTAGTTATTGCCTATGACTACTTTTGTTAAGTTTGTAATTATGCAATTTTTTTCTGTTGCAAGCCACCTTGAGCACAGTTTTAAGAATGGAAAGGCGGCGTACAAACAAAATGATGAATGAGTAATGTGGGGGCATCATCAGAAGCCATCGTCATGGTTAGTAAAACAGCAGACAGGGACGATAGTGGAATGGTTGTTGGCAGTGCTACTCTACCTTTGTTTTTAATGCAGTTGCTTTGTGCTTTCATCAATGTTTCTTTGAGTGCATAAGACTTCAATGACATTACCTGATGCAAGCAGGAGCGTAGCAATTGATAGATGATAGATAGATAGATAGATAGATAGATAGATAGATAGATAGATAGATAGATAGATGGCTACTTTATTGTCAGTGTACATAGTACAATGAAATTGAATGCCATCCCATAAAAAACAAAACAAAAACACAATTACAGCCATACACACCCAGCACAACTCCCCAAGATCATATTATTTAGTTACAGCATTTAAGATGGTTATAGCTCTTGGATAGAAACTGTTTTTTAGTCTATTCATTCTTGATTTAATTGCTGGCATAGTCGGGTCACAGGACTGGCCCACCTATCAACAACTACCTATACTGGAAATAAATGGCGTAAATGTACAGTAGAGCCATGGATTTCATGCTTTCACATTACCCTTTGCTTACTTTAGCTGTCCCTTCCTGGGACCAGGTTTTTGAAATGGAAACGATTTACCTTCTTCGTCACTTTCTGACGCACTGCTCTTCTCTTGAGCGAAGTTCTCATTTAGATCCGGTGACTGTAGTGAGTATTTGCGTTGTGCTACATCAGTTGGCTTCCTTTCTGAAGGAAGCAGAGAACTCCTCCTGTCCTGTTTATCACAGTGCAATTCCTCTAACTCAGGGCCCTAGTGAAAGAGAGCATCCACATAGTCCATCATGTTTATTTTACAAGGAGCTATAGTTAAAATTGTATTAGGACTACTTTTCACAATTTCCTAATTTTTTTAAAAAAAGAACAGCAGAAAGAGCTCTTGAACACATAGGCCCCAAAATATGCATTCTCCCTAACAGGCTCAATAAAACAGGTTTTTGGATGTCTGCATACAATGCGAAGAGCACCGCTGCCATGCAATCTGTTCATTTCAATGGAGCATGCACAGAGCTCCCATGCAAAAGCTATTGAAATTAAAAGGGTTAACAGCAGCCTCTGCTTTTTAAACTTTCCATTATATATTTATAAGAAATATGTATGAAGCATCTTGAGTGGGTGTGGGGAAAACGTTATATAAATATTAATTACTGCAATAGTTACTGAAGTAAAGTAATTGTTACCACCTTTTGCTTAGTGCTGGAACTTTGTGAATACTAAATTAGAATTATGTGCCGAACAGAATGTTGATATATTTTTAAGATAATGAGGGTACTTCAGATCTGTCATTAACAAAACTTCAGTGGTTTCAAATGCCAAGAAAATGCAGGAAATGTGGGAGTGAAAGCAGATACGGGTATTACATATCATAACAGACTTAGCAGTCTGAAATGTGTCGAACAAAAAAAATCTGGATTTCAAATTAAATATATGGGAATGATCAGCATGCCTTGAAGTTAAGTATTCCCACCCATCTCAACTCAAATTGCATGCACAGCCACAATAAGCAGAACAAGATTTAATCTAACAAGGACAATGTCAAGATTCCATTGTTGTTGTTTTTCATTTCCCATACAAATTTGTAAGCTCATTAAGTGTTCATATACAGCGCATGATGTGCAGCAGAAAATAGATAAATAGATTTCTACTTCCCTTTCAAATCCGGGGGGGGGAGGGGGAGAGACAGGACTACCACAAGTTGCTCAAAAATACTTTTATAAGACAAATTCTACCAACGAATTGTGGGAGTAGGAGGAGGGGAGATACACTGGAAGAGAATTACCATATCTGTTTTCCTATGGGCAGATTGAGAAATACCTTTTCTTTTCCCTTCTCATTGGTTACAGTGTGAAATTATTTTTCCGTCCATAAGACGCCACCATGTATAAGACGCCCCCTAATTTTTGACATAATTTATTGGGGGGGGGGAACCTAGTCTTATAAACGGAAAAATACGGTAATTCACTATACCAGCTACAAAGGCAGCATAGGGTACCTTCTGAGGGGATGTTGGAGAAACAAAGAGGCTTTGGATGTGGCAAAGCCGCAGTCAGCCCGATTACCCCAACACTGCTAATGTTGTACACTGAGGGTGAGGGGAGGGGGTTACAGAGACTCCTTCATAGCTTACTTCTGTCCGTATGTTTCCATTAAGAGACTCCGTTTCAACTTCAAGTATCTGAGCAATAGGTTCTCGAATTACACCAACTGCTTTAGGTGACTCCTTATCCCCAGATTCGTCACAAAGGCTAGATCTGCCAGAGACAAAAATAGCAGCAGAGTTAACTTACACTTATTTCACATACATTGTTAGTACTTTACCATTTTGGAATTCCAATGCGGCAAGTGCAACATTTCAGCCTTAAGACATTCAGTCTTATTACCACCACGTTACTTCATTTCTTTTCCTGCGCCTTTGAGTAAATATCAGCTTTTCAGACTTTGTCAAAAGTGGTACAACTAACTTGTGTAACATAAAGATGGAAATTAATGCTGCTTTGTTGTATGAATAGAGCACAGAGTTCCTTACCTCTAGCTTATTTTTCCAACCATCTTTTGTGCAGTCATATAGAGCAGGGGTGGCCAACTCCCAAGAGACTGCGATCTACTTACAGAGTTAAAAAACCCTTTTTGGGGGTTCAGGTCAAAGTTGTTGAGCTTTTTTGGGGAGGAGGAAAACCCGTTTTTAAGGCATTCAGATCAAAGTTGTTGTTGAGCTTTTTTAGGGAGAAGGAAAGCGCCATTTTGGGGGGGGGTGCAGGGCAAAAAAATAGAGCTTTTTTTAGGGAAGCCAAAGTTGTTGAGCTTCTTTAGGACGCCCTTGTCGATATCTCATGCTCTATATCAGGCGTCCAGTGATCTATTGGTAGATCACGATCTACCTGTTGGACATGCCTGATATAGAGCATGAGATATCGACAATTCAGGACAGAATTTGGACATATGTCAAAGTGTTTCCTTATAGATGCCTAAATATGCACTTAGTCTCTCTCACCTACTTTAGATAACCCTTCGTTGCCAATCTCACTGTCACACAGTAAACATAACTATGAGCTCTCATCTTTGTTGGATTGACTTCACACAGAGATTTCCGCAACTTCCACACTAGCCATGACCCAGCTTCCTTCACTACCCATAGCAAGACAGGGAGCAGAACAAATTACCGAAAACAACAATGTTGATGGCCCATTTCATCTCGCTTTTTCACAACAAGAGTTGGGTCTCAGCATGATTGCCAACTCAATCCATTGAAAAAAATAAAACCAGGGCATTCAGGAATGCATTGGATCCCATTATACCTGGCTACTGTTTGGAAGAATTTACAGAACATTACTGGATACAAGAGAACATCTTCTTCCAGTCCCAAGAGTCAAAAATTGACAAACAACCTGAATCAGTTTTATAGCAGGTTTGAAAGTCAAGCATTATCAACTAGTGCCATTCAGTCGACGCCAGAGGCACCAACAACCACCTCAAGCTGTTCTGAAGTCACTCCGCTGGTGATCTGGGAAAAAGATGTACGGAGACTTCTACAGAGACAGAAGGCCAAAAAAGCTCCAGGCGCAAACAGGGTGACTCCTCTTTGCTTGAAAGTGTGTGCGACACAATTGGCTCTGATCCTCACACAGATATTTAACCGTTTGTTGGAGTTGTGTAGAGTTCCTTCATGCTTCAAACATTCTATTATCATTCCAGTACCTTGAAAAATCTTCTATCAGTGTGATGAATTATTATAGACCGGTTGCTTTAACATCTGTGGTAATGAAAGTCTTTGAGAGACTAGTGTTGGCCTATTTGAAAGATGCTACTGACCCTTTGCTGGATCCTTTGCAATTTGCTTATTGAGCTAATAGGTCAGTAGATGATATGGTCAATGTGGCATTGCACTACATCCTGCAACATCTGGATTCCCTACGGGCCTATGTGCGAGTTTTGTTTGTGGACTTCAGCTCAGCTTTTAATTCTATTGTTCCATCTAAATTGTTTTCTAAATTACTTCATCTTAATGTACCTGCTCCTGTTTGCCAATGGATATATAGCTTTTTAACAGACAGGAGGCAGCAGGTGAGGTTGGGGGAAATTATATCGAGCAACAATACCATCAGTACAGGTGCTCCCCAGGGGTGTGTGCTTTCCCCACTGCTTTTATCTCTATACACAAATGACTGCACCTCAACTGATCCATCAGTTAAGATCTTGAAATTTGCAGATGATACAACAGTTACTGGACTTATCAGGGAGTACGATGAATCTGCATATAGGCGGGAAGTAGACCATCTTGTTTTGTGGTGCAGCAGGAATAATTTGGTGCTAAATGCCCAAAAGACAGTGGAAATAGTAATTCCGTCTTGCCGCCACTTTCCATCCTTGGTAACATGGTTGTAGTAGTAGAGTCCTTTAAGTTCCTGGGCTCTATAATTTCTCAAAACTTAAATTGGTCAGGCAACATCAATAGTATTATTAAAAAGGCCCACCAGAGGTTGTATTTCTTGTGTCAACTAAGAAAATTTAATTTGTCCCAGGAATTGTTGATCCAATTTTACAGAGGTATCATTGAAACTGTTCTCTGTAATTCTATTACTGCCTAGTATGGCACAGCCTCCAAGATGGACAAGAAAAGGCTCCAACAAGCAGTAAGAATTGCAGAAAGGGCAATTGGTGCTAGTTTGCCTTCAATAGAGACACTTTATGCTATCCTAGCTAGGAAGAGAGCAGAGCGAATTGTCGCAAATCCTTTGCATCAAGGTGATCATCTGTTTGACTTACTTCCATCTGGTCGTCGCTACAGGACTCTATACACAAAACGGCTAGGCACAGGAACAGTTTTTTCTCCTTGTGCCATCAAATTGTTAAATACGTAGTTGTGTAGCGGAAGGGGAGGCCAGTTATGGGTGGGGTTCATTTGGTGTGCTATTGTACTGTGAGTGAAACAGTGTTTGTATAAGGTACATTTACATTGCAATGTACCCAAAGCAAAATTCCAAGTATGTTGGTACTTGGCCAATAAAATTATTCCTATTCCTATTCCTATTAGTCCTCCACACCAGCTGGGAGAAAATGCTGTTGTTAGTTCAAACTTCACTAGGAAATGGTGTAATGATGGCAAAGGTAATTCACACAGTTCCAGAGCATTGCAAACATACAGCTTCTCCTATTTTCATCAGCAGATTTGTATAATCCAGGTAGGAAAAAAAATAATGTCCTCCAGACATCAAGATCATGGGTCATCTCCCTATTATTAATTAAATTGGTTATGGTTAGAGGAGAAAGCTGGTACTCAAGTCCACATTGGGTTAGAATGTAGATACTACCCTTATTGGTTCCTAAAAGGCTTACCAAGCATTTTCTCTTAAGAAAATCACAGCTTGCCCTCCGCTTGAAAGGCTTCGCCATCAATTAATATAGTACCAAAAATAGATTTTAATCGAATTGAAGGCTATGATGGAATTTCCTCAATAAGGGATTAGCAAATAAAGAAAATGTCCCATTGTTTGTCTGGCAGAACACAGAGGCAAACTTTCAAGGATAATCCCTTGTCCTTGTAAGTAAAGCAGGAAGTCAAAACTAGGCTCCAAATTAGGCACTGGAGTAGAATGCATTTTACCAGGCCACTAACTGTGTTTGTCTAGCTTAATTGAGTCATGAATCCTATGTGGTTTCTTACAGTTTAGAAAGATGGATCCCTTTTGAAAAAACAGTTGTTAGGTACTATGGTAGGCTGCCAGGTGCAGGCATCTCATCATCACAGTGCAGGATCTTGCCTCCGTGTTGGATTATTCTTTCCTCTTTGATAGGTGGAGCATCTGAATAAGCCAAGGCTGATGTGGCCAAAATGGTACAAGCAATATGCACACAGCGCTCTCTACTGCCCACTTCTGCACTCTCGGGTCCATTTCTGTCAAACCTTTGCAGTCAGTGGACTGCACAGGAACAGGAGTCTTAAAGTGTTTTGAGACCAGCCACTGGTCCAGATCCTTGATTCTTAAAGTGGTAGCATGAAGCATGACCTAGTCTAAGAAGATGGAAATTCGAAGTGGCATGCATGTGGTAATATTCAGCAGCACAGATTAGATACTGCCATCTGGAATTCCCATGCATGCAAATAGTAGGGGTGGTGTCAATAGTTATGAAAGACATGGTGTCTCTACTTCACCATTGCTGGGTGTGCAAGACACTGTCCTTGATTCTCCCAGTGATCTACAGCAGCCTCCTAGCTAGCAGCACTCTCAAGAACATGTTGTGCTGTCTCTACACTCAAGAAACGGGGTCATATTGATTCCTGAGCCCCTAGGAGTGGTATAGTATAATGCCCCGGTTCTGGTGGTTTAGCACCCATAGCACTAGAAGTTGAGACAGCATTTTGTTTCAATGTGGTTATCATGTTCACCAGAAACATTATTTCCTTATAGAAAGCTGCCAACACTAAATGTTGATCCAAAAACTAGGAGATGAAAGGTTTCAACCTTCTCAGACACAGGAATTTCTTGCTGCCCCACAGTGGCTGGGGTGGGGGGCAGGAGCAGAAAGTCTATAAGCAAGCCTTTGAAAAATGTGTTTAATCAGCAAGAAGGACCGGGTTGTGAGCCTCTTGGAAGCTTGACTCTAGAATCTTTGTGTAATGCATACCCCCCAAATGTGGGGGTGCAGACATAAACAGACACAAAACAGAAGGGTTATGGTTGCCTTCTCCAATGGCTGTGCTAGCTTGGACTGATGGAAATTGTAGTACAAAGTAGCTGGAGTGCACTGTATTGAAGAAGGCTGGCTAGCCTATAGGCATCATTAAAGATTAGAATAATTGGCATTCTATCCTTCACCACAATATTGTATAGAAAAGTACTAAGACATTTCTATACAATATTGTGAAGGATGCAACAAAAATTGCTATGCTGTAATATTATAGAATTCCCGCTACAGCAGGAAGGTAAACAGCGTTTCCGTGCGCTGCTCTGGTTCACCAGAAGCGGCTTTGTCATGCTGGCCACATGACCTGGAAGCTGTACGCCGGCTCCCTCGGCCAATAATGCGAGATGAGCACCGCAACCCCAGAGTCGGTCACGACTGGACCTAATGGTCAGGGGTCCCTTTACCTTTACTTTAAATATTATAGAAACTACATTTTTCACAAACAAGAAAGGTTCTTGATATTGTCAACAGCTGAAATCAGGGATGTAGGCTTTGTCTTTTTAAAGCAAAAACACATTTTAAAGCTACTGTGAAACAACAGATGTGATAGTTAACGTCTGCTCAAGTCCTTGCAACCAAAGGAACTCAACTATTTTACTTACCGTACATGAAGCAAAAATACGTGTGTGTGTGTGTGTGCACCATGCATGCACACACCAAGAGGGACTAATAGAAGGAATCATACCCATACATTTCCTAGAGCTTCTTCGACAAGAAAACTGATTTAACATAGAAGTCCAGTCACTCAATGAATCCATAGTATAAACAATTTCCACAAAGGACACCCAAAAGATGAGCTTCCCTTCTCTTCCCACGAAACCTGAGCAGATAAAGTAGATCTTGCACTTGAGCTGCTAAATGTATATATGATCTTATTAGGTAAGCGTCAGCCCCAAGACAAGTAAAAATAGCACCTTTGAAAAGGAATATGCTAAATCCTTGAGAACACCATTCATTGGATATTTAGCCTCATACTTCCACACATTCCTTTTCAGTTTGGTTTAGATATCATCACTTGCCCATGCAGTTGCCAAAAGGCCTCTGCCCCTGTAGCAGAAAAACATGGAAGCCAGTTAACATTTACATGCTCTTTACCCTATGCAACACCTGCACATAGCAGTGCCACTACTGCATGGTTTGCACTAAAAGTTCCTGGTATACTTTGGCATCCAACTGGCAATACGTGTGTTGCTACTGCTACTGCTTAAACACGCAAGCCAGCATCACCGTGGGTACAACCTTTTCATCAATCTAAGCAAGCAAGTAAAAGGTAAAGGTAAAGGGACCCCTGACCATTAGGTCCAGTCGTGACCGACTCTGGGGTTGCGCGCTCATCTCGCATTATTGGCCGAGGGAGCCGGCGTATAGCTTCCAGGTCATGTGGCCAGCATGACAAAGCCGCTTCTGGCGAACCAGAGCAGCACACGGAAACACCGTTTACCTTCCCGCTATAGCGGTTCCTATTTATCTACTTGCATTTTGACGTGCTTTCGAACTGCTAGGTTGGCAGGAGCTGGGACCAAGCAACGGGAGCTCACCCCGTCACAGGGATTCGAATCGCCGACCTTCTGATCAGCAAGCCCTAGGCTCAGTGGTTTAACCACAGCAAGTAGTAATCTCTAAACTAGCTCGGAATTAAAAGGGCAAAATAGAAGTTATACCTGCTTTATATCTGCATACGAAGAGGATCGTGCCGAAAAATGAAAATACCATTAATAAGCAAAACTCTATGTGCATTCAATAGCAGCCTTTCAAATGACTTGTATAAAATGGGATTGCAGTAATATGTACCTTCCTTTGTAGTAATCTGCAGCATATTCTTACCTTGACTGTCCATTCTCCTCTGATGAAGAATAAATGTTTTCCATCTCTTCCGTGTTCAAGCCCAGCTCAGAGCCATAGCTTTGCTGTACAAGCTGCCAGAATTCTTGCTTGGTCAGTCTCTGGAAAACACAAAACAAAAAATTAAGTACGCTTGGTCGGTAACCACAGTAGATGGCTTGTCTTTTAGAGTTATACCCCATTTAAGCAGAAGTAACAAATGCTCTTTTTCACTTAAAAAAAATTCCAGTTGCTAGTAACATTCAATCTATGATCCACAGTATACCTAGCTGCATTTCTAAATAAAAATGTGAAACAGAGCTTTCGTTCTAACACCCATTTTCAACTCTAACATAAAGCTAACAATACAAACCCATCATTATAATTATCTTTAAGATAGTACACTCCCGATACTTCTCCATACGGCTATTGGGATCCAAGACCACTATAGTCTTTGCCCCCTCCCACCCCAATTCCTGAAATATTTTTTTTTTAAAAAAAAACTTCTCCAAGTCATTTTAACTGCTGTGAACAGCTGCACCCTCTCAGCTGACATTAGTTGTACAACAATACCACAATCCCCTCTTAGCCAGCTGTCTTCAGGTCAAGTGGTTTCTTCACTCAACTGCTGAAGAGGCCCCAAGCATAGTGACAACAGCAAAATAGCATGTGAACCAAAGCAATGTAGAGTTACCCAACTCAAACACAGGAGTCAAAGATAGCTCACTATGTTAACCAAAAAAATCAGATCCTATGTTAATTATGCCTTAACCACCACTGAACTGTTTTCTCCCTTGTCTCCTCTCTTGCCAGAACATATTCACAAACCTGCCTTGAAATGAGGTACTGTACTAGGATTACATGTTTGATAATAATAATAATAATAATAATTATTATTATTATTATTATTATTATTATTATTATTTATTTATACCCCGCCCATCTGGCCGGGTTCCACCAGCCACTCTGGGCGGCTTCCAACAAAATATTAAAATACAGAAATCCATCAAAAATTAAAAGCTTCCTTAAACAGGGCTGCCTTGAGATGCCTTCTAAAGGTCTGGTAGTTGTTGTTCTCTTTGACCCTCTGCCTGGTTCCCTGTAACTTGGCTTCTCGTAGCGAGGGAACCACCAGAAGGCCCTTGGCGCTGGACCTCAGTGTTAAAGCAGGACACACAGAGTGGTATAAAACTCACTAAAGCCTATGTACGCTTGCCATTTGTACCTAATTACCGACAAACATCAGAAGCATTAAAAAACTTTCCAAATATGCTTTCTTCTAGCCTAGGAGAAATAGAAGATTTCCTCCATCTCATTGAGATGTGACAAAATAGCACTGTGAACTGCAATTTCTGTTCACTGTGAGTGGCCAGGATGACCAGAAATGTTTTCTTCCTTGATAGCCAGAAGGCTTTTTTTTTTTTTTGGCCTATGGAATATAGTACCAATCAGAATTTGGATGATGACACCTCTCAGAGTTAAGGGAATAGTCTGAAAGCACATGATGTGACAACCTTTTTGAAGTTAAGCACACCATGGGCTCTGGTCAGTATGAAGATTGGAGACTGCCTACAATCTATGTAAGCTACTTTCGTTTTCATTATGGAATAGCAGCAGGTTATAAATGTAATAAATAAGAAGAGTTGCAGAGAAACAGTTTGGAGCTAGGATTTGCATTTTAAATAGAGAGAAGATCACACACACAGAGAGAGAAGGAGAGAGATAAAGAATCTAGAGCTGTAAGTTGGTTGAAGCTTCTGGAGATGCAGTGTCCCTCTCTGACACTTGGATGCAGGGTTAGCAGACTAGCTGCCTGTCGTAGCCTTGTATTTGCTACCAGTATGCTCTGCTTGTATATTTGTAAACAAATGACAAAAGGTGTCACAAGTCTGTAATGCACTCATTCAAAATACATCAGTTCTAAAGAAACTAAACTCTGTAACATAGCCAATACCAAACATTCCATAATTTAAAAATTCAGATGTTAGCAGAGGAGGCAAGCAGCATAAGGCCTATACTTTCTTCCCCTTTTTCGCCATTATTTTTTCATCCCTCTTTGCTTGTATTTGTTTATATCACCTTGAGTGTGAGCCAGTTGACATTTCATGTGGCGGTCACATTTGCTGTGGTAAATAACTGAATGGCCTGTTCGCACAAAACAGTCTAAGCAAAATTATGATTTAGCTATGGCTTAGCCTACACTGCGCTGCTGGGCTCAGTTCAAAATGTTAGCTCTAGTCCCAAGGTAGTGAGGTATGTCTGTCTCTCTCATTAACTTTGAGGAATAATCTAAAAACATTTCTGTTTACTGTTTACATAGTCCCAAGGTAGTGAGGTATGTCTGTCTCTCTCGTTAACTTTGAGGAAGAATCTAAAAACATTTCTGTTTACTTTGGCATTTGGTGGCAATACTGGAATTACTGAGTGAGTTATTGGGTTTTTTAAGAAGTTTTAAACTATTTTTAGAAAATTGTTTTTAAACTGCTTTTAAAAGTTTTAGATATATTCTAAGTTTCATTAAAAAAAACAGCAATCTTGAGAAACCCAAGAGGTCTGAGTTTCCCACTGTAGATGCTGCCCTGTGCAAATTGTAACCAATTAACTCATACATTTTCCATTTCAGTTATTGCCATTTCTATAAACATGCTTCTCAAAATGTGGAGGAAATGAGATTTTAAAAATAATTATACTTGTCTTCTCTGGACTTGCATTGTTGAGAAAAAACTGATAATGCCATTCAAATGAACTTTGGCCCTCCCAACAGGCAAGACAGCTACTGTACAATCAAGGGTCTTTCGCAGTCAAAGTACAGGCAGCTGGTTTTGAAGATAAGTAAACTGAGAGAGAGAATCTCAGATGAATGATCAACCATACCGTTATGTGCTCCCCACTTCCTCAAGCAGTGAAAAGCTCCAAGGGCACAGCTAAAGGATTTAGCCTCCTTTGGACATGGAAAATTTAGTGACAGATACAACAGAGCATGCCTGCTCACATGGGAGGGTTCTTAAGTCCTGCTGTTCCCTTCACACACACACCCCACAGCCTCCCCACTCCTCATGTCCCATCAAGGCCCTTTTCTTAACATAAAGAGGCGGGTCTCAGATTTCCCTAGACAACTTCTCCCCGTTTAATCCCCTCATGCCACATCAATGTACAAGATTGATAAGGCCTCCTCTGAAATGACTAAATGGAGCTGAAGTGAGGAGGGCATGGAAATGTACTGTTCCATGCATAGAACTCAGAGTAGTAATAGCACTAGGATTGGCTTTCTCATCTTTGATTTTATTTACAACAGGAGTGGGGGACCTCCTGTGGCCCCCTCCAGATGTTGCTGGACTCCAACTTCCACTGGTCATCCTGGCTGGAGGTGGCAGGAGCTGCCCAACACATCTGGAGGATCGCAAGTCCTCTAAACCTGACTTACAAATATACAGACATTCCTTCAGCAGACAGCAAGTCCCCAGAGAACTATTTGTGTATGCTTCACCAAGTTCTCCCCCTACCTGGCTTTATTCAAATTGTGTGGGGTTTTTCCTACCACCCCCAGAAACACACCCCTTGTGCACAACACTGGTCATAGATGCCACCATTGTAAATGGCCATTCAGGAAATAGCTACACCCATTAAAGGAATATTAAGGATATTAAGGTTCCCCCCCCCTAAATCCCAACTCCAATCAGGTGATATACCCACTAACAGGAATCAGACAAGCAAGCTCACAACGTTTATGCTCCAACTATTCTGTGTAACTCATTCACCACAAGAACTCAAGCTTTCCTAATGAATTAATGGTAACTATTTGCCATTCATATGAAGCCAGTAGAAAATATTTGCTCAAGCATGCCACGTAAGTCAGAAGTATGGCAGAAAACTTTCTGTCAAATAATATATTCACAAGTTACCAATACACACAAAATGCTCCCTCGGGAGAATACAGATTTAAGATCAGTAAGGTTTCTCACGCAAGGCTTAACCCACTCTCCCTGCATCATTCACCTGCAACCTGCCGCACGAAAAGAAAATGAAAGCTTACATTTGCAGTTCCATAATGAAGGCAACTTCATAGTGGCATTCAGGAAACTGGACACATCTTCGGGGGGAAAGTTGGTGGAGTGTACTTTAACAACCTCCCGTGGTTTGAAAACATTGCATAACATTCAGGATTTCCTGAAGTGCCGAAGAACTCTCTCATGGCCACATGGCTTACAAGCTGGACTGGAAGGAAGCAGTATCCAGGCTATACAAGTAGAATGTAATAAAAAGGAAGATCACTGCCCCCACCCCACCCCTGTAGACAAATGCCTCCGCAAAATAGTGGCAAACAACCTGGAGTGATCAAGAGGTCCTGAAGAAAAGCGCTGGAGAGAAAGAGCTGCATTTAGGTAACTTCCTACTATAGGCACTTTGCAAGCTGCTGAAAAATGGGCAGGTCTGTTTTCAGAACTGGAAGTGGGACGTGCTTTGCTCCTACTCAGTTCCTGGGGCCCTCCTACCAAGAAAACAGGTAAGCAGGTTATATGAAAACATACGGCTCAGGATTCCTAAGAATCTATCGAGTAGGTTCCTCCCCACCACAGAACACCTGGATAGACAGGAAAACAGATGTGGTTACCCGGCTTTTGAGAGAATTTATCTTCCGCTCCTCATGCACAATTCATTTAAAAATGCCTTAAGTCTCTAACACTATCTCAGGGGAGCTGCTTTCAAGGCTGCTTGAGTACATTAATGCTGCTATTAGTTCCACTCAAAGCCGGTCAAGCCAGAGTTTGTTGCAGGGAAAGAACACTGACAGCATTCCTGGGCAGAGCTTCCTTATCAGGTTTCTCTTTAACCCTTTCACTAACATGCACATACATTAGGGGGGCGGGGAGTGCAGGCTATAAATAGAGAAGGGAAATCACACTTGACTAGAAGGCCCAGAAGGCTCAGCCACCTCTGAAAAAGAAAACTGGTACCGGCCCTTCCAGAGTAAAGCAGTCAGCATTGACAAGGCACTCTTTGCTATGTCTGCCCCTCAACTTGCCTTCCTTCTAGGCTGGTGAAGCAGCTGTTGTGATTGAAGATTCACACTGCTTATGATTTTATTATATGATAGTTTAATAATTACACAGCATTTGCTGCAAAACTCTTTATCTTCCAGGAAACTGCAGATTCCAGAATGTGAAACCCTGTACAGGGCATCATGAATAAACTCAAGCTCAATCCAGACAAGACTGAGGCACTAGACCAGATGGATGGGAGGTTGCCTGCTCTCCATGGGGTAACACTCCCTTTGAAGGACCGGGAACATATCTTGCTTTGGATACTTGCTGCTGCTTGTGGCTCAGGAAGCTTCAGTGGTGCAGAGTGCCTTCTATCAGCTTTGGCTAGTGGCCCAGCCGTGTCCCTAACTTCTGTCATCTATGCTCTGGTAAAACGCTAGGTTAGATGACCACAACACGTTATATGTAGGGTTGCCTCTGAAGACAGTTCAGAATTCAGCAGCTAGGTTGCTCACCAAGGCAAGACAGTTCAAGCATATGACACTGATCCTGGCCTGACTGCACTGGCTACCAATTAGTTTCTGGGCCCAATTCTTTGTGCTGGTTTTGACCTATTACAACTTTAAACAGCTCTGGACCGCAATACCTCAAGGACCGCCTCTCTCCATATGAACTGTCCGGGACCTTTCTTTGTGTTCCTTCTTCTTTGTGTGCCTCCTCCACAAAAATCTGGAGGGTGGCAACACAAGAACGGGTATTTTCTACAGCGGCTCCCTGTTTATGGAATGTTCTCCTCAGGGGAGGTTTGGCCGGCGTCTTCATTACACACTTTTAGGCACTAGGAAAAAAAACGTTCCTCTTCAACCAGGCCTTTGGCTGATTACTATCTTATAGCCCTTTAAAATGTTACATACCTTGAGGCACCAGGCAAAAACATTCCTTTTCTCCCAGGCCTTTGGTTAATTAAACAATCTATGGCTTTTTTAACTGGGGGTTGGGAGGGGTAATTGTTTTTGTTTGTTACTATGTTATGATTTTTTGTGTTTTTAAATTGTAAAACCGACCTGTGATCCTCTGATAAGAGTGGCAGTTCGAAAGCACGTCAAAGGGCAAGTAGATAAACAGGTACTGCTACAGCAGGAAGGTAAACGGCGTTTCTGTGTGCTGCTCTGGTTCGCCAGACGCGGCTTAGTCATGCTGGCCACATGACCTGGAAGCTATACGCCGGCTCCCTTGGCCAATAACGCGAGATGAGCACCGCAACCTCAGAGTCAGTCACGACTGGACCTAATGGTCAGGGGTCCCTTTACCTTTACCTTTATTTACTAAATTTATTAAATTTGTACAGTCATACCTTGGGTTAGGACCACCTCGGGTTACGAACAACTCGGGTTACGAACTCCGCAAACCCGGAAGTATTTTCGCCGCGCGTGCGTTCTGCGCCTGCGCAGAAGCGGCATGCATGGTTTGTGCATGCGCAAAATGGCGCTTTGGGTTATGACCATTTCGGGTTACGAACTGCATCCCAGAACGGATCGTTTTCGTAACCCGCGGTACCACTGTATTGATAAAATCAATCATTGATATATATGCCTTCCACCCACAATAAGTAGAGGTGTCTGTCTGTTTGTCTGTCTGCTTACAACCAATCTCCCTGGACACATTTAACTTTGCCTGCTATGAAAGGAATTCCTTTTGTTGATGTTTCTTAAGTCTATAGCCCTTGTGGTTGTGAATCCAGCATTAAAATACCTCTGCAGTTGCATATGCAACCCCACAGGCATGAACTATATTTTGCTAAGAATGTAAAAGCCCTGATGCTGAACCAAAACAATGATCTCCGTAGTCCAGCATCTTGTTCCTCACACTGGCAACCTTATGCCACTGGGTCCCGCTACTGCTTTACAGCACCTGGTATTAAAAAGAATGCTGTCAAATCCTATTGTGTCAATTCTCTTCAGTTTCTCTAACCAAAACACTAAAGATGCCCAGTAGAATCCCCTCAATCGCAGGAAGATTATGAGCACAAGAAACACCTAAAAAGATCCAATACGTGTTAAAAAAATAATACATGGAAAACCTACAATGGGATGATCTAGGTACAGTAGATGAAAACACACACAAAGTACCTAATTCCCGATGTATTTCAAACACAAGAGAAAAGCTGCTTCACAAACAAGACAGTGGATCTGTTCACCAATTCAAGAGAGCTATCTTTTCTCCTAAATATATTTCTCAGGCCCTTACCAAATGGGTAAGCAGATTCAGTTTAGGGTTTGGATGACACATTAAACTGTGGCTAATCAAAAGCAAGCGATAGCTTTCCATCTTCTCATTGCCATGTTACACTGACAAGCATGGAAACACAAGGCTCAGTGTGGTCCGTCTCATCCCACTAAACTAAAGTTAATATGGTGTTTGAATGTGGCCAGTGTGTTTGAATTCTCTCCTATATTAAAAAAAAATCTCCCTGAACAAACTAGTACGCTTAAAAGAAGCTTGGATGTTTGGGTTTTTATTTTGTTTTTACGTGAGAGAGAATATTTCAACATGTCATCTACCACCTGCTACTTGAAACAGCCTATTTTAGGGAAGTAGTGTGCCATGTGGCATTTCTGAACATGTTTAGAACTGCAGTTTAAGTCCTTCTAAGAATATTTTTAGAATAAACCAAAACCTGTTTAAGGATACAATTCAATTTTTAAAATAAAGATGCCTAAATCCCTCACTTGGAAACTATTACGTTTGGTAACAGGTTCGTCCAGGGGCCAGGACTCTTTCTAGGCCACATCCTCTCAGCAGCCCTAACTCTGCAGCCTCCTTGGGTGCTTTTGCCTGTCCTTGCTTTCCTGGAGGATGCATAGAAACCTCTGACCTTTGGTGTTTGGGTGTGTGCACAGAAACCATGGCTAGAATGCAGCTTACTGTATGGTGCAGGGATGGGGAACCTGTGGCCACTAGGTTGTTATTGGAGTCCCAACAGCAACAACCAGCCTGGCCAAAGGTCAAGGATGATGGGAGCTGAAGTCCAGCAACATATGGAGGGTCACAGGTTCTCCATCCATGCTACATAGGTTAAGAGTCACATGATCTAATGCTCTACCTGTTTTAGCCTCTGTCCTAACTCACTATTGACATGTGGCCCACAGCAGGTTGCCCATGGGGGGAATGCAATGCAAAGATTTCCTGTCCCTTCCTTTCATATCCTTATAGATCACAATGTGCTTTTATTATGATTTTTGTGTGTGTGTGACTAAGATCTCTCCACATCCCAAAGCAGAACTACATCAGGCCTCATGCCAAACCTTGGTAGGCATTATGTGAGCACACAGTTAGGAGCCTTGGGCTCACACTGCCCTCATGTGCCCTCATGTGAAGGCAATTCACTCTTTGACGAAGCCTGATCTGATGCAAAAAGTAATGCAACATAAGGCTCTCAAGAACCTACAAGCACTAAAGGCCACCTGTCCAAAAATTACCTTCCTTCTCTCCAACCCTGTTATATAGTAGAGATGTTTAACTTCCATTTATGCCATTTCTCCATGACATTATGTTTTTCTAGCTCTTATTTATGAACCAAATATCACCAAGAGGACAAAGCACTAGGCAGGGTACCTACCCTAGCTATCATCTCAAGATTGACTTTACTGCCTGCCACAGCGATAGACTTCTTATTCTGACAAATCTTGCACTGAATGTTTTTTAAACTAACATCTAGTCGTTCTAAACCACACCATTCTTGCAGACAAGCACCCTTATGCACTTGATACCCAGTGCTAATTTTTCAAGAATGCATAACTTAACAAATGCAGGTCTCGGAACTTAGTTGTAGAGTGCAAAGGCAAGCAACTAGCAATATATGTTAGAATTCAAGCATTTTAAAAAATGACCAGTCCAGACGTTTCCCAAGCATATCAAAGCTTACCTTCTCCAACAACGAATTCTGCCACAATCTAAAGATATTGAGGTAGCTTCTGTCTCTGGCATTGAATGAAGTAAAGAAAAACTGCAAAGAAAAATGACAATCATGTGAAAACTTTGTAAAATAATCTTAATGTTGCATATCCTCATCCCAAAGAAAATACATGGAACTAAGGCTACATGATTTCAGTTGATTTTGTTTCCATTAATAAGGCTGTCCCCATCCTGGTGGATTTCAGAGGACAACTTAACACACATCTGTTCACACAGGCATTTGGGGGAGGTCCATTATTGAGAAGAACTATTTCTGAGGCTGCTGCTGAGCTGTTTTGATTGGCATAATATGATTTAATTGTGCTTAAATTATTTACTTACTTCACCAAACCTTTATTAGGCATTACAGGTACAGGTCATCATAAAACTTAATAAAACATCCATATATAAAATTTATATTTTCTCACACACACACACCACTTTAAGAGATGCTATTGACAAACACTCAGCCACCCTTACAGTTACTTCCAGGTTAATGTCAAACAGATAGAATCTAATATTTTCATTGTGCCATGGTGTTAGACTAGCCAAAAAGGGGAATAGCATGTGTTTGCGTAGCTGGTTGTACAATGGGCAGTAGAAAAGGATATGTTCTACAGTATCCAGCACATTCAAAGAACATCCACAATGTCTATCATTTCTGGGATGTTTAAATATCTGCCCTGGACAAAAGCTGAGGGGGAAACATTCAGTCGGGTTAACATAAAGGCCTGCTTTGGACTGCAATTATTAATTTTGAGATATAAGTGACCCTGTTATCTGTTGTATTTAAATCATAGAACTTGAGGGAGCAAATTTTATATACTGCTGACAATATGTTTTGTTTTTCAATGTCCCTTAATCTGGTTTGAATATTGTGATAAATATATTGCTCACTTGAATTATACAAGGGTTCCGAGTCAATACCAATATATCTGATTTTGCTATGTAAGAGTTGGAGTCCTCTGGATTTATAAGAGTCCTTAAGAAAGTCACGAGAGCAGACTCAAAGGTTGGCAATGGAAATAGCAATGCAACTAGCATTTTATAGTGCTAGCCCACACCCAATATTCTAGCGTATGTATACCTAGCTCTGCACACACCATCTCATACTTGAACTTGGGAGCCCCAGGATATGTCTCAAGAAACTTGAGCGTATCTTATCTAAATCACTATTATATGCTTGTATCCATACTGGGATCCCAAAAAGTAGCTGGGATGACACTTTAGCTTGAAAAATGTGTGTATTTTAAATTAATTGTTTTATGGTTTTATTGTGTGTGCTCATCACCCAGATATTACAGGATGAGCAGTATATTTATAAATATAATAACAAAATAAAATGTTTACATTGAGATGCTATACAAATCTAAACAGAAATAAAAATTTAACAAAATCATTCCAGTAGCACCTTAGAGACCAACTAAGTTTGTTATTGGTATGTATCTGAAGAAGTGTGCATGCACACGAAAGCTCATACCAATAACAAACTTAGTTGGTCTCTAAGGTGCTACTAGAAAGAATTTTTTTATTTTGTTTCAACTATGTTAGACCAACACGGCTACCTACCTGTAACTAAACAGAAATAAGTCCCACTAAGCTCAACAGGGTCTACTGCCACATAGGTCATTAGGGCAAATGGGGCACTACCCCACCAACTTCAGATAGCCCCCACTTATATTGAGGCCAGGGGGTGGCACTGACTGTCACCTTCCTCTTCCTTAGTCTCAGTGTTGCCAATGTAGAACTCAGCCGAGTACTGAATGGAGGCAAAACTAGATGAGCAGGGGGGCAAATCAGGAGGTGGAAGCAACTGATCAGGAGGATACAAGAGGGATGCAGATGACAGCAGACCCAGCTACCTCAGAAAAGCATGCATTCCAATCCTGACATTCCCACAAAGCAAGGAAGTCCTGCAAGTGAGCTTGCCGCTTGCATGGCTTGTGGGGTATGGAAACAACTGGGGCATCATCATTGTTTACATCCAGTTCTTAGCATCTTGTCTGATTCCTGAACTGTGTGTCTGCTGCCAAGCTGGTACTGTTACATGCTTGAATAAACATCTCTTTTTCCCCCTTTCTTAAACATAAGAATCTCTGTCTGTGTGTGCTGGGTGGGAGCCAGGACAGTTCAGTATTTAAGAAAAGAAGTAAATAATAAATTAAAGGAAATCACACCTTCTCCCCTTCAGTTGCTATCTGGATGGCGTTTGGGATGAGCCGAGCTGTCTTCTCTTTTGTCATGAAGGTGATATCCTTCAAGGCAATAGAAATCTGAAGTTCAAGAACACACATGTAAGACCTCAGACGAAACAATGTAAGACCTCGGACGAAAGCATAGTATGTCATAGTATGTAAAACATTGGTTTTCAGACTTGCTATCCACAAGGAACCTTTTCTATATCAATCTGTCTGCAACAGAACCTTCTAGGTGTGGCAGAGAATTCTGGGCACAATAAAAAGTGGGGTACAGATCACTTTAGGAAAGTAAGGCCTAGCCCAAGACATTTTGCCGCCTGAGGCAAAGGAGGGTCCCCACCCCCCACCCCATGTCCAGAAGCCTATCAAACTGGCAGTTAAATATCACTTCAACATTGGAAATGGGACAGCATCTATTACCACACTTGAGGAAGTGCAAGGCCACCTCAGGCAGCCACCTCACTTTGCCTAATGGTAGGTCAATCCCAATTTTGCTGCCCGAGGCCATTGTCTCACTATGCCTGATGGTCAGTCCTGAGGAGTCATTGCAGGCACACACGCACACACACACACACACACACACACACAGGCCTTACTGTGGTCTCCCATCGGAAGATGTTGCTGTGGAAACAGAGCCAGTTTTCAGAAAGATACAGGCGTCCTTGAAGGAGGATATCCTTCTGAAGAGCACAGGCATAATCTAAAAAGGGAAATGATAAAAGAGTGTATCTTTTTAACAGAGCTCAGCTAAATTCCTGATTTAGCTTATCAGCAATGTTGTGCTCTTAAGGAACTTCAAGCAGCTTTAGGTATCTTGTGGATGGTTGTTAAAATGAAGGAAATGTTCTTCATTTGTCAGAGGGATACCTGAAACATTTCGTATTCTGAGCAGCTTCAGGGGAAAAACCTTTTAAAGAACAGCGTACAACTATTTTAAGATGTGAGGGAAATTAACATGTGCTTCATTCCTCAGTAAATCTACATGCTTGGCAAAACGTCAAAAACAGGTTGAGGAAAAAGGCATGTCTGTGCTGGGAAAGGGATATCCTTGAAATTTACATGCATCTGAAGTCATGACCCTGCTCTTTTACAGAATGGTCATCAGGTTAAGCCTAATGTTGTCTGCTCATAGTTTGGATGCCCACGAGTTACATAATTTAAAAGGTGAGCTCACTGTGGAAGTGCATTCGCCAGGTTTTATTTAGGTATATCATCTTCTCTCTCCCATAATGAGTTGAGCAGAAACTGGTTCTGCCAGTTTGCAACAAAAGATTGACTGGAGACTGGTGACATCATTACTTCCAGAACCAGTTTTTCCAGGGGTTACACACAAGGGCCAAACTACACCTAATGTTATATGTGTGAATGTAGTTAATGGGTCCTCTTTTATTTTTAATAGCACCTGCTGGGAGGAGCAGGAATGAAACTCTGTTACATCCTTTCCCTCCATCCCACGGTCCTGGTGTCAGACACAGAAACACATAAGTTATTGTATGCCCCAGGAGGGAAGCAGCCATTAATACTGGCATTGATAATGACAATTTCTCTCCTGGAGAAAATAGCAGCTTTGAGGTATGGACATTTTTCACAAGGACTATGGCATGGAGAGAGAAGAGAATAAAACTTAAAACTGAAACCCTGCAAAGCACATATTCTGCTACCAACTCTGACCCCAATTCTGCTACCAACTCTGGCCTCAAAACACATATTCTGCTACCAACTCTGGCCTCAAGATACCAAGATTTACCCAGTATACCAGAAGGAGCGTCTCCACCCCCATCGTTCTGCCTGGGCCTTCTGGCGGTTCCCTCGTTGCGCGAAGCCAAGTTACAGGGAACCTCGTTAGTGGCACCTGCCCTGTGGAACACCCTCCCACCAGATGTCAAAGAGAAAAACAACTACCAGACTTTTAGAAGACATCTGAAGGCAGCCCTGTTTAGGGAAGCTTTTAATTTTTAACAGACCATTTTTAAAAAATATTTTGTTGGAAGCCGCCCAGAGGGGCTGGGGAGGCCCAGCCAGATGGGTGGGGTATAAATAAATAAATTATTATTATTATTATTATTATTATTATTATTATTATTATTCAGGCTTGCTTATTGCAGCTCAGATTGCCCTGCCCATTTTACAAATTGCTCAGACTTCAAACTGCACTTGAGCCCTAAAAGTGGGATCTTATGAATAAATCTGCATCAGTATCTACTACTAACAAAAAACCACCCATTTTTGCCACCACCTGTTCCAAAATAGAGTGCCTCCGTATCACTGGGACCTGGCCATCTGAACAGCTAAAACAAAAACTTTCAGGGAATAGGACTCAAAGACTGTTTTAATAATTTGAGCCTCTCCGTCAAATACACTAGCTGTGAGTGGGACAGGCTTTCTCCCTATGCACACAGTGCTTCTCTCATTGAGGAATAATTATTTCCAAACACTATGCATCCTAATTTAGTTATCTATTTTAAAAGCTTCTCAATGCCAAATTGCCTAACAAATCAGTTTACAAATCAATAAGCATATACAAACGAAGCACTACAAGCACTGAAAGCCAATTACATCCAAAAATAGAATACAAAACTAGCACAGAGCAAGTAGTCCTTTTAATTCAGCATCAAAAGGGCATGATTTAAAAGTGGGGGGGGGGTTGCTGTTTAAAAGTTGTTAAAGGCCTGCCTAACATCACTCAGAGCAGAATTCCAAAACTGGGGGGCCGCCGCAGAAAAGGTAGTGTTCTATGTGCTTGCGAGCCTAATAGTTTTTACAGTAGATCTGCCATACGTCAGGATTTTCCCAGACTTCACCGGGATTTCAATGGTAGAGATGGCATCCTTGGGAATTTCCGAAATGTGGTGCTTTGTCAA
This sequence comes from Zootoca vivipara, assembly GCF_963506605.1. NCBI lineage: Eukaryota > Metazoa > Chordata > Lepidosauria > Squamata > Lacertidae > Zootoca > Zootoca vivipara. Next base: position 71,611,436 of record NC_083279.1, on the reverse strand, counting down.
CAACTTTGGGGTTTCCCTTAAAAAAGCCTCAACAACTTTTGAGGTGTCCTGGGTTTTTTTATTTTTGAAATATAGCAACCCTATTTCACAGGCACCTCTGAGTAGTATGAGGGCATGAGTAGGCTAATGTGTGTGCACACAGTCCATAATATAACCTGGTCCCAACCATTTAGGATTTTAATATCATCACCAGCACTTTGAATTGGGCCCAGAAACACACTGGTAACCAGTGCAATTGGCTAAGTACCCTGTTTCTCATATTTTAAGACATACCCATAAAATAAGCCATAGCAGGATTTTTAAGCATTCAATGAATATAAGCCATACCCCGAAAATAAGACATAGTGATAGGCGCAGCAACAATGCCGGCCGCGGCAGGAGGAGGGAAAAAATAAGACATCCCTTGAAAATAAGCCATAGTGTGTTTTTTTGAGGAAAAAATAAATATAAGACGTGTCTTATAATATGAGAAACACGGTATATGTGTAACATGACCCCAAGGTAAAGGTAAAGGGACCCCTGACCATTAGGTCCAGTCGTGACCGACTCTGGGGTTGCGCGCTCATCTCGCATTATTGGCCGAGGGAGCTGGCGTATAGCTTCCAGGTCATGTGGCCAGCATGACAAAGCCGCTTCTGGCAAACCAGAGCAGCACATGGAAACGGCGTTTACCTTCCCGCTGTAGCGGTTCCTATTTATCTACTTGCATTTTGACGTGCTATCGAACTGCTAGGTTGGCAGGAGCTGGGACCAAGCAACGGGAGCTCACCCCGACACAGGGATTCGAACCGCCGACCTTCTGATCAGCAAGCCCTAGGCTCAGTGGTTTAACCACAGCGCCACCTGGGTCCCCAACATGACCCCAACCAGTAGTAGCTAAACAGCTGCATTCTGTACCAGCTGTAACTTCTGAACTATCATCAAATGCAACCCCATGTAGAAAGCTTCAGAGGAGTCTAGCCTGGCAATCTCTAGTGCATGAATAATTGTGGCACGGCCCAACATCTCTTAATAGGTTCACAGCAAACAAACTGAAGCTGATAAAAAGCAGCTGCAGCCCTCAGCATCTGGGGGCTGCACACCCAAGCTGGAAACTTGGTCTTTCAGGGTGAGTGCAATTCCATCAAGGATTGGTTGAACACCTCCATCCAGGGTAATCTGCTTTCCTATTCACAGCATATCTGTGTTAGCTGGCTTAAGCTTCAACTTTTAGGAGTAAGAAGGAAGGCTTCAAGGACAGAGGGCGCGGTGCCATGGATTTTTGACCCTCTTTTCAGATTAAGAACTAGCTCTCCTCCCATTCTTTATTCTTTAAAAGGTTTTGCTCCGTTTTTTTATCATATGTAATAGTTCCTGACTTCATGTCACATATTGGAGAACAACGGTTGAAACTGCTGTAGGGTGCAATACACAGTAGGAAACACTTTAATGAATAATAACATTTCCTTTGAATACAATACTATGACTTTGCACTGTCCTTGACTAGCCAAACTTGCATTCAATGCAGCTCATGCCTAATCCAGCTGTTTACTCTTCAGTTTCAGAATGGTTGTCATATGGAAAGTATGCCTCACACAAAGAGCCAAATTGCTTTCTTGCTTTCTTTCCTACATCAGTGCAAACAGCAGCTTGGAATTTTAGAATAAAGTAGAATTGTTTACTGCAGATCTTACTAATTCTCTATTGAATATGGGCTGTTTTAAAGCTTCAGATAATGTTTCAGTAAGGATATTTTAAAAATGAGATCAGGTTAGCTTGTGTCATGGGCACATTTGAAAGCTGTGCAAAATACACAAGGGAGATATGGAGGATTTGCAAAGGGATGAAATGAATGGGCAGGGCCTTGTTGAACATTCTGAGAACAAAAGGCAGATACATCCAGAAGATTAAAGAGCAAAATGTCAGCGCTGTTCAAGCACAGAGAAATTAAAGGCAAGCAAGCAAGGCACAAATGAAATGAAATTAGCAAGAAGATGTTCTGCAAGTACAAATGAACTAGAAACCTCCCCCCCCCCATCTCTTCTTAATCTGCTGTTTGAACTTCTTGAAAATGTTTCAACATTATGGCAAGGCCCAAAGATCCAAGGCTAGGGATAGGCAAATATGTCAGTTTTGGTTTCTCTTCATTTCTCTTTTTTCCAATCTTAACATCAGTTAAGTTCCCATTTTTTTAAAAGAAATCTTCATGAAAATTCACCAGCATTTCAGTGCTGATTCCTCCTAATACCATATACACATTTCTGTATTCGATTTTGCCAGATACATGCATTTTTGCAAAGCAATTTATAAACCATCGTTGTACACATTTTTATGCACACTTTACCCTAGCATGTGCATTTTTATGCATATTACCTGACTGGTGAACTGCATTGCAAAATTCTGAAAAGTGTGAATTTTAAAGAACGGCTGGGCTTCAGTTTACATACTGGAGAAACCCAGCCAGATGGGCAGGTATAAATAAATATTATTATTATTATTATTATTATTATTATTATTATTATTATTATTTCAGAAAGTGTGCCTCAATGAAGGTGTCCTTTAAGTTGTTTCATTTTCATCACAACAAAGCCTTCAGTATTTTTTGCATTACGTTTCCAAGTTACAAGGTTCAAATTTGCTTTAAATATAAAAATGCAACTTGTAGCTCCACTCATAGGATGCAACATTTCCCTCTTACCTACTACAAGCCTTTCCAAATCTGGCAGGTGCGAGAATTGTCTCTTAAATTCCTCATTCCTATATTTGTAAGTGGAGCTTGAGATCTGCAAAAAGAAAAGTTTCAATTAAACAAGTTTTTTTGTGTTTTATTATTATCAAATCCTCGCAGAAAAGCAAGTGTCAGAATGAACGCAACTGTACAGTGCCCACACCCAGTGAATTAATCATGCACTGTCGCCTTAAGCACAACCCAGTCTCCAGCCTTCCCTTGATCTGGCAGAAACCCTCCTGCAGTTCTGAAGCCTCCTGAATCCCAGCCAGGAAGTTGTACATGGAGTTTGCATTCCATATCCAAGGTTTAACAGACAACACAAAAGGAAATTACTGTTGTCATCTCATTGGGCAATGTGCACTTACGAAATATAGCAGTCTGGATGTATCATAGATATTAATGCAAAATGCAAAAGCAGCTGTACAGTACTCTGCTATTGCAATCCTGACCGCCTTCCATCTGTAGAAACATGCACAAGGCTGAGATGTGGATGTGAGATAAAGCCACAGAATGTGAGTGTGAGATAAAGACTCCTCCTCTGTGACTCAGGACATCTCAGACTGTTTCCAAGGTGTGGAAAGGAGCAGTGGAAAGGAGCTGTGCTCTAGCAACTCCCACATTTCCAAGGTAGCATAAGAAGAGGTCATAGAGGCCTTCCCTGGTAGAAATAGCATGTGCAAGTTAGTACTTCACTTGGGATTCTGGAAGCGGCAAGCTCAGTCCCTGGCAGAAAATGGCATTCCATGAGGACCTAACTAGTGTCCTTCCCTTTCTTGTGCCCTAGCATGGGGAAGCTCTGGCCCAAAGACTAGGCCTCTGGATTTGACCTACAAGGGCATTCTGGGCAAACTGCACCCAGCTGCCAGTCACGTGGTATCATATGACATCAGGCACTGAGATCTGCTATTTCCATAAGCACAAAGTGCTAAAGTAAGCGATAAGGGAACTCATATCTCTAGTCTTGGCACCATGAGACCACAGTGCTAAGATCGGAGATAAGCCTCTGCCTGGTTTTTTTAGAAGACGCAAACAAGAAAAAAGGCAGCAGGTACAAAAAGCCTCTACCCCCTCTTTAAAAGGCAACTGGCAAAGACTTATATCCAATTAAGATAAGCTTCTACTACTGCTTTTTAATATAAAAGAAAAACCAGAGGTTTATCTCTGATCTCTGAGGTGTGGGACTTTAGAACAAACTTTGGAGATGTGCCTGTGTCTGCTACCATGGCTTTGAACTTTAGAGTCACCTGGCATCATATGATTCATACGACATCCATAATTAACAGGCGGGTGGTCCTCACCTTCCTTTCAGAATGGTCTAAAGCAGGCATCCCCAAACTGTGGCCCTCCAGATGTTTTAGCCTACAACTCCCATGATCCCTAGCTAACAGGACTAGTGGTTGGGGAAGATGGGAATTGTAGTCCAAAACATCTGGAGGGCCGAAGTTTGGGGGTGCCTGGTCTAAAGAGTATGGTCCAGTTCTGGATCCACCACTCCAGCTGTTTCTAGTTCTCCCCCCACCCCACCCTTCCTTAAGCTAAGATGTTTCAGAATATTGGTGCAAAATGATGGGCCAGATTCAACTAAATAGTTGTGCTGTTAGAAACCAGCACAGCAAGTCCTGCTAGTGCAATAGGGCTTTCCCTCTTCTCCCACCCCCACCCCGGCAAATCAGCTTGGGATGTGTGTGACAGGAGAATGCCCAGAACAGCATGTTGGGGGGGGGGAGTGTGTTCCAAACAGCCAAGCAGAAATACTTGCACTGATGGAGCAATGTCATAACAGCCACTTTGAATTCCACCCAGCATCTTTAATGTAGAAATGGAGAACCTGTGGCCCTCTAGATGATGCTGGACTGAAATTACCACCATCCCTCACCTTAGGAACCTGGTGGCTAGGACTGATAGGAGCTGAGGTTCAATACCTGGAGGGCCACAAATCTCTCCCACCCTGCTTTAAAAGATTCAGCCAGAAATCTCACAGAATAAGTGGCAAACACTGGCCAGGTCCTACTAATTTTCTTCTATGTTTAATAGCGCAGAGGATTAATATAGATGCTGCATGTATTCTGTTCATTCTTGCAGGTCATCATGTGAGATATACATCATTTTAGAGTTCTTTAAGCTCCCTTTGGAACATCAAAGAGGATTTCTCCACTAGCAAGCCGATTCACTGTAATTGTCCCTGGGTAAACAAAAAACTTCTTCAAGCATGCTTAGATTATCACAATACTCAGGCCAAAGCAACACTGCTAAAAATCAGCACTCCAGGGGAGTCTTTTCAAAGTTAAACTGCACAAACTACGTAAATCTCTTGAGCCTCAGCACTGCTAGACCACACCAGGCCTCACCTACAAACCGCTTGGTGTATGACTGTTTTCCCATAAAGTGAACAAAGACTACCAAAAATGCAATTGTTTCTAAGCAGAAGATACAACGTCTAAGACAAAGAGAAAAGATATATAGCTTAAAATAGTGGAAAAAGCAGTGGAATGTGTAGGATCTTAAATAAAGCTCTTTCCCCCCCTTGCGTCTTGTATTCTTCAGCATAATCCACATGCTGCTTTTTCCAGGCATAATATTTTAGTATAAAAGGCATGTTTATGGTGGAAGGACAATTAAGATACTCTGCTTCAGTTGGAATTAAAGCAATTAGTCAGGAAAACACCAAAAGGAAGGGTAACTTCTTCATACAGCACTTAGTTGGGACTATAGCATCCACTCCCACAAGAGGTAGAGATGGCCACCAACTTTGATGCCTTTGAAAGATTAGAAGAATGGCTATGTTCTATGTCTGCTTTCAGAGGCACTATGACTTTGAATGCCAGTTGCTGTTCACTGCTGACTGGCAGCAGCTCTAGAACCCAGGGCCCTCCATACATTGTTGGATTGCATTTCCCATCATCCCTGACCAATGGTCATGCTGTGGCTGATTGAAGCTGGAGCCTAACAACATCTCCAATGGTTTTGGAGAGTCATTCCTGCTCTAGCAGTTCTGAAACAGGTGTCTTTCACATCATCCACTACCTAAGATGCTAAGGTTTAAGCTTGTGACCTTCTGGGTGCAAAGCATGTGCTCTATGGTTCTCTCCACGGACAATCTCCTGCATCAAATCTAGTTTGACTCCAATCCTTGCACAAGGGCACACTCCCTCCCTGAGCCCCTTCCAGTGCAGCCATTAAATTGGGATGCTTCCACTACTGGTTCACATTAACCATGGTTTAGTGTTATGTCTGAACAGTAAAGTGTGGTTAATTGTAACTATATGTCAGCTTCATAAGCTATTGTTTGAAGCTGGCTTGCTTCTACTCATCACAGTTAAGACTAGGTTCAGACAATACCACAAAGCAGCATTTAATTTCCAAACTCCTCCTTGCCACTGTGGTGGTGGACAGAGGCATACATAGGGTCGCTTGTGCCAAGGGCAAGGAGTTGCATTGGCGCCCTCTGCCAAAAAAAAAAAATCAAAATCATTTTACCGCAAGGGCAGGAAGCTTCTTCCACGTTTTATCTCACCACAACACCTATATGTCCTACACTCCAAAGTCTGATAGGTGATTTTTGCGTGTGTGCGTGTCCCCAGTGGAGGGCAGTTTTGCCAACCCCTAAGTACACCGCTGCTGGTGGAGGAAGGGGAGAGCGTGTGAGCCCAAGGCTCCTTGTGCCTCAGCCTCATAATACCAAGCCATGGTTTATTTTTACATGTGAACACAGCTCACAACTGCTTTCTCTCTCACACATGCTGCAGCTTTCCTATTACCTTTTCTTAACATAATCTACATTGACTCCCAGTACATTTCCGAGCACAGTTCAAAGTGTTGGTGCTGACCCTTAAAGCCTCGGTCCAGTATACCTGAAGGAGCATCTCCACCCCCATCGTTCTGCCCGGACACTGAGGTCCAGTACCGAGGGCCTTCTGGCGGATCCCTCATTGCGAGAAGCCAAGTTGCAGGGAACCAGACAGAGGGCCTTCTCGGTAGTGGCGCCCGCCCTGTGGAATGCCCTCCCATCAGATGTCAAAGAGAAAAACAACTACCAGACTTTTAGAAAACATCTGAAGGCAGCCCTGTTTAGGGAGGCTTTTAATGTTTAATAGATCACTGTGTTTTATTTTTCTTTTGTGAGCCGCCCAGAGTGGCTGGGGAAACCCGGCCAGATGGGCGGGGTATAAATAATAAATTATTTATTATTATTATTATTATTATTATTATTATTATTAATGTTCTACAGGAGCGTGGGCTCTCTGCATTGTTTGCAGGTGCATTTTACTGCTCTCAGAATCAGCACCTAAACCCAGAGAGCCCTGCTGACTTGCTTACTCTCCTTCTGTCTCTCGTTCGAGAAAGAAAGTTTAATATACTTAACTTCCATAGGTCATGTGGCTCTTTTACCAAATTTAGTACTGTTTAGTCTAGAAAATAGGTGTTGTTAATAGTGCCAAGATATTGCTGATGTACACATATACACAAACCTCTTAATATATGCATGGCCGTCATTTCGTGACCACAACATCAAGGTGTGTGAGTGAGCTTCAGCTTCACCTCAGATAAAATGTTTTTTCGCTGGAGCCAGCTGCAAATCCAGATGAGAATCAGCTGAATTGAAACATCTCTATTCTTCAAGCCTTAGAACAGGGGGAGGCAACCTAAGACCCAGGGGCCGGATGTGGCCCAATCGCCTTCTCAATCCAGCCCGTGGATGGTCCGGGAATCAGCGTGTTTTTACATGAGTAGAATGTGTCCTTTTATTTAAAATTCATCTCTGGGTTATTTGTGGGGCATAGGAATTCGTTCTTTTTTTTCCTTCAAAGTATAGTTAGGCCCCCCACAAGGTCTGAGGGACAGTGGACCGGCCCACAGCTGAAAAAGGTTGCTGACCCCTGCTTTAGAAGAATCAGGCCTGTGTGTTCTACTTACATGCATTTTCTGTTCCTCTTCATTTCCCCTGAGCTGCTCTGGAGAGGAGAGTCTCCTAAGCAAAGGGCACTCTTCCAGAGGGCTAATGGCAGACAGAGGCCTGGTCATTAGTGTGATTATGTCCCAGTCTTTGGCTCAGCCCCCCTGCTACTTGTAGAGGCTGAAGGAGAAAGATTTTGGGGGAAAAAATCAGATTAACTGTGCAGTGTTTGGGCAGGTGAGATATTTTTTTTTGCCTTCAATCAGACCAGGAAAACATTCCCAGTAGAATCAAATAAACTAATTTTCAGAATAAAAAAATTCCTTCAGTAGCACCTGAAAGACCAACTAAGTTTTTATTTTGGTATGAGCTTTCGTGTGCATGCACACTTCATCAGATACCTTCGTGTGCATGCACACAAAAGCTCATACCAAAATAAAAACTTAGTTGGTCTTTAAGGTGCTACTGAAGGAATTTTTTTATTTTGTTTTGACTCAGACCAACACGGCTACCTACCTGTAACTAATTTTCAGAAACGTTCATGCCAGATGACACAACATCAATAATCATTTTTGTTAAGATTCAGATTAACTAAACACAGTGGTAGTTAAGAGAATGGAATCACTTCACCAGGTACAAGAGAAACATACCATTCAGGGTCACATTGCAGAGTATCTTAGAAACCTTGGCTCCAAGTCACTGAATCCTAGACACATTTTTTTTTAAAAAAATGCCCACACAACACACAGTCAGATAGGTAAAGAAAAAGGGATCGGTGGTATTCTACTAAACAGTCAAACTAGTGTGCTCTGCAATGCTCCCAGCCTCAATGATCAATCTGGTAAATCTCAAAGATTACAATCTAAAGAAATGGCAGTATGGCTGCTGGCAGCTGCTAGGCTATCTAGAGCAGAATGCCTGAAAATATATTTGTGGCATAAAGATGTATGCAACCTGGCTACTGCAGAAAAGATAACCCCACAATATAAAGGTTTCCAAAGGTTTAGAAGATCCGGAACATTTTTAGAAGAATTTTAGACAAATCCAGAAGAGTAGTAATGTGGAGCTTTATCATTTGTACCAATACAAATAACCTCCATGAATTTTTGGCATGTCCACTGCAAGAAATATAGAGCTCTTAATGTTTCTACTAAAAGGCTTCCCCGCGTATCTTCTAATATTCACGACAAATTAAGAGGACAGGTACATGGCCTCCTTTGTAATTTCTGATGGGGATGTGGGCTTGGGAGAGCACATATTTCTTTCAAACCATGTTCAGTCATGTGATTTGGGTCCAGTAGGTGTCAGAATTTAATCAATGCTTGGAGTGTTAAGACTAGGTGTGTTAAGCCAGAGCCTGTGCATTAAGATGTGTGCTAGACACTGCTAATCCTTTAATTAAGCCAAGTGTTGAAAGGTTAATTAAGGTGGCTAACTTCATTGTGAGGAAATTGCCTGGGCTGGTGGGCCATTAAGAAGACTACAGAGGATCAAAGGAACTCTGCGTGACACAACAAATGGGTGAGGCTCCTCTTCTTCTAGAGATGAAGCCAAGTACGTTAGGTTAGACGGTTAGGGTTCAGAGCCATGATGTGACAAATGAGTTATGTGATCTAGAAGCTGAAGAAAAGCTGCAGAAAGTAACAAGCCCTGTGTTGCAGACTTGAGTTAAAATACCAAAAAAAGAGGCAACACGTCGACCAATTCCAACGGGCTTACAGGGGTATGACATATGTGTATGACCCCTGTTCTGCAGATTGTATATAAACACTAAGTTAAAAAACTGAAGAAGACCAAACCAAAACAGTATGATTACCTTGGATCACTGTCTCGCATGTCGTTATAGTTTATAAAGATAAAAACAGATATATTTCGCCCGTTGGAATTGGTCGACGTGTTGCCTCTTTTTTTGGAAGAAAAGCTGCAGGCCATGGCAGATGTCTGTTTGAATCCAGGGTTATGCCTATGGGAGAAGCTAGACCATCTTGGAGTGTAATGTTGAGAACCCTTCTGTCATAGGCTCAGGTTGTATATGTGTGTAAATAAACCAGAGTCTGTACTGTGCCTCATTTCCAGAAGCAAACCCAAACCCTGGGTAAGCACACCTGGAAAATCGCACAACTCTGAGATTGGGGTGGCGTGTAACAAAAAAATTAACAGCCTTGAGACTGCTGTGGGATGAGGTTTAAAAATCTCTTAATAAATAAATCCTTGCCAGTCAATAAATGTTTCATAACAATTTCATCTAGTTTCTTTTTGTCCATGCAACAGCTCAACATCTTGCTTGTCAAGACAGAAGTCAACACTCAGTTCTTTTAAGAATTCTCCATCATGCAGAGATCTTAAAGTTTGCATACCAATCCAGTCAGTCAGTTCAATTACAAAGAAGGTAGGATGTCAGGAAAGGACCAGTATGCTCCTGGAATTTTAAAAGGTGCATTCACACTTAATTTTTCAATCATGCCCCAAAGCAAATTCACTTGACTAGATTTTTGTTTCCCCCTTCTGGGATTGTCAACACAAACAGGGAATTCAATACTGGAACAGTCTTAGGACTGGGGCACACTGTGCTCAAACATACTTTCTCACCAATGGGAGTGAACTCTTCCTTCCCAATGCACAATCCCTATAACAATGGGCAATACACATACACACATCTGTACTGAATTTAAGAAAAAGATGAAACATAGCTACATGTTTCATGTATAATGTGCATAATGTGTAGGTTGCCCGTAGGAGAAAACAGCTTACGTGGATAATGGGAAGCGTAAGATGCTGTTCACAGCTGGGAAGTAAGAAATAAAAGTAATGTTGCCTGCACCTTCAACTCACATGAGAGCTGAATGGGCAGAGCCAGTGCTGCAGATTCTTCCTCAGTTCCAAATATGGTCCCTGTTAAGAATTAGTGGCTTACAAGGACAGGGCACTACCATAATCAGCCAAAATCCTCATCGCACCACAACTACCGGTACTATGGCCAATACAGCTTCATAGCCTCTTGCTATGACAGCTCTCAGAGTAGAGGATATAAAACGATATAGAAGAGGAACAGCAGAAGAGGAATTAGGAACAAGAGTTTATCTTCCCATTCCCCAAGCTCTATGATGGAGGACACAACTTCTCTTTGGTAGAAAAAGGAAAGACATTTCTGAAGCCTTATACCTTGCTTGAGATATATATTTTTTCATATATTAGCTGTTTTTTTCATATGATGCTGAGTGGCAAAGAGTACCAGGCCACATATGTATTTTGTATAAGGTTCAGTTACTCAAGTAAACCCCAGAAACTAGTTCTTCCAGATAAGTAAGGCAATCCTTCAACAGCCTCCCAAACCAAAGTATGGATGAACACACACAGACACGTAAAGGAGCTTTTCAATAAATCTGCATCCTGCCTTATCCGTATTTTGACTCTTAAACACATTTGCAAATACTTAACAATCACTTCCCTCCTGATTGGGAAGGTGATAGAAGGCATCTGAAAATAGTGTTTTTAACATGACTCATATATGCCTCAATACACAGTGCTCCACACTGGCAGCACTGTTATGACAGGGCGACTGATCATACTTCCGCTGTGATCTAATCATGTACAGAATCTCCTTGCTTCCGCAACCCTCGTAATTTGCACCATGATTTTCATAAAGCTTCTCTAGCTCTGAAGAAATAAGGTTTCTGTTTCTCATAAATTAGGGGTTTTTTAAGGGAAAAAAGCAAAATGCTTTAAAATTTATTTTTTATTTTTTTATTGCAAGCTTTAAAATGCTTTGAAATATATTTTTTATTGCAAGCCAAAAAAACAACAACAGCTATTTAAGAAGACTAGAAAATGTTGTTTCCTGCACTCACTGTAAGCCAGGCTTGAAGTTTTAGAAATTTCCTTCCTATTATATACAGAAATAACCACATGGCACACAACAACTTAAAAAGCTGTGCACTTATATTTTGCAGGGCAACAGGCTACCGATTCATGCCAAGTACAGACGCTATGGTGAAAATAAAACCAACTCAAACCATGCCAACGGCCTATACAGAAGCGATTATTTTTAACATTTAATTGAGATCATATCCTCAAACAACAAAACCACAAAGAACCCACATTTATGATGTTTTTCATCGTTGCCTGGCAGCGTAAAACTCTTAAATACTTAGGAGTGGGTGATTTTGTTGTTGACGCTTTTATGCATGAGTATTATCTGAAATGAATCTAAAACAATTGCTTTGGTTTTCTTGGCTTTATTTTCACCATGGTTAATGTAGCAGGAATTAAGGAGATTCTGGATCAAAGGGATATATTTCTGTTATACTACTATGTAATGTTTAGCATATCCTACTTTGCTTGCTGGGAAAGCAGTTCAGGATTTCCAAAGTCTGTTTGTAAGACCCAAGATCTGAGCTATTTAGCCACCAAGCTGAAATAAAAAAATTAAGGTTTTATATATATAATAACTGTTCATCAATGTACCAAGCAGACACGTACACAAATGTATGGGCCACATGTGTGAAGTTGACAAAATGTTTCTGAAATGTACTCGGAGTCGAGAGTGAATTTCATGCTCTTTATTCAGCTCATAGTCATCAAGGAGAAGAGGAGAAGAATGGCTCTTTTCCCCAAACCATCTGCTTATATACATTATTTACACAATGGGCCTTGCGTGATTGGCTACTTCAGGGCTACACCTGTGGGCCAATTATATTGTGGATTGACTTCTGCCTGCAGCCTGATTGGCTGCTCCTACAGGCCAATCAGGTAGCAGGTTCACTTCTGCCAGCCGCCTGATTGGCTGCTCCAGCAGGCCAATCAGGTTGCGGATTCACTTCCATCTGGAGTTGGATTGGGTAGCTCCCGCTGATTCTGAATCCTATTGTTCTAGGATTCAGCTCAGTACATAACAGTTTCCCTGCAAGGAAGGAGGGGGCGAGGGAACCTTCCCATTGTCTCAGGAATTAAAGTGATTACCATCTCAAAGGAATGGCCAGACTACTAGGAAGGGCAATCAGAGAAGGCATTATCAGATAGCCTGGCAGACAGGGGATAAACAAAGTACAGTACAGTACTCAGATTTCTGTTGTAGACCGCCCTTTTCTGTGATGTAGGTATGATGTATCTGGGGGGTGGTCTTGGGCTACACCCCTTCTGTGATGCTTCTGGGGGTGGTCTTGGACTACAGGGTGGGCAATTTTATGTCTTATATAAGGGCAGGCACGCCTTTGTTCTAGGTCCTCCTCTTTCTCCTGCCTGTGAGGGGGTACCCTGTTGCAACAGTTCAATAAAGATGAAGCTTACTAGCTGCTTTGCTTCTCAAAAAGCAGAAGACATCAAGAAGAGGTGGCAAGAATACACAGGGGAATTCTACCAGAAAGATATGGAGGTCTCATACACCCCAGGTAGTGTGGTTGATGACCTTGAGCCAGACATGAGAGTGAAGTCAAATGGGCCTTTGAAAGCATTGCTAATAACAAGGCCAGTGGAAGTGATGATATTCCAGCTGAACTATTTAAAATTTTAAAAGATGATGCTGTTAAGGTGCTACACTCAATATGCCAGCAAGTTTGGAAAACTCAGCAATGGCCAGAGGATTGGAGAAGATCAGTCTACATCCCAATCCCAAAGAAGGGAAGTGCCAAAGAATGCTCCAACTACCGCACAATTGCGCTCATTTCACACGCTAGCAAGGTTATGCTTAAAATTCTACAAGGCAGGCTTAAGCAGTATGTGGACCGAGAACTCCCAGAAGTGCAAGCTGGATTTCGAAGGGGCAGAGGAACCAGAGACCGAATTGCAAACATGTGCTGGATTATGGAGAAAGCTAGAGAGTTTCAGAAAAACATCTACCTCTGCTTTATTGACTACGCAAAAGCATTTGACTGTGTCGACCACAACAAACTATGGCAAGCTCTTAAAGAAATGGGTGTGCCTGATCACCTCATCTGTCTCCTGAGAAATCTCTATGTGGGACAAGAAGCTACAGTCAGAACTGGATATGGAATAACTGATTGGTTCAAAATTGGGAAAGGAGTACGAGAAAGCTGTATATTGTCTCCCTGCTTATTTAACTTATATGCAGAATTCATCATGCGAAAGGCTGGACTGGATGAATACCAAACCGGAATTAAGATTGCCGGAAGAAATAGCTGCTTTGCTTCTCAATATTCTCTGGTTGGCCTCTGTTATTTTCTCCTACCGATGGAGAACCTACAAAGGACTCTATGAGGGCTCTTGTATACCCCATAAGGGAATAAGGGCAGATTTTGTTTATTACAGAGCAAATGTTTTACTTAGCTCGGAAAAACAAAAACAATTTCCCATATTCTACACGTGCTCCTGAAAATCCATGAGCCTCATAGGCTCTCCCATTAACAGACAATGGAAAGTTTGGCCTCCGGCACAACAGAGGCAAGAACACTCCCGATGAGCTTGTGAATACTGTCTAGTCAACACCTTGCAGCTTTAGGATGGGGATTAAATCACCACAAGACACATACATCCAGAGGTGTGCTGTCTTCAATGCCCAGTTAATTGGCAGAGAGAAACAGAAATGCTAGAGGGGTCAGAACAGACCCAGCAGAAGCCAAAGAGCAGCATTTGTGCAGGATTCTCCTGTACCCATGCCATGCTTGCTTATTTGGAGGAATGATTTCCTCTGGATTACTGAGCCATGTAAATGTATTATGAGAAATATGTTCTTGCCCATTCCTTTGTATTCCCATTAAACCACAGAAATATAAGCCCTCTGCAGCTATTAGTCCTTTTATGCCCAGAGCCAGTTTGCAACTCTTTGACCACTGTCTCCCACAGCATGTGACAAAGACACATGTCACACAGTGAATTTGGCGAGATTTCCCCAAGTACTACTGATCCTGACTTAGGTGCAGTTCTATACGGTCAGAGGGGAGTCAGCCCACCAAACTCAGCGAGACTTGTTTTGAGAAAACAGATACAATAAGGCTGTTCAACAAACTTCACAAAATGCAGTTCCACTCAAGTGATACTTTCTGATTATCTTTGTGTGCTGGAAATCAGGATTCCTCCTTCCTGCCCAAATCACCTATCCCAGATATCCACATGTGGGTGTAATGTTAGCAGGGGATAAAGGTGTGTCGGTCCAAATTGCACAGTCAATCCTCATAAAGTATGAGGGAACTCAGCTGGCCTTCACATGCTGAATTCTAATGTGTTATATTATATTTAAACATTATAGCTGTGCATGTATAGCCTGCAGGGCAGACACACCTGTTATGCAAGGTGGGAGGGTACAGTTTTGCTCCTACATTTCACAGAGGAAGAAATCCAGGGGGAAAGGGTTATCCAACCCAGGTCACTGTTTTTCTGCAGTTTTTTGAAATTATGCTTTCTCCATGCCTCCATGGAATTAGCTCCTCTCTAATGCTATCTGTATCAAATGCTATGTACTCAAAGCTAGATAACTTTATTATTCAGGCACAATTCTCTGGGCTCCTTCCAACAATATCGCTTCACTATATCACTGAATAAATTTATATTAAAATTAATTATCAATCCCAAAATAGTTGAGCACACTGATATGCATTCTAGTCAAATTAGATTACGTCTGCAAACTGCTTAGGAGCATTTCAAATGTCTCAATTCAATGAAATAGATTTAGGCCCCAAAGAATCCTGGGAACTGTAGTGTGTTTAGAATTGTTTGGAAACCCTTATGTCCTTTTCAGCAAGCTACAATTCCCACACTCTTTTAACAGTCAATACCCAGGGAACTCTGGGTATAGCAGCTCTGTGAGAGGAGTAAGGGTCTCCAAGCAACTCTCAGCATCCTTAACTGGTTTTCAGGATTCATTAAGAGAAGCCATGGCTGTTTAAAGTGGTATAATGCTTTAAATATATATTGTAGATGATCACTTAGTGTGTTCTGTGCCTCCCTTCATCTTTTCCCATAAAATATTGTTTACTCTTGTCTCAAAGTATACACTGGACTAGAAGACAATGTGACCAAAACCCAACTGAACTACTAGGATGCGTGCCTTTCAACTTTCATATAATGCTTGCTAGGGGGAAAAAATAACAGCAGCATCTAGGCATACGGCACCGTTAAAAAAGGAGTCTGAATAGGGGACGCACACACCAGATATAGCTAATGGTTCAATCCAGTCAGACTCATAACAAGTATCTAATAAGTTTAAAATTCTTCTATACCCTTCAACTTAGTTCTTGTTGATGTGCTAAAACTGCATCTATGCCACTTCATTAATAGGTGGAAGCTTGGATTAATTTAGGCTTTTCCACCCACAAACAAAAAGACCCATGCACATAGAAAACTAGCCACAGATAAACCCTAAAGTCTTTTGATTTTTTTAAACTAAGTAATCTTGGAACATCTGATAGAACCTACCTTGAAAAGAAGAGTATATCCTCTAAGGGCGAATCAGCATCAAATCCACTGGGAGAATATTCCATTGTATGGGGCTGAGGTGTGTGTTGTGGCAAGCATGCCAACGTTTAGAAACATGGTCCGGTTGGTTTAGAGGTACGGTTCTCTTGTTGTTTTCACAGCTCCCTTAACTATATGTCCAGGAGTACACTTGGGAAGATCTGTGCTTATCCTAAGATGCCAGATCACTGTTAGGCATGGTGTTAAAAGTCAACTGTTTTAAACGTTTGAGAGCATGCTGCCAGCAATTATATCATTCACGTGTTTGTTATGAATCAGGATGCAAGAACAGGTCGCAGTCAGCTGTGAATAACCCTGCCAGGTGTTACTGAGACACCTAATTAGCACAGCAAAACATGACAGAAAATGACAGTGCACTACAATTACAGTGCGTTATAGTGCTTAATGTGTTAAGTGAGGTATGTTGCCACCTGATCGGGCTCATGCGCCTCCTACAGCAGCCTTCCCCAACTTGCTAGCTCTACAGATGTTTTGGATTACCATACTATGCTGAATTTTGTGAAATTACTGGGCATCACGAACCAACCATACTCAGCACAAGGAGAGCTACTCTGCTTCACCTTTCCAAATTATTATTTTTTAAAAAAGGAGAAACAATAGACTTGTCACAGAACTCTTTGTCTCCCACTGTGAAAGCCAGATTTGCAAAATCCACAAGTTACTAACCCACCTTTCATAGAATCATAGTGTTGGAAGGGCTCCTGAGGGTCATCTAGTCCAGGCATAGGCAAACTCTGCCCTCCAGATGTTTTGGGACTACAACGCCCATCATCCCTAGCTAACAGGACCAGTTGTCAGGGATGATGGGAGTTGTAGTCCCAAAACATCTGGAGGGCCGAGTTTGCCTATGCCTGATCTAGTCCAACCCCACTACAATACATGGATCTCAACTAATGCATCCATGGTGGATGTCCTCATTTAACTGTTTTATAAATATTTTAATAATAGAAAATTTGTGGCCTCTATTGCATACAAGCATTTAAATGCATTTTAAGGGATTATTACCCCACCCTTCTAGTGTAAATGCACTACACAGGGTGGCTTATAAGATCATTCATTAAAAACATACAGAAACATTGCAAAGGAGACAGGCTCAACAGCTGATCATCATGAAGGCCACCCAAGGAAAATTGGACTTTTGGACTTGTAAGCACATCCTTCAACCTTTATTGCCATAAATGTTTTCTGTTTTTAACAATGATAAACCTTTTCAAGATTTTACAAGGAATTTTGGTATTTGATATTTTTGCTAAAATAATATTATGGAAATCTACACTGATTCTCTCTAAGTAAACATTAGTGAATTTACAAGCAATGTTTCCCAGCAACATCTAGTCTAAACCAACAGCCCTTGGGGGGGGGGGGGAATCTGTGAGAATCCAGGCTCTCTTCTTACTTGAGTTTAACCACACACAAAAAAGTCTCTAGAGGTGCAATTACAGCTTCATGGAAATATTCACAGCCCAACAACTAAGGCTTAATTAACAATTGCGTCCTACCTTTCTACATCATTATACAGATTAGCCGAAAACAACATTCCCTGCAGAAATCTGTTTCCTGCTAGTTGGCCTCAAGAATCACAATTGGCAAGCATACAGAAATGAAACTTAAATCTCAGTTCCTTGTTCTAAATTTGCATGTTTACCACCCTTTAGGACATTTTTGGGAAAAGAAAAAGGAATAGAACAGTTGATGTGGTCTCTCTGATGTGTGTCAACCCAAACTACTTTTAATTAGAATGAAATCACACCAACTATAAAATCCTATGCTTATTTATTCAGAAGCCAGAGTCTTAGTAACTGTTTTCAAGCACTGTACTTGCATGCGATAATGAACACATGTAGAGGGCCACACTCACGAGCCACATTCACAAGTCTACCCACTCAGTGGCCCTGCCCCTGTTATGGCCCCGCCCTCTGTTGTCTTCTTACTAGTCCTGTCTCCACGTGTTTAAAGGTCTAAAGTAGGGAGCTACAATATGAATAATATTATTATTATTTATACCCCGCCTATCTGGCTGAGTCTCCCCAGCCACTCTGGGCGGCTCCCAATTGAATATTAAAACAATACAGCCAGATGTACAATACAATACAGTACATAATGTAGATTCTCGTGATTCGGAACCCTGCATTATCACCCTTCTAAGACTGCATTCACATAGCAGTTTATTTCATTTTCACAATGTTTCCCTGTTAATTTCCATATTATGTTTGAGCTCTCTCATGATGTAAAATCCACTTCCAGAACTACAGTGGACCATAATGCAAGTTTACCACTCATTTCCATATTATTTGCAAAGAATTTCCCCCCTCCCCCAAGTAAATAACACAAAACTTTGCACTAAACTTGCACTATATTCCACTATAGGTCCAGAAGAGACTTTCATGTCATGTGAACGCTCAGATATAATGTGGAACTTAACAGTTAGGGAGAAGTCATGAAAACAGAATAAACCACCATGTGACTGCAGCCCCAACTGCACAGGCACTTGCAGCAGGCTCTCTACTTCAGACCTTCCCCCACAACATGTGGTTGGTGAATAGGCAGGGCCAATGAAAACACAACGGCAGGGGTACGGCATGGCCTCATTCTCCCATCACACAATTGTAAGCCTATTAGGGAAGAACAACTCAGAAAAGGCTAATGTGTTCAATGGGCCTCATAAGTATGGGTACTCATAAGTACGTTTAGGATTGCTGCCACAGTTTGATGCCTAATGTTCAGAGCTTCAAGGCTCCACCAGAAATTCACAGAAGCAAGAAATAATGGTTTTGCTAAACTCTAGTATAATGGATTTAAGATCCATGGAGCAAAATTTGACGTTTCCCCTACTAGCCATTTATTTAAATATTTATTTATTAAATTTGTACACCACCCTTCATCTGTAGATCTCAGGTGAGGAGATTCAAGCTGAGAGAATGCTGTGTGATGCTGAGGATCTAACACGCGAAGAAAGATCTCAGCTCAGCAGCTGATTCACTTCATCAGCTCAGGTATTTAACTTCTGACTCAAATTTCCTATGCTAAGAGTATGATTAATAATTTAAAATTGTAATCAAGGATGGCTCAGATAATGCTTCCATGCCTGGAGCAGGTGAGCAAGTAGCATTGGCCGAGTGATCGGACTCCCCTGTTTCACAGTTTACAGGTAGAATGGTTTTTTAATACAGAGAGATTTTCAGGCTGTAGACTTAAGCCACTTGGAAATTATGATTTCTTAGGCAAAACTAAACATGACATCATTCACAAAATTAGCAGTTGGGTGAATAGCTTTTAAGTGTAAATATCAGGTACAGTGGCCAATCCAGTCTGGGATCCAGGAACATGAGGGCTGGACTTTAACCCTTTGCACCCTGTGCTTCCAATCAGATCACTTCCACCTGCTATTTGTACTAGAAGTTTTTATTGGTGCGAATAGAATCGTTCCTTTCCCGTGTGCCTCCCCAATCCCAAATTTAGGATGCACTAGGAGGCAAGGATTAAAAACCCCTCTCTCCCTCTGCGTAGCTTAGTCAATACAGCATAAGACTCTTTAATCTCAAGGTTGTGGGTTCGAGCCCCATGCTGGGTGAAAGATTCCTACATCCAGGTCCCTTCCAAGTCCCAGCTCTACAATTCTATGATTCCCCTCACCAGGTTCGCAGCCTGGGTCAGCAACCCCACTTCCCTGGCTTTATATACCTACAAAACCAATCACACAGTTGCTAAACCTTGTAGTTTTCAGCAACTGCAACTGCTGAATAATAATAAAGCCCAGTGGCACAGCACTGGAGTGTACTTATTTATTTATAAAAGTATTTTTATACCACCATATCATAAAATATCACCGTGGTGTACCGTGATAAAATGTAAAATACCTTGAAAAAAACAATACAGATAATTATTAAAGTGATTAGTTAATTAAACAGCCACAAAGGCCTGTCAGCATAAAAAGGTATTCAAGAGAGGCCTTATGAAACTTCCACATTCTTAATAACATAATAAGAGCCTGCAGGATCAGGCCGATGCTCCATCAAGTTCAGCATCCTGTTCCCACAATGACCAACCAGGTGCCTACAGGAAGCTCACAAGCAGGATCAGAGTATTCTCCCCTCCAGCAAGTGGAGTTCAGAAGCATTACTGTATCCAGCTATGGATCCAAAGCACAGCCATCAGGGCTAGAAGCTATTGATAACCTCATCTTCCATGAATTTGTCTAATTCTCTTTGGTAGTCAGCACTGCCTCCTGTGGGAGCAAGTTCCCTAGTTTGACTATGCGCTGTGTGAAGAAGTACTTTCTTCTATCTGCCTTGAACCTGCCACCATTCAGCTTCAATAATGTCCACAAGTTCTTGTGTTACGCGGGAGAAAAACTTTTCTCTAGCCGCTTCCTCCATGCCACACATATCTGTATAAACTTCTACCATGTCACCTGTTAGTTACCTTTTCTCTGAACTAAGAAGTCCCAAACACTTCGACTTTGCCTCCTGCTGATCATTTCAGATTCCCTTTTCTGAACCTTCTCCAGCTTTACAATACCCATTTTGAGGCGAGGCAGCCAGAACTGTAGCGTTACGTAACCCTCTGGTTACATAAACTTCAGGATGCGAATGCGGCAAACCCGGAAGTATTTTCCGGGTTTCACTGCACGCACATGCGCAGAAACGCTCTACCGTGCTGCGCACATGCGCAGACATGGTCCTCAGGTTGCGGAAACCTCGGGATCTGACTGGACCTCCAGTATGGATCGCGTCCGCAACCAGAGGTACCACTGTATTCCATATGCAGTTGCACCATAGATTTGTGTGACACAGCATTATAATATTGACACTTTTATTTTCAAGTCCTTTCCTAATGATCCCTAGCATGAAATTTGCCATTTCACAGCTGCTGCACACTGGAGCGACATCTTCATTGAGCTATCTACTGTGACCAAAAGGTGCTGTTCCTAATAAGTCACAGCCAGTTCCATGAGCATATATGTGAAATGAAGATATATATTTTTTGTCCCAATATGCAACTTTACACTTTATGCCGAATTGCATGTGCTGTTTTACTGCCAATTTGGAGAGGCCCTTTTAGAGCTCTTTGCAATCTCTTTTTGTTTTAATGACCCTGAACAATTTAGTACCATCAGCAAACTTGGCCACCTCACTGCTCACCACTAACTCTAGATTGTTAATAAACAAGATAAATCAGTAAGCAAGCCCTGGAACCTTACAGTGCTGCTGTTGATGACTCAGTGTGAAATACATCAGTGAGGTCACTTCTCTTTAAATCAGCATACACACAGTGATCATTACAATCTCCCCAAGCTGTAAGAAGGGATTGACTAATTCAAACTGTTATAGAATGCAGGTTGCCTTGGAATAGAGATCGCTCATACATAACAGAGAGAACCCATGAAATTACCCAAAAGCTCCAGTCAGCATTCCAGTTGTATGGCGGGGAGGTTTGAATTTTCTCTGTACACACACTAAGGTTTTCCTCCGAGTCCACCAACAGCTGACTGATGAGGCCATGATCCACTTCTTGAAGTGCCTGTGAACAAGGAATAAAAGTGTGCAGCTTAAAAAATTGGAGTAAAATGGAGCATTTCTAGCTAAACCTTTAAGGCTCTGGATAAGCCACGAGGAACAAGGAAGGAACATTTCGAATCTACTTTGTTCTAATTAGGTTATAGCATTTCAAAGTCTTTTACCCCTTGATTAGTTCATTGCAAGCACACTATGCCTTTCATTTGTTGCACACAGGCTTCACATCTTCAGTTAAGGTTCCACTAATTCAACCAGCACTCTATATGATATATCTGGAGGGAAAGTTATTTTTACCCATCCTCTCTTTCCATTCCAGATAGCATGTTCATTGTCAACTGTAAATGCTGCTCATAGTGTTGCTGTAAGACAGTCCTGGACATCCACTGCATTTCCCCTTTGCTGACACATGAGGCAGAATTCTAAGAGTGTTTGAGAGGATTGTACCACTTCAGATTACAGGTGGGATGGTGGTGGTCTGGGTGATGCTGTGTGTCTTAACTACACCGTACTTGCAAGGAAAAAACAAACAAGATGGTTCAGTACAGTGGAACCTCGGTTTATGCCTACCTCCGTTTACGAACGCCGTGGACCCGTAAGTGTTTACATCCGGGTTCTGCGGTGTCAGATGCGCAGAAGTGATCTGCGCAGCGCGTGTGTGCATAGAAGTGCTCTATCGGCGCTTCGCGCACGCACTTAAGTGTGCCTTCAGCAAGCGAACGCCTCCGCGAGCGAACACCTCCACAGAACAGATTGCGTTCGCAAACCGAGGTACCACTGTAATTTCCTTCCCACAAGCAGAGATTTGTTTGTGTGAGGATGTATTTTAAAAAATGATTCCCTACCTACAGCCTGAAGTGGTACAAACTTTAGCCCATTCTACAGCTTGTGTAGATCAGACTATAATCAGCACAGTGTTGTGACGTGGGGTTTGTGATTTCAGCTCTCTTGACATAACATGCTGGAGACAGTTCTCTAGTAACAGCTCTTTATTAAAGTGAACAAGACTGACTGTGAGGGCAGGAAGGCTACATTTATAGGGACAGGGGACTGGCTAGGAAGGGATACATTTTGGAGGGAACAATATCAGGCAATCACAGTGCTGCCTTTTGGAGGGAACCAATAAGACAGAGGATCCAAATACAGCAGCTTAAATGAACCAATAGTAGCTGTACCCTCTGGAACCAAAAGGCAGTTACTTTATCCTAATGCAAATACAGACAATAATAATACAGATATAAAATCCTTTGACTCAATACACAACACCCCTCCCCCCCTAGTGAGCACAGCAGACGTAATCCCTCAGGTACTGTGGGGTCCTACAACTTCTACCTGATCTCCTGACAACAGGTGTTGCAGGTTCTGGATTGGGTGTTACCTGTGGTGGAGGGGCTGCTATAGGGGTTTCGTCAGGAACAGATGGAGTCCCAGACATCTCAGGGTCCCCTACCTGTACCTCGTCATCCTGAGGACTAGCAGACCCTGGTTCATTTGCTGAAGCCCCTGGTGACTGCACCTCTGGGCCATCTTCACTCTGGTCTTGCAGCTGTGCGTCATTAGCCAGGGATGAATTATCTGACTCCTCCCTGCTGAGCGCCCGGCGCCTCAGCTGATCTATATGTCTCTTCCAAACTTGCCCATTTTCCAAGGTCACATAATAGGACACAGGTCCACTAGCCCGGGTGATCACACCGGCCACCCACCGCGGACCTCGTGAATAGTTCCTCACCCAGACCAGATCTTCAGGGGCGAGATACCTTGTTGTGTCAGTTTCATCCTGGGGGGTTGCTCTTGAATTACGGTTTGGCATTTTATCTGGGTGGACATAATCCAGCACCGTTACCAGTCTTCTACCTAAGAGCAGCTCGGCTGGCGACTTGCCCGTCGCAGTACACGGCGTCGCATGCTGCAAAAATAACATTCGTGCAATGCGAGCCGACCAGTTACCCTCCATTAAGCGCGCAATGGATTCTTTGGCTGTTCGTACCATGCGCTCAGCCTGCCCATTGGAGGATGGGTGAAAGGGCGCGGATGTGACCCCTCTTATGAAGTTATCAGCCAAGAATGCCCTGAATTCTTGGGATACAAAAGCTGCCCCATTATCTGATACAATGGTCTCAGGTAACCCGTGGGTTGCAAACAGCTGCCTCAACACCTTGATTACGGCAGCTGATGCCATGCTAGGGACCATTGCCACTTCTAACCATTTGGAATATGCATCAACGATAACCAAAAAGACCTTCCCTTGGAATGGCCCAGCAAAATCTATGTGCAGCCGGCTCCAGGGAGTCCTGGACTGCTCCCACCAGTGGACTGGTGCTCTGGCCACTTCTGGCCGCACCTCTTGGCATGCCTTGCATGTTCGTACCCATTGTTCTATGTTCTGGTCCATTCCAGGCCACCACACATAACATCGGGCTAGCGACTTCATCCTGACCATTCCCGGGTGTCCCATGTGAAGCGTCTCAAGAACCCTGTTTCTCAGTGGTGCTGGGATGATCACCCTATCTCCCCATAGGAGACAACCCTTATGCATGGACAATTCGTGCTGCCTTGTCGCATAAGGCCTGAATTTTTCTTCATGCGGACCACCTGGCCACCCCCTCCCCACCCAAGTGAGCACACGGGAGAGAACAGCATCTTTCCTCGTTTTCTCAGCTATATCAGTAGCTGTTACAGGAGCCCCAGGAAGTGTTTCTAGCATCATAATGTGCTCCGCCGGAGCAGGATCCTCATTGCTCCCGCCAGGAAGGGGCAATCGACTCAGCGCATCAGCGTGGCACAACTGTTTCCCCGGCACATGGGTCAAGGTGTACTGGAACCCATTCAGGAATATTGACCAATGCAACATTCTGGGGGAGAGAATTTGTGGCGTTTGTTTGTTTGGGTTGAACAACCCTAACAGTGGTTTGTGGTCCGTTTCAATGGAGAAATGGCGACCGTACAAATAATCATAGAACTTTTTGATTCCTGACACAATCGCTAGTGCCTCTTTATCAATTTGAGCATAGTTGCGCTCCGTGGGTGACAACGTACGGGAATAGAAAGAGATGGGCTTTTCCGACCCATCCGGTTCCCTATGACTCAGCACAGCCCCCAGGCCGTATTGAGAGGCATCACATGCCAGGACCAGCGGCTTCGACTCATCATAATGAGCAAGGACGCTCCTGCTACTCAGCATTTCTCGCAAGGAGTCAAAAGCCTTCTGCTGCTCCCGCCCCCATCGCCACACAGTCTTTTTCTGCAAAAGTCTATGTAATGGTTCAGCTACCGAAGCTTTCTGGGGTAAGAATGAATGATAAAAGTTAATAAGTCCCAGGAATGACTGCAACTCCGTCTTGTTCTGTGGTCGTGGTGCCTCGATGATGGCCTTAATCTTAGCATCTGTGGGGTGGATGCCTGATGCATCAATTTTAAACCCCAAGAAATCCACAGTTGGCACCCCAAAACTGCATTTTTCTTTTTTCAGTTGCAACCCCACCTCCTTGAACTTGAGCAACACTGCACGGACACGCGCAACCAGTTCCTGTGGGTCTTTTCCAGCAATCAAAACGTCATCAAAAAATGGCAAGACCCCCGGCAGACCCCTTAACAGGCGTTCCATGAGCCCTTGAAAAATCCCTGGGGCCACACAAACTCCGAACTGTAATCTGTTAACTCTGAACGCCCCTTTATGTGTGACAATAGTCTGTGCTTCCGCTGATTGTGGGGTTACTGGCAGCTGTTGGTAAGCTTGTGCCAGGTCAATTTTGGCGAACACCTTGCCCCCAGCCAGTTTAGCCAACAGATGTGATATGACTGGAATGGGGTATGAGTTTCCCCTGAGTGCCTTATTGATAGTACATTTGTAATCTGCACATATCCTGACTTCCCCATTTGCTTTAAGGGGCGTGACGATTGGAGTCTCCCACTTAGCAGAGTCCACGGGTGAGAGAACTCCCTGCTTGACCAATTTATCCAGCTCTGCCTCGATCTTGGGTTGCAGTGCAAATGGCACTCGCCTTGGTTTGAGTCGGATTGGGGCCACCCCGGGGTCCAACTCAAAGTCAACTGGGGGCCCTTTATAACAACCCAGTTTTCCATTAAAGAGACCAGCAAATTCCTTGCATAATGCCTCGCTCATCTCAGGGCAGGTTTGGATTGAATTAAGCCCTGAGATACTCAGTCCCAGGGCGGGGAACCAGTCAGTGCCCAGGAGACTGGGGCGACTGCCCTTCGCAATCACCAGTTTGAGTACAGCCTGTTTGTCCCGGAACTGTACTCTCACGGCACACATTCCCATAACATGGATGCGGCCTGCTGAGTACGACTGCAAGGTTGCCGGGAAGGGCTCCAGAGGGGGCAACTTACCCCTGGGAAAGAATGTCTTTGCAGTCTGGTCCGACACGATGGTGAATGCAGATCCGGAGTCCACCTCCATGTCGCACTGCTGACCCTCAATCTTCACCTTGACGTGTGCCTTGCCTTGCGCTGGGAACTGCACGGCCCTCCCGTTGATCTCCGTTACGTAGTGGCAGTCCTTTAGAAAACGAGGTGCTGTGGGCAGTCTGCGATGCTCCAGTCTAGGTGCTCCTGTCGCTCCCGACGCCGCCGATCTACAGACCCTGGCGATGTGACCCGTCTTTCCGCACGTCCGGCACATAGCATCCCTGAAACGACAACTCTTCCGCTCATGGTTTCCGCCACAACCTGGGCAACTGCCTCGGCGATCTTTGTGCACTGTGCAGGCCTGACGCACCAACTCGACCCCACGGACTGGGCTCTGGCTCGGAGTAGCCTCTAGCTCGTCCATGGTATGCGCAACTTCTATCTGTGGCTTAGTGGCCTTGCGACTGGCATCAAACTCCTCTCTTTCATAATTCTCCGTGGCGGTGGCCTCCTTCAAGGCTGAAGCAAGGGTAACCTCTTCTTTAGCCACGATGCGTCTTCTGGCTTTCTTGCTGCTCAGACCACCAATAAACCGATCCAGGAGAGTCTCTTCCAGATTTTGGAAGCCGCAGTGCTGAGCGAGCTTCCGGAGTTCAGCCAGAAATGTGGATACAGACTCCCCAGCATGCTGCTGCCTCTTATGGAACTCCATCCGCCGGGCCATCTTGGTCTCAGTAGGCGCCAAGTGGCTTGTTAGGCAGGCAAGAATATCTTTGAGAGATGTCTCACTCAGCTTCGCTGGAGCAAGTAATGCCTTGGCCAGCTTGAAGGTCTCAGGCCCACAGTAGCTCAGGAATGTGGCCCTTCTTTTGCTGGCATCGGTGATCCCTTGAGCCACTGCAAAGAACTCGAAGCGTTCGACGTAGTCTTCCCAGGTGTGGGGCTCTGATGGCTGGAAGGGCTCCAATACCCTTGGACTCTCCATTGTCCTAGCGGGCAGGGTCGTCTTCTCAGCTGGCCAGTGAGTCTTGTTCTCAGCTGCAATCCGGACTCTGAGGCAGGGTTGTGTTTAACCGCTCCTCAGCATTCCGGATCCCACCTTCGTCGCCAGTTGTTGTGACGTGGGGTTTGTGATTTCAGCTCTCTTGACATAACATGCTGGAGACAGTTCTCTAGTAACAGCTCTTTATTAAAGTGAACAAGACTGACTGTGAGGGCAGGAAGGCTACATTTATAGGG